>NC_056631.2:59514688-59847188 GCF_002870075.4 Lactuca sativa
CACTCTTAGAGTCACAATAGATTGGGATATGTTGCATTTTGAATCCATAATCTCTCAGTTGTGTTTGCATCCAGATCACTTGAGAACAACATCTGGCAGCAACAATGTATTCAACTTCAACAGTAGAGGTTGAAAAACATGTTTGCTTCTTTGAGGTCCAGCTGACCAATCTGCCTCCTAAGAATTGACAGCTACCAGAAGTGCTCTTTCTGTCGAGCTTGCATGCTCCATAATCTGAGTCAGTAACGGCTTGAAGATAGAAGTTGCCTTTAGCAGGATAGAATAGACCTAGAGAAGCAGTTCCTTTCAGATATTTGAAAATTGTTTTGATTGTTATAAGGTGTGATTCCTTTAGATTGGCTTGAAAGCGTGCACACAGACATGTTGAAAACATGATGTCTGGTCGACTAGCTGTAAGATACAGTAATGAGCCAATCATTCCTCTGTAGTGCTTTTGATTTACTGTTTTCCATCAAGGTCTAAATCAAGCTTGTAAGAAGTAGACATTGGTGTCTTTGTAGTTGATGCGTTCTCCATGGAGTATCTCTTCAACAGCTTTTTGATGTACTTCTCTTGACTAATGAAGATTCCCTTAGGAGATTGATGAACTTGTAGACCTAGGAAGTAGTTGAGCTCACTCATCATACTCATTCTAAATTTTCTTTTCATCAACTCAGCAAACTCATCACTAAGGTCCTTGATGGTTGAACCAAATATGATGTCGTTGATGTAGATTTTCAAGACTCAAATGGTTGTTGTGGATTTTCCTAAAGAGAGTAGGATCGAGAGAACCTCTTTGAAACTTGGAATCTTCTAAGAACTTGGACAATGTTCCATACCATGCTCTTGGGGCTTGCTTCAATCCATAGACAGCCTTTTGAAGCTTATAGCAATGGTTTGGGAAATTTGGATCTTCAAACCCAGGAGGTTGTTGAACATAGACATCCCTATCGATTTCTCCATTCAAGAATGCACACTGCACATCCATTTTGTAGACCTTAAAATTCTTGTGTGCAGAAAATGCCAAGAAAATCCTAATGGCTTCTATTCTTGCAACAGGTGCAAAGGTTTCATCATAGTCTATGCCTTCTTGTTGCGAGTAGCCTTTGACAACCAGTCTAGCTTTGTTTCTGATGATGACTCCATCTTCATCAGTTTTGTTCCTGTAGACCCATCTTGTACCAACAACTGATACTCCTTCTAGTGTTGGCACTAAGTCCCACACATTGTTGCATTCAAATTCAACTAAATCTTCTTGCATTGCTTTTACCCAATCTGCATCTTCTAGAGCCTCTTTGATTCCTTTAGGCTCTATCATGGATAGAAAGCTTGCATATAGACATTCATTCTTGGTTGCTGAACGAGTCACTACTCCAGAATCTAGATCACCTATGATTTGTTCAGCTGGATGATATTTTGTCCATTTTGTGAGACAAACTTCCTTAAGGATTTGAGGAGTGCAAACTACCTCATATTGTTCTCTTGGACGAGAAGGCTAGTCAGAAGTGAATGTACCTTCAAAAATATCTTCTTCGAAAAGTCCAGAACTACCTGGCGTAGGTGGTTCCTGTTGGATTTTGAGCATATTAACACTTCCTAAGTGTACATGCAACCCTAAATACCTTGGATCTATGTTTTCTCTATTATACATGCAAATAAGAACATCCAAGGTATTATCCTAATCTAGCATACAAAAAACTATGAATGTAACAAGATAGAATACATACCTCTTGATGTAGCTTGATGTCTTCAAGCTTTAAGAGCTTAGCCCCAATAGTGTGGAAGCCTCAAGTGGAATCACAAATCACCAAGACACCTTGGAATACTTTAGAGAATATGATTACTTGGTTCTCTCTAGTGAAATTGGCTAGCCCTTCTTTAGTGTATCCACACTAGTGCCAATTTCACCAACCAAAGACATCTTTATATAGTATGGAGGATTAGGGTTAAACCCTAATACCCATGACCTTTCATTTCCTAGGATCCATGGGTTAAACACTCCATGGACTATCCATGAAAGCTTAGCCCAACCTAAATGAACTTGGCCCATTCCATATATATAAGAGTCCATATTTAATTAGTTCCTTTTGATCACTTAATTAATTATAAATTAATTCTTGATCAATACTAATTAAATAATACGATTCCATATTAATATATTAGAACTTATAATATATTAATATTAATCGTAAACATACTATTCTCAAAAGATTATCCATATAAATTGTGTCGGTGAAGTGCAACCCAAATGGACCATGCCGGGTCGGGTCAAGTACATACCAGATATAGTTATGGACTTAGACATTAATCCAACAGTCTCCCACTTGGATAAGTCTAAAACTATTATTGCGTATGACTTCAAACCTAACAGGCAATTGTAGCTCTTAAAGCTGCTGTCGAACTCTGATCTTGTCAACGAACTTGTCCATCAGATAAGGGATCATATATTCCTCCATTCTAGATATCATATGGACTGAGACATGGATTATAATCATTCTCTCTGTCCATTTGTTGTTTCCCGATTTCCGATTTATGACAACTGACTAATTGAACAAATCAAATCAGTCCTGGCCCGGCCGAGCACTTCCATTTGTCATCATCAAATCATCGAGGGGCCCACAGATATCGCTTTTATCCCGAAGGTAAAAGGAACGGATAAACTTCGACTCATATGGCTTGTTCTACTACTTGTTGAATCATACACAAAGGCACGTTTTATAGCACCGAGTTACCAAATGCGTTTTCGTGCAATCAATGTACAACCAACTCATAGTAACAACTCATATCTCTAGGTTTGAAGAATATAAGATATTATCGTCTCATGATCACTCGTGATACAATCCATGAAGTGATTCCAATGAGCGCGGGTTGAATCCAATACTCAGAACTTATGAGCACTCATGAGTGTTGTAGCCCTTTGTCCAACACCTTAGACCTCTACAAGCCAACCCATGACAGTCTTAATTCATATCTACTTCCAACATATGACCGACTGTGGATGGTTTGAATAACTTAGTCATTCCGGAAGAATAACCTAGTTTATTCGGGAAGTCAAAACATGCAAAGTGAAACACAATAATAATTGAATCCAATATGGTATCAACCCTTTGAACATAAATAAAACACCTTTTATTTATCACCATATGATTACACATTATTCGTTGTACACTGTTTCAGCTATCAACTTTATTCTTGAATTTAAAACAATAGTTGTCCCATGCTCCAAGCATGTACACTATGTTTTTTTTTTCAAAACACTAGTCATGCCACACACCAAGTATGCATACTATGTTTTTCTATGATCTTTACTTTGTGAACTAGATCAATTGAACATAACTTCAATGATTCTCTTTTCACACCCCCAAATCCTTACTGCAAATGCAAGAATTCCAAATTCATGCCATTTACTGAAATCTGTTAGATTCTAAACTTATATGCATTGATCCTCTTGTAATGATTATGCACAAAGTCAGAAAGACTTGACAACAATCATTACAGAGTATTCCAAAGGAGATCAGCTCCTTGGAAACATCCTTCTTGCATTAAGTTTCCTAATCTTAAACAGATTGAAAATTCTAACTTTGAAACATTTCCAGATTCCATTTTGACTATCACTTCTGAACAAGAGTTGCCTCCTTACAGACTATGTCAATATGGTCCTTCCAGAATTATCACTATACTTCCAATTGTCCTTGAGCAACCAATCTTTGGTAAACCTTAGATTGTCCTCGACAATTGTTTAATCCTTTTAGTCATATCCAGTTCTAAACCTTTTCCCTTCTTAATGCCCCAGGCATTTGGAAAATTTTAGAAAGGATGAATATAGCACATGTAATCGATCCTATATCCGAAGCATATGGGACGCGATTCATGATGTCTTACATAAAGACTAAACCAGTCTTTTGCTATAATATTTCCATTTCAATTTGCCAAGTTCTCATAATTCAGATTATGAAAAGGGATGCCGTAATCATAATCGAATTTTAGAACGCAAATAATGGACCCATATACAGAATTTCCTTATGTTGAGCCATTCCAACATGAAATTCATATATATATCCTTGACTAAATGATTAAAACCTCACGATCTAAGCTTATAGATTTGAGATGAAGTATAATTTCCTCTCCCTTAATTATAGCAAAACAACTCTTTCCCAGTTGAAACTTTTGTTTTCTATAATTAACATTGCTAGCTTGCAATACTTATCTTAATTATCATGATCCCACTAACATGATGATTATTAGCATAACACTTATGCTCCCACTAGCTTTGACATGTTCTCAGAAATCACCTGGACTTCTAGAAATCAATACTTCATTGAATTTCTTACCAAAGTTCAGATTTCTGATACTAGATTGCTTTGATAAAACTTTATCAAAAACATACACATTTCCTTAGATAACACACTTGTGTGTCTAAACAATTATGAAGAGGTATGCCGTAATCATAATGGTTAGACCTTTTTGCGACTTCTCACAAGTCCATATTAGTGTGCCGGTTAACCACACGCGCTCCACTAACGACTTTGAAAATGCAAATATCACAATTGCTATCTAGATAAAATCTACTTAGTGAAAGTGTTTCCTCACCATCATTTTCATGAATCGGAGAGAAACCTTATGACACTTAGATTTTTATGGTGTATGAGTTCCTACCCATATGAATTTGTCAAACCATAATCACAAGACAAAGATACTGACAAATCCAAAACCATATGGATTGAACTCAATCTTAACTTCTTGCCACCTGGCAGCTCAAGGGCCTGCCATTGCTTCCAAGTTGTTATGCAACAAACTGAGAACTCTAAGAACTCATATGCAAAGCCAACTTTAACTGGAATGGGCACAGATATGTCAACACAATAGATTATAAACCTCAAATTGTGTGCTAGAGAAGAACTTTAGGTTTTATTCTTGATTAGTTCTTGAGACTTTCAAGACCTTTAAGACTCCCACTGTCCTCTTGACATATAAGACTCCCTTGTCAAACATCCAAGAGATAGTGCGGATTCTAATCAAGAAAAACACTTTACCCAATTGGCCTAAGTTGGTCTTTGTTTTATCCAAAACATCACAACTTACCAATTTCAAATGTACAAGAGTAGAAAACTTTTACTCTTACATTTGACAAGTGTTTTAAACCTTCTTTAAGACATGTCACTCAAATGACAATCTTGGAGTATGACTCTAAGACTTGTATTGGAACGAAGTATGACTCATCTTCTTGATTTAACCATTTCAACAATTCAAGTTCCTCTTCTTAGTCATAAGAATGCACTAAGATTTCCTTAGAGAACTAATTTTGATATGGTTTCTTAATCATTAAGATGATCACAAAACTGATACTAAAGTACTCTCCCATCTTTTCAGATTTGAGAAACTTTTATCCTTCTGCCTTATTTGATTCTTTTTATCGATCTTTAGTGGTGGACTTAATCAGTGCACAAGAATGTGTACTCGATCCCTAAGTCCTTTACTTGACTCACACATCCATGTGAACAAGTAATTAGTCTTAATTTTCCAAAACTTGAAAGTTCTCATTCATCATGCTATACAAGTTGCATGATTCCAAGTTCCGGTCCAATTGAAACTTGGGTGATGAGAATCTTTCCTTATTTGGTAAATTTAGACATTACCATAAATGAAAGAATCAATTTCATACTTCCACTCTTGCTACTAATGGAATCTTATAAGCAACAAAAATTTCCACAGATGCCATTGTAAGGATATTTTAAAATAAATAAAATCAGAAATTTCCTTTTATTTTAAAACTTTGCGGAAAAACTATCCTTACAATCCATATGAAAACTTGTTGTTATCTATTCCTAAGCAATATCTCATAACTCCTAAGAAGTAGCTCAAGAATCCGATTTTTCAAACTATGCGATAGAAATCCATCTATGCGATCAGATTCAACATATTCTTCCTTTAAGTTTCTTCACTTTCCTTTGATTCTTAAACCATCACCATGCGACCCGGTCACATCATGTATCAAGAATCTCAGAATAGAAACTTAACAGAGTTAGATAGTGGATTTTACCTGAAGTAGAGTCAAACTTATTGACTTTAACATCCTTAGGTAAATTTGGCAGCTTCGCAACCAATGCCCTTTCTTTGGCAATACAAACATATGGACCCTTTGATAATGGTACACAGGACTATCACAGACTTAGCTTTTCTCTTTACCATTTGGTCAACCGAGTTGACTATAGCCGATCCCTTTCCATTGGGAAGAGAATGCTTTACTGGATATCCAATGTCATCATTGTCAATGTCCATAAAGTTTTAGGAAGTTGATCTTAACAAATAGATAAGATCATTAAGGGTCTTGTCATAGTCTTTTTCATAGGTGTTCCAAAAGAACTCACTATGTGACTTAGAAAGTAGTTGAACCACCAACTTTCTCAAGACTTTGACACCCAACTCTCCCGGCTTGTCAATATGTGACTACATCTCCAAGATGTGACCACACCTAGACCTTGCCTTGCCTAATAGGGCTTGAGTGACCTTAAACTTTTCAAGAACTTGTGGGTTAGGGAGAATAATTGGAGGAGGAGAAAGAAGTATGATATCCATGGGACATCATCTTCATTAGGAAACCTTGTTTCAAGAGATTTGGGAAGATCATAGGTGTCTAAACCAGACATCTTTTGGGAGATATTCAAGATAGTTGATTTAAAGTCCTTAATATGACACCCAATATGAAATATTAAGGCAAGGACCCAACAAACTATTTTATAACTTAGAAGAGGTATGCCGTAATCCAAGCTATAAAATATTTGAAGGTAGGTGAATGACGATTCACCAATTTCCACCAAGATAAACGAAATGAATTATTAGGTTTTAATTGGTTTTGAAACTCCTAGATCTTTGAGATTCATTGAACTTTTCAAAGGCATGTTTCAATCTCGAGTGTGCCCTTCAGGTTTTGTGACTGGGATGCCGAGGATCACAAAACAAGGTGTGAAGTAACCATGCAAATCACTTGGTATCCTTAATAAATTACCCCTCAATCGATGTGCCGGTTAACCACACACGCTCCATCGATACTATGATAAATATTAAGTCACCCTTTACCTACCTTGTTAAGTCCAAGTTAGTGTGCCGGTTAACCACACACGCTCCACTAACGACTTAGACAAAGTGTAAAGTGTAATTTCATGGGTTAGCACCTTATTCACATTTTTCCTAAGTAACTAAGATTGGGTATTATTAAGAGTTTAGTTACTTAGTATTATCATTAATACTTTTAATGAAGGGAGAATTCTAGTCCTGTCAAACCCGTTCGGCTAACGACCCTCCACCAGTCAAGCAAGCGGTGGGTGAGAGTGGACACCCATTAAGTTGCCATTTTATAGGCAACAACCTTATACCCACCTTATAGACCGGCTTCGTGAATGAGGCGTACTAGCGGTAAGACTGACTTTACTCTTATACATATATATATTATTAACTTATAATATTATAAAGTATAAGGGTTGAATTTTAACTTTTAAAATTCTAAGGGCTAACTTGGAATTAAAGTATTCATAAGAGAAAACTTTACAAATTCCAAAACTTGAGGGTAAGTTTTGAAACTATTCAAAACTAATTAATTCCATAACTTATGTGTTTAAAGTAGTTTTAATCCAAAAACTCTTCAAGTTCCATAACTTGAGGACAAGTTATGGAAGACTTTAAACTAATAAAAGAATTAACTTTTCTTTATTTTATAACTTATGGAATTAATTAAGGTTACACCTTTTATTTATATATTTTATTAAATGAAGAGACTCTTGGTCCTCCATAACTTGAGGACAAGTTATGGAGTCATAAAACCATTTAATTAGAACTAGACTCTTCATTTTTGTAACCTTTGCCAATTTTTATGAGTTTTATGATTCTTAAATGTGACTTTTCATATAACTTGAGGACAAGTTACAAAAACACATTTTAGAATCAATTCTTAGATTAATTTGGATTAAAACCAACTATCACATAATTTTATTCATTAATCTAAATTCACTCATAAAATAAGGTAACACAAAAAAACTTTTGGTGATCCATAACTTATTCTTAAGTTATGGAATCCTTTAAAACATTAACACCAAATTTTTTGTAACTCCATAAAACATTGAATCAATTTTTTTTAAAAACCTTTTCAAATCCATAACTTATGGAGGTTTCAAAAAAAAAAAAAATAAAACTTTTTAGATCAAACTTTTAAAACTAATAAAATAATCATATTATTTTATCTTTTATTAAATTTGACCTAATTCAACTCATAAAGCAAATTATTCAAATTTTACAAATAATTAGTTTTTCACAAGAACAAGTAATTATTTTAAAATTTGACAAACTTCATGTTTTTTTTTCCAACTTTGAAAATAAAATATTTGCATCAATATAACAGAAAACAACCCGTGGCTCTGATACCACTGTTGGATTTTGAGCATATTAACACTTCCTAAGTGTACATGCAACCCTAAATACCTTGGATCTATGTTTTCTCTATTATACATGCAAATAAGAACATCCAAGGTATTATCCTAATCTAGCATACAAAAAACTATGAATGTAACAAGATAGAATACATACCTCTTGATGTAGCTTGATGTCTTCAAGCTTTAAGAGCTTAGCCCCAATAGTGTGGAAGCCTCAAGTGGAATCACAAATCACCAAGACACCTTGGAATACTTTAGAGAATATGATTACTTGGTTCTCTCTAGTGAAATTGGCTAGCCCTTCTTTAGTGTATCCACACTAGTGCCAATTTCACCAACCAAAGACATCTTTATATAGTATGGAGGATTAGGGTTAAACCCTAATACCCATGACCTTTCATTTCCTAGGATCCATGGGTTAAACACTCCATGGACTATCCATGAAAGCTTAGCCCAACCTAAATGAACTTGGCCCATTCCATATATATAAGAGTCCATATTTAATTAGTTCCTTTTGATCACTTAATTAATTATAAATTAATTCTTGATCAATACTAATTAAATAATACGATTCCATATTAATATATTAGAACTTATAATATATTAATATTAATCGTAAACATACTATTCTCAAAAGATTATCCATATAAATTGTGTCGGTGAAGTGCAACCCAAATGGACCATGCCGGGTCGGGTCAAGTACATACCAGATATAGTTATGGACTTAGACATTAATCCAACAGTTCCCTCTCAACTGTTGCATGCTTGAATTCAACAAATGGAGTGGATGTGAAAAAACTTGAGGGACTGGAACCAGTCGAGTGGGGTTCCCCCTAAAACCTTGGACTGGATGGTTGGGAGGATTGTAAAGTACCTTTAAGAATGGAGCTGTTCAAAGGTGGTTCCCACTCGAAAGATGTAGTGACTAGTGTTATGACTGGTCCAGATTGATGATGAGAGGTTGGGATAGAAGGTTCAGAAGATTCTAAAGGACTTTTAGGAATAATGTCATTCGAAGATGGTTCCCCCTCAACCGTAGCTTTGGTGGAACTTGAGACTTTTGATGATTGATGAGGTTGAGAGACATCAGGAGAAGCTGTTTTTGTGAGCTTTTCTGATTCTTGGGCAGAAGGTTGATTTGGAAAGAGAAAATCAAAATCTACTTCAATAGCATGGACTGGAGTAGAAGCGTTAGTAGGTGATAGCTTGATGTAGCAATGACAACCAAAGACGTGAAAGAATTTGACGTTAGGCTTCCTCTTGTTCATTGCTTCATAGGGAGTGACTTCGAGCCAGTTGTTGATTAGGGATCTGTTTTTAGTGAAATAGGTAGTTGTGTTGGCTTCAGCCCAGAAGTATTGTGGTAGGTTTGCGAAGATCAACATGGATCGAGTAGCTTCACATAGTGTCTGGTTCTTCCATTCACTACACCATTCTGTTGTGGAGTGTAGGGTGCAGAAAAATTATGATCGATACCTTTGGATACAAGAAAGCTATCTAAGGTGTTGTTCTTGAATTCGCCATCATTGTCACCTCTCAGTCTTCTATGTGGCTTGCCTATCCTAACTTCTATGTAGCGAATGAATTTAATTAGCTCATTGGTGGTTTCAGATTTGTTTCGCAGAAAGTACACCCAATTGAATTTGGTGTGGTCGTCCACAATCACAAGAATGTATCTCTCACCACTTAAGCTGGGAACTATAGTGGGACCACACAGATCAATATGTATAAGCTGAAGAAGTTCAGATACACTGTGTTCTGTTATACTTTTTGTGCGGATATTTGTAAATTTTGCCTTGTTCACATGCAGCACAAAGTATATCATTGTAAGGTTTTAACAATGGTAGTCCTCTCACAAGATCCTTTCTAATGAGTTTGTTGATATAACCAAAGTTGAGGTGAGAGAGTCTTCTATGCCACAACCAACTGATGTCAGAGGAAGCTTTGGAAAGAAGAGAAATATCTTGGGTTCCCTCAATTAGTTAAATAGCAAGAGGATACATGTTCCCATTTCGTGCGGAATCAACAAGGATGCGCTTGTTGGTATCCATAATCAAACTCTTGGTTTTGGTGAACAAAACCTCATGATCATTGTCACACAGTTGTGCAACACTGATAAGGTTATGTTTAAGACCATCTACATATGCTACACGTTTAACAGTAAAGTTCCCGTTTGATATGTTTCCATGTCCCATAACTTATCCCTTCATGTTGTTTCCAAAAGTAACATACTAACCTGACGTTGTGATCTTGAAATCTCTAAGATATCCTTTGTGCCTGGTCATGTGCCTGGAACATCCACTGTTAATGTACCATGTATCGTCATGTGGTACCCCCGACACAAAAATCCTGCAATTAGAGAGAAGGTTTAGGTACCCATGTTTGTTTGGGTCCATAAGTGTTAGTTTCCTTCGGACTTGTGGGAGTTGGGACAATCTTTTCATGTTTTGCATTAACCACTTTGGGTTTTGCTTGGTTTTTATTGACCTTGGTTTTAGTTTTCTTAGGGGTCTTCTTTTGAGGTTTGGTCTGTGGAAAGAATGGAGAGTTGGTAAACTGAGTAGGAATTCCTAGGGAAGGAAATCCATAGTTCATAGGCATTCAAAATTAATCAAACATGGGAAACTGGGTATTTCCCCCGAATTGATTGATCATTGGAAACCCAGAGTTTCCCCCAAACATGTGATTCCCTCCTATGGACGGAGAAAAACCATAATATGGACCAAGAATATAATTCATAGGGTAATTACTATTTTGATACATGAATGGGTTGGTTTGAACAAGTCTTGGTCTCATCATTTCAGACAAATCAGGAAGATTGTTAGGTCAAAATTATTCTGATAGTGAGTTCCAGTTTGGTTTGGAAATCCAAAATTTGAGAAACCATGATTGGAAGGAGAGGTCCTCTGAGTCCTTGAAGTTTTAGGAGGACTGGTATGTCTAGTCTTCCCTTGGCTTTTATTAGCCTTAGGCACTCTCTTGGTATTCCTATCCTTGTCATTATTTGTAGTCTTAGCCACTTTAGGTTTTGAAGGATGGACTACAGTTGGAACTTGTTCTTTAGAGACATCAATTTTCTCTTTTCACTTGTCTTTAGAGATATTAGTTGGCTTTACAATTGTCTCCTATTATTTAGGACTGGGTGAAGAGATTTTGATTGGAACAAAAAGTCTCTTGAGTATTTCAACAACAATTCTCTCATTATTCACAGTCTTTAAGGTTTCATCCTTGTTGACTGGAATCAGAGACTTCCCAGTCTGTTGTTTCTTAGAATATTTACATCCTAAGTCCTTTGTTCCAGAGACGGAAGTAGTAAGAGATGGAAATGATTCTTGACTGAGGAATTCAATGGGTTCAGTCTTGGAATATCCTATTGGCTCATATGATGTGGGCTGTTTATCACTAGATTTAGAGTCATGGATATTTGATTGTTTAGAAGTGGCATCTTCTGAATTGAAACTTTCTATGGTGGGACATTCAAGAGAGAATTTTACTGGAGAGTCAGACTTAGTGTCCAAGTCTGGAAGATCATGGGATGATGTGACTTCCAATGGGATGCTTGAGGATGAAGTGGAAATTACATCAGGACTGCAAGTTACCAACTCTTCATGATCCTCATTGTCTCCAGTGAAGAGACTTGGATCACATGGTAACAACTGAGGTTAAGTATTGAGTCCCATGATTTCCTTGTTCATTTCATCATAACCAAGACCATATTTGATCCATGATGGTTTTGATCCCTTGAGAATGGAATGTGAGTTCTGTTCAAGAAGGGTTTTGGTTGCCTTATAACTATTGATTTTTGTATTGATTTAGGCGTACATCTCATGATTGTCTTTTGCAATAATGTCACGTTGATTCAATCCAATTTCATATTGTTCAACTGACGTAAGATGTGCATCAGTTTTGATTGCGAGGTTATTTTCTAACTTAGCCATATGACATCTCAATTCTTCAAGTCTGAACTGAGTGTCGGTCAGTTCATCTTTGTAATAACTGACACGATATTCAGCATTGGTGACATATTCTTTGATTATTTCAGTAATACGGTCAATGTCATCATGAAATGGCTCAATAGTTAAATGATTATCACGAAGCATAAAGTGTACCTTTTCAACAACTTGTTGATGAAGAGGAGAAGGCTCTTTGTCATCTTCAGCCATGAAACAGAAGTATTTCTTATAGGCTTCAGTTTCTTCTGCTTGATCCACTTCATCATCTGTTTCCCAGACTTCCACGTTTGGAGTTTCCATGACCACGAAAGCTTTGTCTTTTGACTACTTCTTTATCTGCTCCACTTTTTGAAGGTAGTATGCTTTGTCTTTGACCTTCTTTATTTTCATTTTGCAATCCTTGGCAAAATGATTTTCACCTTGACAGTTGTGGCACCTGATTACTTCATTATCTTCATGGGACTTCAACTTGTTATCTTGAACCCTTGTGTTCATCCTCTGAGAATTGTAACTTTCAAAATTTGAATTATGAGAGTTGAAGCTTTGTTGACTGTTGCTTCCTCCTTATAAGTTTCCAGAGTTTTGATGATAGTGTTGGGGTTGTTGATAACATTGTGCTCTAAAGTTCCTAGTTAGTTTGTTCACAAACTTCTTGAAGTTTGGATTAAACTTGGTCAGGAGTGCCATACATTCTTCATACTCATTTTCCTCATTCATTTGAGGAGATTCCATTGTGGTTCCAATGAAAGCTTGATGATTAGCCATGTATCCATTTGCGATCTGAAGAGGTTGTTGAGTTGGCATGTACGGATTCTAGTTGTATTGTTGAGCCATAATCGAACTTTGATAAGGATATGCTCCATATCCTTGGTTGGAAAATTGATCAGCAAAGTGATTTGGGATTGGACTGTGATGTGCAATGAAGTTTTTTAGAATGATTTGCCATGGGTGCTGAATTTCCCAGGGAAAGTCCTTGATTATCAAAGGGAGTTGCATGAGCTAGCTTGTTGACTTTCGGCTCATGTTAAGCTATCTTATCTAATAACTCACCCCATTGTAACTCTTGGGTCCTTGATATTGGTTGTGGTATTCATATATGTTCTGATTTGCAGGGACTAAGAAGAAGTGAGAATGTGGAGCATGGAAGAATAAACTTAATCATGGGGAATAGGAAAGCTTTACCTGTCACCAAGATTGGAGTTTATACTTTATCGCTAAGTAGTGGGTTTAGTTTAGATTTTAATAAATGTTGTTATTCACCAGAAATGGCAAGAAATATTATTTCCTTTCATGCATTGTATAAACAAGGTTTCACCTTTTCATTTGATAATGAAGTTGGTTCGATTAATGCTTTCTTTAATAATGTTCTTTATTTTAAAGCATTACCTTGTGATGGTGTATATGAAACTGTATCTGTGGTTGATAACTTAGGAAATAATGTATTGTGTATTGATTCTGTTAATGATAATAACTTGGACAAAGCATCATTATGACATTGTCGTCTTGGACATATAAGTAAGAAACGCATAGGCCAACTCCAAAAGGATGGAGTATTGGAGTCGTTTGACCTAAAGTCAGATGATAGTTGCGAATCATGCTTACTTGGAAAAATGACAAAGTCACCCTTCACAGGTTCTTGTGAGAGGTGTGAAGGTTTGTTAGATCTTATACACACGGATGTGTGTGGGCCCTTCAAACATGCCACAAGGGATGTTAATCATTATTATTTGACTTTTACTGATGATTACAGTAGATATGGATATGTCTACTTAATCAAGCATAAGTCAGAGACTTTTGAGAGGTTTAAAGAGTTTAAATAGGAAGTCGAGAATCAATTGGGAAGGAATATTAAGATGCTTCGATCTGATCGAGGTGGTGAGTATCTTAGTTCAGAGTTCCTCGACTATCTTAGGGAATGTGGGATTGTCTCACACTTGACACCTCCCAGGAGACCGCAGTTGAATGGTGTGGCTGAGAGGCGTAATCGAACCTTGTTGGATATGGTTCATTCCATGATGAGTCGAGCTTCGCTACCAATCTCATTTTGGGGGTATGCCTTAGAGACTGTTGCCCATATCCTTAATCGGGTCCCTACAAAGAAAGTTGCCAAAACTGCTCATGAGATGTGGACTGGAAAAGTACCCAAACTAGACCACATCAAGATTTGGGGGAGCGAGGCTTTCGTGAGACGCGAGACTCATGATAAGCTCGAACCTCGAAGTGAGAGGTGTATTTTCATCGGCTACCCACATAAATCCTTTGGTTACCTCTTCTACAGACCTAGTGAAAATGTGGTCTTTGTAGCTAGGAGGGCTGTCTTCTGAGAGAGAGAGAGAGAGTTTATAAGCCAAGGAAAAAGTGGGAGGCAAGTTGACCTTGAAGAAATTCAAGAGTCAAGTGGTGAAGTAACTTCAAACCCTAGCACTCAACTTGAGGAGGAAACTCCTGTTGAGCCAATAGACAAGTTTGTACCTCTGAGGCGTTCCACGAGAGTTAGGAATGCACCTGAGCATTACTATGGATTCCATATTACTGTGGAAGGTGATACACTTATCAGTGATGAGACACTGATAGGTCTGGATGAACCTAACAGTTACGCAGAAGCCATGGCAGGCCCTGAGTCAGCCAAGTGGAAAGAGGCAATGGATAGCGAGATACAGTCCATGTATGACAATCAAGTTTGGAACTTGGTTGAAAATGTACCAGGTTGTAAAACTGTAGAGTGCAAATGGATCTTCAAGAAGAAGACCGACATGGATGGTAATGTACACACTTATAAGGAATGACTGGTTGCGAAGGGTTTCTCACAAACTCTGGGAGTTGATTATGATGTGACCTTTTCTCCAGTGGCCAAGATTAAGTCTATTAGGGTTCTGTTAGCCATAGCCGCATTTCATGACTATGAAATATGGCAAATGGATGTCAAAACCGCTTTCCTTAATGGAAAGTTGGTTGAGGATGTTTACATGAGTCAGCTAGAGGGTTTTGTCAATACAGAGTACCCTAATAGAGTGTGTAAGCTTGAGAAATCCATTTATGGATTAAATCAAGCATCTCGCAGATGGAATCTTTTCTTTCATGAGAAAGTCAAAGAATTTGGCTTTTTTAGGAGTGGAGATGAATCTTGTGTATATGTCAAGGCTAGTGGGATTATAGTTAGCTTTTTGGTATTGTATGTGGATGACATACTACTCATAGGAAATGACATCCCAACTCTACAGGAAGTTAAGTCCTAGCTTGGGAAGTGTTTCTCTATGAAGGAACTAGGAGAAGCTGCCTATATTCTAGGGATAAGGATCTTGAGAGACCGGAGTAAAAGACTAATTGGACTTAGTCAGAGTACCTACTTGGATAAGGTGCTGAAGAGATTTGGCATGCAGGACTCCAAGAAAGGAGAGTTACCCATCCAGAGTAATGCCAGATTGAGTAAGACACAAAGCCCTAGTACTGAGGCTGAGATAGCAGAAATGAGTCGAATACCTTATGCTTCGACTGTTGGATCGATCATGTATGCTATGACGTGTACTCGACCTGATGTAGCCTTTGCCTTGAGCATGGTTAGCAGGTATCTGGGGAACCCTGGCAAGGCACACTGGACTGCGGTAAAGAATATCCTCAAGTACCTACGGAGGACTAAGGACTGGGTCCTTACCCTTGGTAGGAGTGAAGACTTGAGAGTTGTAGGGTATAGTGATGCTAGATTCCAGACTGATAGGGATAATTTCCGCTCTCAGTCAGGCTGGGTCTTTACCATAAACGGAGGAGAAATTTCTTGGAAGAGTTCCAAGCAAGAGACAATGGCTGATTCAACTCGCGAATCAGATTATATAGCAGCGAGCGAAGCAGCAAAGGAGGCGATATGGCTGAAGAACTTCATTGGAGACCTTAGAGTTGTACCAGCCATTAAGGAGCCAATGGAAATTTTATGTGATAGTGAAAGTGCAGTTACCTTAGCCAAGGAACCAAGGGATCATGGGAATCCAGACACATCAACAGAAAATATCATTTCATCAGACATCGAATAGAAGAAGGAATCCTCATGGCAAAGAGGGTATCATCGGATAAGAATCCAGCAGATCCCCTCACGAAGGGACTGACTCGGGTTAAGCATCTCCAGCATGCTCAGAGCATAGGGCTGAAGGATAATATTAGATTTAGTAATTAGATAACCTTGAAATTTGTAAAGTGTAATTGACATTAGATGATGAATAAAAGGTGTTTTATTTATGAGTAAAGTGTTGCTATCTCTTGTCGATCATTTACTATATTTCTTCTGCATGTTTTGACTTCTAGAATAATTATGTTTGGTATATCATATTATTCGAACCTCCACAGTTGGTCATATGTCAGAAGTAGGTATGAATCAAGACTGTCATGATTGGTTGCAGAGGTCTAAGTTGTTGGACATGGCTACAACACTCATGAGTGCTCATAAGTTCTGAGCATTGGACTCAACTCATGCTCACTGGAATCACTTCATGGAATTTATCTCGAGTGATTGTGAGACAGTAATATCATATAAGACTTCAAACCTAGAGATATGATTTGTTACTTATGAGTTGATTATGCATTGATTGTATGAAAACGCATTGGTAACTCGATGTTATAAAACGTGCTCTTGTGTATAATTCAATGAGTAGTAGAACAAACATATGAGTCAAAGTTTATCTATTCCTTCTTGGATTAGAAGCTGATATCTGGGCCATTCGATGATTTTGTTTTGACCTATGTACCGGGCCCGGTCAAAACTAAGTTGATGTGTTCAATTAAGTTCTTTGTCAAAAAATCGGAAATCGAGAAACAAATTGCTGGAAAATAAGTAACACATTGTTCCATGTATTTGTCCGGCTGATATCTAGAACAGAGGATTATATGATCATTTATCTTAAATGGCATATCAACATCTTCTCAGTTCCGAGAGACCTTGAAAGAGCTACAATTTCCAATTGGTTCCTGAAGTATTGCAGTTATAGTTATTAGACTTATCCAAGTGGGAGATTGTTGGATAAGGTGTCTAAGTCCATAACTATTTCTGGTATGTACTTGACGTCATGACCCGAACCGGCATGGTCCATTTGGGTTGCATGGCACCATGCAATTGGACAAACTAAAATGAGAGAAATAACACTTATGGTTTATTAATATATTATAAGTTCTAATATATTAATATTATTTAATTAGTTTGATCAAGAATTAATTTAGAATTAATTAAGTGATCAAAAGATAACTAATTAAATATATGGGTAGATTATGTAAATCTTCCATATCTTATATAGTGGGCTAATAGGCTTCATGGATTATCAAGTTGGGTTCCACCCATAGGATGCTCCATGGAGTTAACCCATGGATCATGAAATGAAGAGTCATGTTACATTAGGGTTTACCTAATGCAACACACTATATAAAAAAAGGTGTTCTCCCCAAAATCGGCTACACTAAGAAACAAGAGGGCTAGAGCCGATTTTGCAAGTGTAAGATTCTCTCAAAGTTTACTCATTTGCATTTGGTGTTGTGTGAAGCATTTGAGGCATCACACTTGGGGTGCTAGGCTCATAAGCTTTCAAGGATCATAATCAACAACAAGGTAAGTTATTCTATCTTTCATTCAAGTTAAAAATGTTCCCCATGTATGCTAGATAGGAATATAACCTTGGAATTCAACTTTGCCTGATAATTAGACAAACATAGATCCAAGGTTTATTAGGGTTGTATGTACACTTAGGAAGTGTTAGAATGCTCAAAACCCATCAGAATAGTCCAAGTGTTAAATACTGAAACTGAGTTTCAGAATCGTCAAGTGGCAAGTACTGCAGAAAATAAAGATTTGTGAATCAATCAAATTAATAGAAAAACGTTTTTTTGACTTAAGATCAATGATTCAAATGTGTCTCATATTCATGAAGATTCAATTATAAGTGTTTGAATGTAAAACACACACTAAAACTCTGAAATGGCTCTCTGAAGACTAGTCTAAGCAACAATTGTGCAGAATGAGCAGGAATGATCCAAAAAGAGCTACTTTATAATGGATACGAAGGGGCCTATTTATAGGCTTTGGAAAAGCCCATGACATGGCTTGACCAATCAGGTGTTGACACATCATCATGACTTAGTCATCAGTTGACACCTTTGCCCTACTTAACGGAGAATAGATGGAATATTCCAATTCCGTTAGGGTTCCATCCAATTTATGAGTCTTCATAATTCTTGAACCTTCTTGATCAACATTGAAAATGTGATGAGCATCATGTTGCTCAATTGTCTTCTTAGATGTCTTCAACTTCCAGAAGTGTTGTTGATCATGTTGAGTAGTTTCTTGAATGTTGGACTATGTCTTGAACTTGAGGATGTACCACCACATGTTCATGATGGACTATGAATGAATTACATGTGTCATTGAGTACTTGGATGTGCCTTCATTGTACATGACGTGCCATGTGCAGTCTTGTTGAGCCATCAATGTGATCATGTTGATCCATTGACTTGAGTTGAGCCACTAAGTATTCATGTTGAGCCATAGAGTTGTGGATGAGCCAACAATGTTTCTGATGAGCCATCAACATTCCAGATGATCCAAAAATATCTTGATGCTCCACATATGATCTAGATGTGCCATCTGAGATCATGATGATCTAACTAGCTTTTTTCAAGTGCTCCACGTCAACAACAAGTGCTCCAATATCTGATTCTTCAAACACTTGTTGAATCTTCAGTATCTTTTCAACCAGAAACATTCTGATAATGTTTATTAGAAAATGTAAATCAGTACTCAATTTATTTCAAGTGACAATTACATCAAATATTTCCAACAGGATAATCATAACCAGTAACCACAAATAGGAAAGGTTATGTTTCCATGTCGTTCGTTATAATTTGTTGGCATAAAAAATAATTGAATCCATTAATGCATTATCAAAAGAAGCACCAAAACTACCACTAACAATGTTGATTGACTTATTTTGAGAAACAATGCAACAATGGCGGTGTCAATAAAATAATGTTGGAGGTACCATATATAAATTATAGTACTTTCAAATTATTAAACCATAATTTACTGTTCATGACAATATGATTGTATTTTCTTTGTATCTCAAAGTGAAAAACATGTTACAGACTATGCTGAAAAGGTTATCGAAAGATTATCAACAAATCCTTTGATTTTGAGGAATACCAGATTGATACAAACAAATATGAAGTGACCGAAAAGTTGGAAAACGGTATAGTCAACTTGGAATCTGTTTCAGTGCTTGTGGGAGATGACAATTGTATGGTATACCTTGTTCTCATGCTATGGCGGTATTCTAGGAATTGAGATAGCAACACTGCAATAGATGAGTGTCATCGTACTTATGATATCGAATATTTAGTCATATATTTTATGTTATATCTTATTAATTTTAGATACATTTTATTCTTAATTGAAGATATTTGGTACTTATAATGTTTAAAATTTGTTTTGTAGTAGCGAAGACATATTCGAGAGAAAAGGAGCTGAAATGTTGTGTTGGAAGCTAGAGAGCTGGAAATAATCATAAGAGAAGAAAAATCGACAAAAAAAAAAGTACCACGTCGCAGTGATGTGTCCAGATCGGTATGTTTACTAGATAGAGTATAACATGGATTACTTGGAGGGTGCACGAAAGAGACGACATCACATTACGGTAAGCACCGCACCATGGTGTGGTGGTGTAATTTTAGGAACATTATAAATACTGATCTCATTCATTATCTAGAGGACACATCGATAATTAATCAAACTTTGACAACCATATAGCCCTTAGAAACCCTTTGGAAACCATATATCGATATTGGAGCAAGATTCGACGAGATCGAGAGTCAAAACGCATTTAATCATTATGTTTGTTTTGTTTAATCGTGTTTAACAGAGTTGAGTTCGTTTTTATTTGTGTTTCTACTTTAGTTATGGGATAAAACCCCTTTGTTTTCATTCAGAGTAGATGAACCTTGAACCTACGTGTTGATTTAAATAATTTCGATTTTAATCTAGTTGTTTATTCATTACAGTTGCTTGTTAAAGATCCCTATGTGTTAAAGTAATCATCTTTTCTGTTTATTGTTGAGTATTACTGTAACGTCCCAAAAATTTCAACAAATTTAAACTTTTCAAAACGATCCTTTTACTAATAAAATGTTTACAAAAAATATTGTTCTCAAACATTATTTGAAAATCAGAGTTTCCCAAGATCCAATCTATTGTAAAACCAAGGATGTCTATGGTCACGACTTCGCCTTGCCACTCGGATCATCTGAAGAACCTGAAACCATAAACAAAACTGTAAGCATAAAGCTTAGTGAGTTTCCCCCAAAATACCAACACGCAAATCAAGCATAAACACATATACTCATGCCTGGCCCAATCAACATCGGGCTAGAATACCAGGCATGTCCACGATGGGTCCAGTCTTCCTCGGGATGGAATACCCTCGTATCATAAGCATATTGGCCTAATCATCCTCGGGTTGGAATACCAATATGTCGGGTCCAATCAACCATCGGGTTGGAATACCTAGGGTTTGTTGGCCTACCGCCTCAACCCTACCGCTCCTCCCGAGCCTCCGTGCCTACGGCTTACAGCCAGCCCATATTGGGTATCTTGGCCTACCACACAAAGCAGGACCGCCTCAACCCAACTAAACACAATATGTCGACATATAAACAATCAAGATCAAGTAGGCACATAATACAGGCAAACAACAATCATACAGCTCACTACGGCCTACTAATCCTCTCACAACATACAGTCCCACTACCAGCTAACCCCCATAGAATGTGTAACCATGAGTAACCAGAGGTGAGATAGCCACCCGAACAGATGGTCCTACTCTAGAGCCACAACCAAACAAGGAACAGGCAAGAGATCCTAGACCAAGAGTTCTCAGGCTATCCTACATGACCACTGATAATCCGTAAGGGCACTCCATAGATGATAACCAGCAAGCACAGATAACATACAGTTCTACAGGTTATTAACACAAAGCAACATACTCAATACCAGGAGACATATCTAACTGATCACTGCAACATAACGACATACTCGATACTATAACACAAATCTAACAGATCACTAAAGCATAAAAGCATATTGAATACCAGAAAATAGATCTAACAGATCACTACAACATAACAACATACTTAATATCAACCATCCAAGGAATACATGACCATATATACTCAGAGGTGGGATAGTCACCCAGACAGGTGATCCTACTCTAAAACCACAACCAAACAAGGAACAAGTAAGAGAGCTTAGATCAAGAGTCCTCAGTCTATCCTACATGACTATATACAGTCCCTAGGGCATCCCTCTACTAACAGATAATCAATACTAGTGGGCTGACATTGGTGCTTTCGATCCACGAGTATAGTGAGGCAAAAATCACCTCGTTATGTGTGCAGATAAACATTATAGCAATGAAGGGTTCTACCAACTTCAACTCACTTCCAAACACCTACGAGAAGATACTTAAGTTAATACCCAATCATAGGTTATAGTCACTTGCAATAGAGACCACCTCACATGAAATGACAATTAGGGTTTCACATAAAATGACGATTAGGGTTTCACATCAAATGATGATTAGGGTTTCACATGAAATGACGATTAGGCCTAATTAAGAACACTTAACACATTAAGGACTTAATCATTTAAGGGTATGATTGATTAAGGTTTGACTTAGTCGTTTCGGGTAAAATAATAATCTAGTCAACAACCCAAATACGCACCCGATTATTGCCCAAAATAAAGCTACTTGATTCTAGGGTTTTTACATAAAATATAACTAGGGTTGGTGTTCCTCACTTAACTCATTAAGAACTTAATCCATTAAGTCCAATATTGCATCGAGCTAATTGTGGAGAATTATTAAGTATTATTTTAAGTTTAATTAATATCTTTAATGCGGGTCCCGACCAACTCCAAAAATAAGGTTTCTTGATATTAGGGTTTTCTAACTCCTAAAGTTAAATGATTATCTAATTAAATAAATATTTAATTAATAAATTAGGCACCACCTACTGCCGCCTCAGGCAGTGGTGGTCGGCGGCGGTCCATGGCGGCAGGAGGTGGCAGCCACCCGCACACGACGACGATTTGAGTAATAATTCCAACAATCCAATACATATATAGTTTCTTACAACACACACACACACACTAGCACCAAAATAACAAGGAAACAACCACCAAAAACGGTGGTCGGCAACGGCAGGAGGCGACAGCCACCACCTCACAGTGATGGTGGGGGGTTTTCTTCGGTTTCCAGTAAAGCAACACCCAAAAACAACATCCAACAGAAATAAACACACACACACACACATTACATTACACAAACTACATCACATACAGCCACCTCACACGATGGCTGGTGGTGGCAGAAGGGCAGCACATGTCGACAATCACCATGGTTGGCTGCCATGGTGGTTCTAAACATTTTTCTGCCAACCCAAAAAGGCACACACATACGCCACACGAACTTGAAGCAACAGCACACACGTACTCATGTGAAACACAAACACAACAACCTCTTAGGGTGGCAAACAATGATCGGAGCAGCGGAAGGAGGGTCGTCGAGTGGCGGCGACAGCGGGCTAGCTTGTTGTCGTCGGTTCTACGCACCAAAGAAAGGGAAAAAGTCACAAAAAAACATGCCCTCTCTGGTGAAACAAATGCAAAAGTAACATCCCGTAACGTCCAGCTCTGATTTCCCGACTTTTCTTCTCGCTGGAAGTGACAGCGGCGATAACAACAAGGCTGTGGCTGCTCGATTTCACAGCAGCCGACCTCCACGAAGGAGATGGTGGTGCGACAACCCTTGGTTCATTCTCCCGACTATAGCGTTCTAGTAGAAGGGGAGGTATCGTCGGTCAGTCGAGATGGTGGCGGTTGATCTTGGCAGTGGCGGCTACCCATATTAGGGTTAGGGTTTTGGGATGGTTGCGGTTCAAAAAATAAGGGACAAGGGAAGGTAGCGGCTTAAGTCCCGATTCCAAATGAAACTTTGATACATTTTTACAAGTTTGACCTCTGACTCCACAAATTAGTTCGAATACGGTCCAATACTTACACTACAACCCCTGCTCTACAAAATTCCTTTCAACACAAGTCCAAAAATTACCAATCAGCCCCTAGCATCAAAAGTCTCGTCATAATTAATCTGGAAGTTACACTGTAACCCTCATAGACCAACAAAACCACTTTTAACTTCCTGATTTCCATAGTTTATTACATTTAACTCCTTGCTCTAATATTCTAATAATTTATTGCAGATTAGGGCCAATATAAACTATTTATATATATATATATATATATATATATATATATATATATATATATACACATCTCGGAGTTTTAGGGCTTATTATTTATTTATTTATCATTTTTAAATGGAATGTTACAATCATTAGGTTTAGATGATCATTCTATCTTTATATACCTATATCATTCGATTTTATGAACTATATAATTGTATGACTAGATTTGGATCAAACCCTAAGTTTAAATAGAAAAGTTGGCAACTTTAGTAAGCAATTGCATTTAATAATTATAAAGTAAAAGAATCATTTTATATAATATAAATTACTTTATACTTGTTAAACTCGCCTAAATCAGAGATGAGTGTAAGAAATTCATCTGGAACTGGTTGTCGAGGGTATCTGCCACAAAATCTTTGCTCTAACATATACATCAGGGAGACTCGCACAACATATGTATATGAAAATTGATGAAGTGAGGCATTAAACACTTATATAACATCAACATCTGTTATTGAATTTGAAGCCATGACAAATGGAAATACACACTATCTAAATTGTTTCAAAGATGAAGTAACCCGTAAATACTCCCCGAACCGCAAGTCAGTAATAAGGCAGAAAGCTCTCCTATCAAAGAAAACCCAATAGTCGTGCATCAGAAATAAAAGCTCCTCTAGATCAACCTGAGGATAAAGTAGCTTCCTTGAATATAAGGTAATGATATAGTAACAAGTGACATTTTACATCCATCGACATGTTAATATAAGCACCAAAACAGGAAGCCCTGATCGTGGCAACACATTTCGGTGTGTGTAAATGGGCCATGATTTCTTGGCCAAGTTTAGCTTTGTAGGTTGTAATAATAACTACTTCATGTGTTATGTCATGCTACAATCAATTGAATTTAAATTAGGCATTTGTTTCTTGTTCCGGACTATATTTTGGACTATAATCACCTAATGTAGCAACAACGACCGGTGGTGGCGGCGAGGATTACTCAGCGATAATAGCAAGCAGCGGTGATTGCTCCAACAACCTTTGTTGTTTCTGTTTGATTCACTGCCGGCGAGCACAAAGGGGGAAGAGGCGATTAGAGGTGGCAGTAAGCGGGGGTTGGTGTTGCTCATCGACACATGGGTCAAGACGAGGTGGCAGCCGATGTTTCTTGGCGGAGGGTGATGGCAGGTGGATGTTGGAACATAGGCAATGGGCGGAAGGCATCAACGGTATTGGGGTGTTTGAGGATGGTGGGTCACGACAAGGCAGTGGAGGAGCTGCAACAGTCGATTGTGGTCTACGTGTTTTCCGGTTTTCTCCTCTCGTTGACGTCATAGATTTGAAGGAGGAGGATGGAGAAGGTCGGGTAGATGGTGATTCGTGGTAGCAGTTTGCGACTCCCTTCCCCCGTTGTCGACTGTTTTGGCTCGAACAGAGGGTGATGGGTAAATGGTAAGTTGATAGTGGTGTTGGCATACAACTGAAGTGGAGGTTATGGTGGGGTTATGATAGGCGGAGAGAGTAGAAGGTGGTGGCTATTTACGGTGGTCACATAGCAACACCACCAGAGGTGTTCTTGGTGGTAACAAAGAGAAGAGAAGAGAAGAGGGAGAGAGAGAGAGAGAGAGAGAGAGAGAGAGTTTAAAAGAGAGGGAGTAGTAAGAGAAGAGAAAGAGACGTGTGCATGGGAAGGAAATTAGGATCTTTACCTAACATTGGTCAAAGGCTGCAAGCATTTTTTTTATCCCACTCACATGTCGCCTCGATTTACATGACGTTAGCTTCGGAGCCCATAGAAATATTTCGTAAGTGCGTGGAGAACGTCACGGTTGTGGTGATTTCAAATATTTAAACCAAATTCAAATCCGATATACGGATCTCCACGAAACGGCGTTCGAAGTTTCACGCAATCGGGTTCCGATTCGTTAATTTTCGCGAATCTGATTTTGGTTCAGGATAAAAATACCTTAATAGTAAAATTAAATACTAGGTTGAAGCCTGAGTTTAGAAATGTGCTCAAAATCTATTTACGAGATATGTAGCTACCTTAATGTGAACAGTGTATTGTCCGATACCGAGTAAAATCAGGTATATACCAATTTAAAAGCTTAAAACATGCATAACTTTCTCATATGATCTCCGTTTTAGACGTTCTTTTTATCCACATAATCCTGAGAACATGTTTTTTATGCAATTTTATCATCCATATCCCCCATATATGTCAAATACAAATATTTGATTTATAGGGCATTAGATCTCATCGATTTTTGAACTGTTTCCTGTTCGATGATGATGGTCAACTTTTCGAGCATTTTGAGGTATCCCGAAGGCACTTATGAGAAATATGATCATATTTGTACTTAAATTCTCTTGGGTACTATGTCGTAGGTTCACTACAGTATGGTTCGAAGAGAACTGACTGTTTACAGATTTAGACCTAAATTCCAGGATGTGACAACATAACAGAAAGGTGATCCTGACCTTGTACTCTCACTGTAGATGGTAAGCACTCCCCCTAGGATCTCAAACTATCACCATCTTCTGCTTGAAGTCAATAAGAACCCCAAACCGGCTCAACCAATCAATACCCACGATCACACAGACATCTCCCATCGCAATAAGGATAAGATCTATCAGATATCCAACACCAACCCGTATTTGTCTCAAGTCGTCCTATCAAGACCCTAAGTCACAAGGACTCTATTTTTTAAGATTAAATCTATAATCTCCCTGCTGGTTCCTCGGAACCACTACTAGGCATCTAGACGCTCATTCTAGACTGCTCCCCAGCGTTGCTCCGCCTCACAAGATCTCTGTTGTCCTCGCCATTTGCTTTTCGCATGCCAATCGTACACAATCCAAGACTCAATAGACATTCAAATAAATGATTCAACCTTAAATCCACAACCAAATAAGGAACATGAAGAAAGGCTAAATCATGCATTCTAAGGCCATAAAATCCTAACTATCTACAATTATACATCATACACCAAGTAAATAACAATGACAAATTCAACCTCATAAGAACAAACTCGTAGGCTAAAGGCATCACAAATCAGGCCACATTGTCACACTATTCCTGTAGGATCCTTAGCCTACCACTAACTAGCATGCAGTGCTATCAGCTCATAAAATATTAGCTCTAGATTACTCATAATGTAAATTGAGGTATTTTAGGAAACTACCGCTCGAGCTCTGGTTGATTTTACACACTGCTTCACTGGGTTTTTCTCCTGTAAAAATCTTCATTTCTTTGAAAAGTTTTTATGAAAACCTTCAGATCATTAGTTTGACTTTGGAATTACCCTAGAGTTCATCCAAATCCTTCAAATCAGGGCTCTGATACCAAATTGTAACACCTCAAATTTCAAACCAAAATTTTCATTTTTAAATTACCCAAAATATTGTTCATAAACTAAGTCATCCAAAAAACATAAGTGTCAAATACAAATCATCACCACAAAATATCAGAGTGCCACATAAATGCCCAGTAACAAATCTCCCAGCGAGTGTGTCCAATTATACCTTCGCCTTCCCACGATCCTCAAAAGTACCTTAAACACATATAATCAACAACAGTAAGCACGAATTTTAGTGAGTTCCCTAAGATACCATATACATAACAACATGAATAAACATCTATGGGTTATCAGCAACCTTGGGGACTATCGGCAGTCCCAATGAGCAAACAACACGCCTTATGGGTTATCAGCAACCCTGGAGGCTATCTGCAGTCTCAGTCACACATAAACAACATAACACAATAATAATAGTTAGACCCAGCTGGTCATCACAAATACAACTATTCTACCACACAGGTAAGAATAAGTGAGGAGATCCACCTGATATTGATGACAGATAAATCTCACACCAAAACTGCTGAAACTAGACTCCGCCTAATAGCACAATATTAACCCTAATTAATAATTAAAGTCCATAATTCAACTCACAAGTCCAAATCCCACAACTAAGCCCCTTAAGAGGAAAAAGACTATTTTGACCTTTCCATGGTCCAAAACCCTAAATCTTGACCAAAAGTCAAAAGATAGCAAAAGTCAATAGTTCGACATGTACGCGGGGTGTACTGCTCTTATGCAGGGTGTACTGCTCAAACTAGGAAAATCGGGAACGGGCCTAGCTACGCGGGGTGTAGCTAGGAGTACGCCCATTATACTCTACCTAGATCCATCATTCCCACTTTTATGTTTTAAACCATAAAGTCATTTACTCCAACTTCAGATCTGACCACTATGGAATGTCTTAACCCATAAAGTCACTGACTTTAAACCTTTTCATGGCTAGGTAAGGCTCAAAACACAAAACCTTAACTTTTACATCACTCAAAGTCACTTAAATCATGAATGGGCCAAAGGAAACGATCAAGCAACCATTTTTATGACTCAAGGCACTCTCAAACATCTAAAAGGACAACCAAAATGCTCTGGAGTAACCCATGCTCACAAAGGACCAAGATTTGGGACAAAATGCTCATAAATACCCATCTTAAGAGACCTAGAAAGAACATTAGCAAGATATCAAATTTATACCTTCAAAAGATGCACAATATGAAGAAGTTTTAGGATCTACAAGCATGCATGCAACACTAACTTTTTCAACGACCTTCTTCCTCAACAAGAACGCACAAAAATACCAAAAATACTCCAAGATCCTCACTCTTAAGGCTAGGGGTTAATATATAAGGTTTAGAGGGAAGGGAGGCTACCTAAGAAATTTTCAAGGGAGGTAAAAGGTGTTTAGATAGGGGTCACAACTCAAATTTAAGGTTTTGCCACCTGCATGCGTACGCCCGACGTACCTACTCCTATGCCCATCGTATGTTGCCTCCACCCCAATCCTCACTAAGGTTTACGTCCGACGTACATTGTTAGTATGCCCCCACGTAATTCGGAAATCCTCACTTCTTATTATAAAATCATTTAGCAAAAACAACAGCATAAATATATTGGTACCTCAGGATTTGGGATGTTACACTTAAGAAGTCCATTTATGGACTGAAACAATCATCTTGCCTTTGGAATCTTCGTTTCAATGAGAGAACTCAGAGAGTTTGAATTTCGAGAAATGAATATGAGCCATAGGTATATGTCAAATCTAGTAAGAGCGATGTCATCACCCTTGTACTGTACATGGATAATATAAAATTCATGGGAAACAATGTCCTAAGTTTGTGAAGTGTGAAAGCCTGGGATATATATATATCCTATGAAAAACATAAACATATAGATACTGCATGTAAAGGATCCATGGAGATAGATTTGAGAAATTCATTGGAATAAGCTAAAGAGTAAATTACTAAAATCGTCCCTATTATTTGGTCAAAATTGCACGTCTGGTCCCTAACATTTTTTTTGCACTCGGGTTGTCCCTGTGGTTTGATTTTGTTGCGTTTTACGTCCCTTACATACATAAAGTTAGGGACCAAACGTGCAATTTTCACCAAACCATAGGGACGAAAAACACAACAAAATCAAACCACAGGGACGATCCGAGTGCAAAAGGAAAGTTAGGGACCGAACGTGCAATTTTGACCAAACCATAGGGACGATTTCAGTAATTTACTCTAAGCTAAAGTACATTGAATCTTAAGGAAACTTGAGACGTAGAACTCCAAAAGAATTTTTGATTATAAAGCATGGCATGGCATTAAAAATGTGTTAATGTCATAGTTCTACTGTTAATCTAAAGAATATAAGTCAATTCCTACATGCTTTAGCTAAGGGATCGATCATGTATGTCATGTCATGTACTAGGTCTGGTGACTCGTATGCCTTGATCATGAAAAGTTAATATCAGATCAATTTGTCAAGAATCAACGAATCAAAATCAAAAACACTCTTAAGTGTCCTAAGAGGGCGACATATATGCTCTTGTTAGTATGTAAGATATCAGTGTAAAATTTACACCTATTATTGGTTCCATACTAATAGAGACGATTATGTTCGCCGTCGAAATTCATGCTCTTATTGAATGGTTAAGTAGTAACTTGGAAGAGTACCAAGTAATACACCATGGTGGATTTAATAGTAAACTTATAGTATATTGCAACTAGTTAGACTGCAAAGAAAAACTATGTGACTAAAGAGATTCATTAGTGGCCCTAGTGTTGAGTTCAATCATTAATGGTCCTTTTGAAGTCTCTTGTAACTATACGGGTGAATTTACCTTGTGTGAGGATACCAAATCACATAAGCTAACATGGCGCATACTTAATAAGTACCATCACATTTGATAGTTAGTCGAATATGAAGACATCATAGTCAATGGAGTCATACTGGAAGAAAATCTTGATGATCCATTCTCAAGCCAATATCATTGACCAAGTATGATAGTAACACAAATTTAAAATGCATTAGATTTGCAAATGAATTGCCTTGAGCACATTTAAGTTTTTTTTTGTTTGGGAACTTAAGCAGTATAAGTCTTTATCTGATTTGGAGATTATTAACTAGAGCTCTTAATATATGATAGAGATAATTGATTTTATTATTTTATCACCATGTTCCATTTTTGCATGTTTTGAGCCACTTCCAGAATATTAATTTATTCAAACTTCCACAATCGGTCCTACTTTTGGAAGTAAGTAGTGATTTAAGATTTTCATGGAGAATTGGTAAATTATCCATGGAGAAAGACATAACATAAGATTGCGACCAATACTCAGGAGTACTTAAATGGAAATTTTAGGTGTTAGAGTAACCCACACTTCCGATCTCAGAACCCCGAGGATCTCCCTCAAATGCTCCTAATGCTGCTCTCTGGATCTCGAATACACCAATATGTCGTCGATGAACACGATCACTGAGCGATCCAACATCGGTCTGCACACCCTGTTTATGAGATCCATGAACACCGCCGGTGCGTTGGTGAGTCCAAAAGGCATCACCACAAACTCGTAATGCCCATAACGAGTCCGGAATGCTGTCTTCTGGACGTCCTCCTCCCGCACCCTCACCTGATGATACCCAGACCTCAAATCGATCTTGGAGAACCAGGATGCTCCCTGCAACTGATCAAACAAATCATCGATCCTCGGCAATGGGTAACGGTTCTTGACCGTTAGCTTATTCAGCTCACAGTAATCAATGCACATCTGGTGCGAGCCATCCTTCTTTTTGACAAAAAGGATAGGCGCCCCCCATGGCGAACTGCTCGGCCTAATAAACCCCTTTCCCAGCAGCTCCTGAAGCTGCGAGGATAACTCCTGCATCTCCGGAGGCGCAAGGCGATAAGGCGCCTTAGCGATAGGCGCAACTCCTGGAACCAACTCAATACCGAACTCTACCTGCCTCTCCGGAGGCACACGCGGCAATTCCTCTGGAAACACATCCGAAAACTTGCGCACTATCGGAACCTCATCAACCGACTTCGGTCTCTCTGAAACAACCCTCGCATCCATCACATATGCCACAAATCCTCTACAGCCTTGCTGTAGACTCTGTCTCGCTCTGGCGGTCGAACAAAAGGCTGACCCCGCACGGGTACCCTCCCCATGCACTGTAAGAACTCCCCCACTAGGGTCTCGAATCATCACCAACTGTCGCTCGCAATCTATCACAACTCCATATCGGCTCAACCAATCCATACCCACTATAACACACACGTCCCCCATCGCGATCGGAACCAGATCTATCGGAAACTCCACACCGAAGATCTCAAGTACACATCCTCGAATCACATCCGAAGCATACACTGCTCGCTCATCAGCTATGGAAACTCGTAGAGGCCGATCGAATGCCTCTCGACGGACACTAATATGCTGACTAAATGCTATGGAAACAAACGACCGACTCGCACCCGAGTCAAATAATACCAACGCAGGCACATAACTCACAAGAAAAGTACCTGGCTGATCGTACACACGTCTTTGCTCTGTTTGTCTCAAAACTCTTTTTACTCTTTTCAAAAGTTTTACTTCATTATCAAGATTTTTCCTCAAATCCTCAGTTTGAGTTCAGATACGCTCGAAGATGCATCCGAATCCCTCAAACCAAGACTCTGATACCAACTTGTAACGATGTAAATTTTCACAACAATTTTTCATTTTTAAAACATTCATTTACTCATAAAATAGTGTCAAACAAATTGTATCAATGTTATCATTACAAAACATCTCCCCAGAATCTCGAACAAAAACTCCACAAGTGTGTGTACGAATCAAGTCGGCGCCTTCCCGCGCTCATCACTAGTACCTGAAACACATAACACAACAACTGTAAGCATAAATGCTTAGTGAGTTCCCCAAAATACCACATACAACACATACGCCACTCGAGGCTATAATACGACCCTCCGGTCGATGTGTCTCAGCGGGACCCTCCAGTCCCGTAGCTCGTTGGACCCTTTGGTCCGGTCATAGATCGTTGGACCCTCTGGTCCGGTCTATATCATCATACAACATACAAATATCACATAACACATAATCTCATACATAACACATAAGACCCTCTGGTCATCGCATAGTACCACTCTAGGTAACGTATAGTGAGAAGACTCACCTCGATGTCTCAGTAAATATCTGACTCGGAAGAAGTGTGATCTAGCCTCCGCCTAATCACATAAAGTAATACTCTCATAAGTACAACTGTACTCAACCCTAAAAGTCAACGAGATCAACGGTCAAACTTTGACCCGACTCGGCGACTGCACTAGGGCGACTCGGTGAGTCTACACGTGTCCACTGACTTTCTTAGACCCTCTCTTGGCACGTCGAGTACTTCCCATGACTCAACGAGTTCCACCTGGCATGAATCGCGGGGCTACCCCGACTCAACTCGCCGCGTCTCAAGAACAACTCGGCGAGTTCCAACTTGAACTCAGTCCCCCTGACTCTCCCTGACTCACCGAGTTATTCCCCAACTCGGCAAGTTCACTCACAGAGTGATTAACGGGAAACCTTCATACTACTCGTCGAGTCTGTTCTTCGGACTCGGCGAGTTCATGCCATGCACAAACTCAAAACAACTTCTAAGGTCAGATCTGTTCCATACAATCATAGATCTGGCCTCCCCAAGCATGATAATCACGTAAAGTTCGGACCTTGGCACTCATATAACATCTAAATGGTCCAAAATGGTGATTTAGCCCCAAAAATGACATTCCTAGCCCATGGCTCCCAAAAGGACTCATAAAGCTCCAAGGGTTAAGGCCTCTGGACCTCTTTGGGTCCAGATCCAGAACACAAACTCGAGAAGGGACCAAATGCTCTACTTAAACCATCTCTAAAAGGGTTAGAAAACCCTAACACAAAGGATCAACACCAAAACTGAAGAAGGTCCGAGAATAATACCTCAATACAGTCTCTAAGAGCTCAAGAACCACCAAAATTGCACCTCCTTCAGCCTCCTCTTGCCTTGAACACTTCCTTCTTGCAAAAACACCCACAAAAGTTCAAGATTTGCCTCTCCTTCCTGACAAACGCTCTAGATCTCTTTAGGGTTTCTCTCTGGGGGTTGGTGGCCGCAAATGACGGCCATAATGATGGGTTTTGGTCATAAGACATCTTATGTGCTCATACAAACCCTAATGCTTGGATCTAGGTTTCTCTATTGTACATGCAAGTAATCCAAGACTATAAACCCTAATTCTAGCATTCAAGTAATCATATTAACATGAGAATAAGTTTATAATGTTACCTTGATTGTTATGTAGCAATAACAATCCCAATTCCTCCTTGAATTGACATTGGAAGGCTTAGAGTCACAAGTGTCACTCCTCTAATGGTTCACAAACACCATAAGCAAGAGGATGAAGAGGAGAGAGGATGGAGGCTGCCAAAACCATGTGAAAACCCTAGAAGGTTGCTTATCCACGTTTTTGAGCCTTAAGGGTTCTATATATAGTGAGGCTATTAGGGTTATCTAACAAGGAAACCCTAATTTGGTTGCTTAAGCCCTAAGCAACCCATAGACTCCTTTAATCAAACCCATGGACGATTTCCTTATGGGTTTCCCCATAGAATTCGTCCACCTCTTGATTCAAGGCAATCCATGGCCCAAATTACAATTATCCTATAATTACAATTTCAGTCCCTTAAGTTTAATTAATCTCTTTTAGTCACAAAACTAATTACCAATTAATTATTGACTAATATTAATTAAACAATATGATTTCTCCTTTAATATATTATTCCCATAATATATTAATAAATCATATTTAATCCTTTCTCTCCATAATTCATCCTATCAAGTTGCTTTGGTGAAGGCAACCCAAAAGGACCATGCACCATCGGGTCAAGTACATACCAAAATAGTTATGGACTTAGACACTAATCCAACAGTCTCCCACTTGGATAAGTCTAATAACTATTCTGCGTATGACTTCAGATCCTGATCTGCAATCGTAGCTTTCCAAAGCCGCTGTCAATTCTGATCCTATCAGATACGCGTGTCCTTAGATAAGGGATCATATATTCCTCCATTCTAGATATCATATGAGATATGATTTCAAATCATTCTCTTTGTACTACTTCTCGATTTCTGATTTATGACGACTGACTAATTGAACAAATCAAATTAGCCCTAGCCCGGCCGAGCATTTATGTTTGTCATCACTAAACCATCGAGGGGCCCAAAGATATCGCTTTTATCCTACTTTGGATAAAAGGAACAGATAAACTTTTATACAATGCTTGCTTGCACTCACTAACCAAATCACACACAACAATATGTTTTATAACACCAAGTTACTGGTGCGTTTTCATATTATCAATGTGCAATCGATTCGCAAGATACAACTCACACATCTCGGTTTCAAGAATATAAGATGTTATCGTCTCACCAATCACTCGTGATACAATTCACGGAGTGATCCAAGTGAGCGTGGGTTTAATCCAATGCTCAAATTCATATTCATAAGCACTCATGAATGTTGCAGCAAGCATTTGCTTATGTCTAATGCTATTTAGACAATCCACACACCAATTCATGACAGTCTTCATTCATATCTCGGTTTCAAGAATATAAGATGTTATCGTCTCACCAATCACTCGTGATACAATTCACGGAGTGATCCAAGTGAGCGTGGGTTTAATCCAATGCTCAAATTCATATTCATAAGCACTCATGAATGTTGCAGCAAACATTTGCTTATGTCTAATGCTATTTAGACAATCCACACACCAATTCATGACAGTCTTCATTCATATCTACTTCCAACATATGAATGATTGTGGCCCGTTTGAATAATTCGATTATTCTTAATAAACTCAATTATTCTAGAAGTCAAAACATGCAAATGTGAAACACAAGAATAATACTAATCTCATATGGCCTCAAACCTTTGAGTATAAATAAAACGCCTTTTATTTATCACCATATTGATTACTCATTATTTTTCGTTTCGGGTAATCAACTTCTTACTTGAATTACAACACTTGTCCCATGCTCCTAGCATGCACACAATGTTTACCTATGGTTCTTACTTTGTGAAATAGATCACATTGAACACATTTCCAATCATTCTCATTTCACAACTTCAAATCATTTTCATAAGTGAAAGAATATCAAATTCTTGCTACTTATAGAATACGCTAGATTCTAACATTCTATGCAACTTATCCTTTCGTAATGTCACTGCACCAAAGTCACAAAGACTATTGCCAATGATATTACAAAGTCCTCTATCGGAGATTGTTACAAGACAATTCCTTAGATATGATGTCTCTCACTCAAAGTACATTCCTTTGAACATCCTTTTGCATAAAAGTTTCTAATCTAGTCATAGATTTTCAATATTCAATTCCCAATGTGGACACGTTTCCATATTTTCCATATGACAACTTATTCTTAATAGAATCTTGTCTATTCATAATAATGTCGATATGGTCCATCCAATACGGAAACATTTCCATATTTTCCAATACTATACTCCCAACCACTCACAAGTGACCAATCCTCGTCGAACTTTGGATTGTTCTTTGATAGTTGTTTAATTATTTTTAGTCAAAACCGATTCTAGTCCTTTTTCCCTCTAAATGCGCTAGACATTTGGAAAATTTTAGAATGGTCAAACATTAAAGCATTTGCAATCGATCCTATACCCGAAGCGTATGGAACACGACGCATAATGTTTTATTTGCTATGTTCTCAAAATTCGAATTGTGAAGAGGAATGTCGTAATCATAATCGAAATTTTAAGAACACACTATGTACCCTTGACTAAGTTTATTAACATTTCTCAACCTAATCCTTTAGATTTGAAATGAAGCATAATATTCTCTCCCTTAATTATAGCAAAACAACCTTTCAACTCTTACAACTTTGCAAAGTATGACTCTTGTTTTCTATAATTAATATTGCCAACTTTGCAATACGTGCCTTAATAATCATACAATCATAACATTTATGCTCCCACTATCATGATGATTATTATAAAACATAACACTTATGCTCCCACTAGCTTCGACATGTATTCATAAATATCTTAACTTTCAAAAATCAATACTTATTGAATTTTTAAGTTCATGTTTCTAATACTTAATGCTTTGATAATCTTTTATCAAGGCTTTTTGAACTTATACACCTTTGCCTTCGATAGTTCATATGTGTGTCTAAACACTTAAGACTAATTGCCAAACCTCACAATTCAAATTATGGAAAGGGATACCGTAACCATAATCGAATTCGAGAATGCAATTTTACAATCACTATCTTCTTAAAATCTTTCTTAGTGAAAGCATTTTCTCACAATCATTTTTATGAAGGAGGAAATCTTATGACACTTAGATTTAAACGGTGTATGTGTTCCTATCCATGTGAATTTGTTAAAACCAAAGTTTACGACAAATTCATACTCATATGGATCAAACTTTCTTAATCTTGATTTCTTGCCTTATGGTAGCACAGCTGCCCACCATGTCTTCCAAGTAGTTAAGCAGCTCACCCTTTCCTATCAATTTACCTTTCATTGATTAAGGTGCTTTGCCTCTTATGCGTTCAAAATGAGAACTCATAGAACTCACATGCATAATTAACTTGATTGGATTGGCACAGAAACAAAATAATGTCAACACGATAGGTTGTAAACCTCAACTCGTGTGCTAGTGATGATCGATAAGGTTTATTTGATTTGTTCTTGAAACCTTTCAAGACCATTAAGACTCCCACTTACTCCTTGACATATAAGATTCTCTTGTCAAAACATTTCTTGACAAACAAATATTCAAGAGTTAGTGTAGTTTTTATCAAAACACTTCATAAATTGGTCTTAGTTGATCTTTGTCTTATCCAAGACATCACAACTTTCCACATTTGATGAATGTTACAAACCTTCTTAATACTTTTCACTCAATGTCACAATCTTGACTTTAAGACTTGTTATTGGAACGAAGTTTGATTGACTTTTTGATTTACCCATTTCTTCAATTCTTGATTCCTCTTCTTAAACATACAATTGTACTAAGACTCACTTAGAGGATTAATTGAGATATGGTTCTTAATCATTAAGACCTATCATGAAGCATAAAAGGTACTCTCCCTTCTTCTTAGAATGGAGAAACTTTTATCTTTCTGCCTACTTGATTCTTCTTATTCGTTCTGCTATTGATTTAAACTTTTTCAATCAATTCATAATTACACTTAATCTTGTAAGTATAATCATATTTACTAAACCTTTAGTAAATCATGACGAATATCATTGTTACGCTTATGGTGGACTTGATCAACACACAACTTTGTGTACTCGATCTCCTAGTCCTTCACTTGACACTTTGTCAGTGAGTTAGTCTAATTATCAAATATGAATTTTCTCATTCATCGTGCAACCAAGTTGCATGATTCCAAATTTCTGTCCAATTGAAACTTGGGCGATGAGAAACTCTCCCTATTTGGTAAATTCTCGACTTTCCATAAATAACATAATAAGAACCAAATCCATTACTGCTAATAATAGAAACATTTTAACATCAATTTTTCATACACGCCATTGTAAGGATAAATAAATAAAATTTAAAATCAAAATTTATTTTATTGTGGAAAAATTTGTCCTTACAATGCAACTCATTGAAAAACTTATGCTAATACATCTTTCTTAGCAATCTAATTCTAACTCTAAGTAGTAGCTCAAGAATCTAATCTTCGAGAAATCCGATCGAAATCCATTCCTTCACGGTTAGATTCTGCTCACTTCTTCCCTTAAGCTTCCTTTCTTTTCTTCGATTCTACAAAACATCAATTGTAATCTTATCACATTATGTATTCAGAATCTAGAATGAAGCTTAAAAGAGTTAGTCAATGGATTTTACCTAAATTAGAGCCATACGTTTCGACTCTCCCATCTCTTGGATCTCTTAGGTAAATAGGGCAGCTTCGTCTCCAATGCCCCTTCTCTTGGCAATAAAAGCAAATCGACTCTTTTGGAACAGGACATGGAACTACTTCAAACATCACCTTTCTCTTATGATCAAACTTTTCGATCATTGCATGTCTTTCGTTGCCATTGTCTATATCCATAGAGGTCGTGAAGGTAGATTCACCAATCAACTTTGCTTTTCTATTGCGCCAAACCATTGCTGATTCAGCAGCAATAAGCATGTAGGTGAGATCTATAAGGGTCATGTCGCGGTTCATCATATAGTACTATCTTACGAACTCACTATATGAGTTAGGAAGTGACTGAAGAACCCAATCAACAGCTATTTCCTCACATACAACGGATCCCAACATTCTTAGTCTATCAATGTGCGATTTCATCCCTAGGACGTGTGCACACACCGACTTTCCTTCTTTATGTTTACTTGCCAAAAGGGCTTGAGTGATATTGAACCTTTCAATTTTACAATCTTGTGGGTTAGGGAGAATAATTGGAGGAGGAGGAGGAAGTGAAGCATGATTTCTTGTTCCTCGATCGAATCGTGGAATACCATCTTCATGTGGAATGCTTGTTCCACGGGATTTGGGAAGACCATAGTTGTCGAACTTCGACATCTACAAAACGGGAGAAAACAAATTCAAGTTAGTTGATAGATTGAGTCCTTAGTAAATCACCCAAATGAAATACTAAGTCTAGGACCCAACACAATATTCTACAACTCGGGAGAGGGATGCCGTAACCCAAATTGCAGAACATTTGAAGGTAAGTGAATGACGATTCACTAATTTCCACCATGAAAAACGAAAAAGAAATTTAAGTTTTAAATCTATGAAAACTCCTAGATCCTAGGAGATTCATTGAACACTTCAATGGCATGTTTAAATCTCGATATGCCCCTCTTGTTTGTGACTGGGATGCCGAGGATCACAAAGTGGGTGTGAATAACCATGCAAACTTACATGGTGCCCTCACATGTTACAGTCACCTATTCGATGTGTCGGTAAACCACACACGCTCCACCGAACTATGACAAACATTGAGTCACCCTTTGCTACCTTTGCTTAGAGCCATTTAGTGTGCCGGTTAATTACACACGCTCCACTAACGTCTTCGCAAGGGCACAAAGTGTAATTTCATGGAATTGCATCAATTCACTTTTGCCTAAGTAACTAAGATTGGGAATTTTATGAAAACATTTAGTTACTTTTATACTTCATTATACTTATAATGGAAGGTTTTGTCCTATCCTACCCGTTCGGCTAACGACCCTCCACTAGTCAAGAGTGCGGTGGGTAAGAGTGGATACCCATTCAATCGCCATTTTATAGGCAATTTCCTTAAACACCCCTTATAGACTAGCTTCGTGAATGAGGCCTACTAACAGTAAGACTAACTTTTACTCATACATATATATAATGTTAGACTTTTAATGTTATATATATAGTATAGGGTGTATTTTACACTTTTAAAATACTAGGTGGTCTAATTTAACAATTATACTTTTAATTCAATTAAATTGTAAACCTAAACTTTTATGGATTTATTAAACTTCTTTTAATTATACACCTTAATTAATTAATAAAACCATAAGGGTGTGATTTGAACTTTTTCAAAACTACACTAGAGTTTTAGATTTTAACATTCCTAATTAAACTTTTAATCAACTTTTAAATTCCAAAACTTGAGGGCAAGTTTTGAAACATTTCAACACATTAGGGTTTAGAATTTAAATATACATCAAAATTAAACCATTTAATTAAAATTTAAATTCCAAAACTTGAGGGCAAGTTTTCAAACCTTTTTCAAAATATTAGGGTTTTAACTATTTAAATTTCAAAACAACAAAACTTTTGGGTTCAAATTTAAACTATAAAACCTAAAGGGGAAAATATGAAACATTTCATAACAACAAGGATCAAATAACAAATAATCTAAATTAACAATTAATCACATAATTATCCATATTTGATTTATTTAATGATTTCTTGCAAAACAATTTTTCAATTTAGTTAAAATAATTAAACAATTATCACATAAGGAAACAATTATCTTATTAATTGATAAATATCTTCAATTAGATCAAGAATATAGTCAAATATATCATAAAATCGGATTTATATTGATCTAATATGATAAGGTAACTATCCATAAGCAAAAATAGCAAGAAATCGTGAAGATATCCCCATCTGACGAGTTGACTCGTCGAGTCAAGCATGGACTCGTCGAGTCTGCATGGACTCGGCGAGTTCAGCTATGGACCAGCCTCCAGAAACCAAAAAATCAAATTTTTTGAACAGGTAATGCATCAATACAATTGAAACCAGTCTAGTCTCTGATACCACTGATGGGTTTTGGTCATAAGACATCCTATGTGCTCATACAAACCCTAATGCTTGGATCTAGGTTTCTCTATTGTACATGCAAGTAATCCAAGACTATAAACCCTAATTCTAGCATTCAAGTAATCATATTAACATGAGAATAAGTTTATAATGTTACCTTGATTGTTATGTAGCAATAACAATCCCAATTCCTCCTTGAATTGACATTGGAAGGCTTAGAGTCACAAGTGTCACTCCTCTAATGGTTCACAAACACCATAAGCAAGAGGATGAAGAGGAGAGAGGATGGAGGCTGCCAAAACCATGTGAAAACCCTAGAAGGTTGCTTATCCACGTTTTTGAGCCTTAAGGGTTCTATATATAGTGAGGCTATTAGGGTTATCTAACAAGGAAACCCTAATTTGGTTGCTTAAGCCCTAAGCAACCCATAGACTCCTTTAATCAAACCCATGGACGATCTCCTTATGGGTTTCCCCATAGAATTCGTCCACCTCTTGATTCAAGGCAATCCATGGCCCAAATTACAATTATCCTATAATTACAATTTCAGTCCCTTAAGTTTAATTAATCTCTTTTAGTCACAAAACTAATTACCAATTAATTATTGACTAATATTAATTAAACAATATGATTTCTCCTTTAATATATTATTCCCATAATATATTAATAAATCATATTTAATCCTTTCTCTCCATAATTCATCCTATCAAGTTGCTTTGGTGAAGGCAACCCAAAAGGACCATGCACCATCGGGTCAAGTACATACCAAAATAGTTATGGACTTAGACACTATCCAACACATAAGACCCTTTAAATAGGTCTCAAACCCTGGAAATTAGGGTTTCATTAAACAGCGTGCACTCGCCGAGTCCACTCATGAACTCGCCGAGTCCAACTGTGACCTCGCATACGAATCCACGACCATACTCGGCGAGTCTAGACGCCAACTCGCCGAGTTCCCCCACAAAACCCAAAAAATAAAGGAACAAAATATCATACCTGGGAATCCGGGTGTTACACAACTTTATGGTTCTATATGCCTAGATCAAGCCCAACCACCACAACCCTAACTTGTCTTAACCACTAAAGTTCTTAATGGATTGCATGAAGGAATCTCAGGGGCCAAGATCATAGTTTTATGACTCAAGACATGGAAATACGTCCAAAAGGACAACTCAAACGCTCTATAACATGCCATGCACAAGAAGGACATATTTGGGGACAAAAAGCTCATATATCATCAGCGCACAACGGACATCTAGTAACTTAATCATCAAGGTGGGAACCTTTTACCTTTTGGAGATGGAGAATGATGCAATACTTCTAGATCTAAGCTTGCTTCTAGCTTCTAAGGTTCTCCACCACCTTCTTCCTCCTTTGGAACACACAAAAACTCACTCAAAGGTCTCAAAATGCATTAAAGGTGGCTAGGGTTTGCTAAGGAATGTCTCAAATGATGGAGGCTAGGAATGGAGTGAAGAAATGGGAGTTAGGGATCAATAAATAGGGTCCAAACCCACAATAAATAAAAGCCCTTACGCGCCACGTACCATGCTGGTATGCCCAACGTACGTGTGATTCCCCCAAAAATTACAAGAAGTATAAAAGTATTTATTCATAATAACACATTTTCCATTATTTCATGTTAAACTTGTTGGAAAGTTATTTCATTTACACAACCTATAACAAAAATACACTTCTCTAGTTTGTCTTCAAATGGGTTGCCAAATTAACTTGATTCCTAATGATGATGTTTATGTTGGCCTCTTACTACTATGCCACGTTGGATAATTCTTCTTAGCTCACAATTGTTATGTGCTTCTTATATACTGAAATGCCCTCATGATTCTTCTATTCGATTACTACGGATGTTTCATGCATGTTGAGAGACCGGGGGAGGTGTGATATGAATGTGCGTATGTGGAAAAAAAGAGAGAGTAAAATGCCCTCATGTACATAACACATGAGGATGGTTAAAGGCTACGTGGAGACAAAGGTTAGAGTGAGGGACCAATAGTGTTACAAATATTTGTATTAGGGACAAAGTGTGCTACAAACCAAATTTTTTGAACTAAAATGACAGGAACAGCAAACGACAGGTACCAAACATATAATTTACTCTAAAATCGAGACGCCCTACATCATTACTTTCTCAACTGTGTGCTCACATTGTTATACAAGTCAAAGAATAAAAATAAAAATTCCTTCCCTAAAATAGAGTCTACCCTTTTGGCTATTTTTGTGATACTTTATTTTTTAACGCAAAAAGATATTGTTATGATATTTGTCTTAATATCTTTTAGGATCGAAATTTATCTCCCGAATTGATTGTGTTGATAATGAAACATGAATATTAAAATATGCATTCAAATTTCGCTAGGAATACAAACAAAATTCAAGATTACAAGACCAAATTATATGATATATAACATTAAATATAAAAGAAAAACTAAATGTGAAAAACACAATCTTATAATCATCAAAGTCAAACCCTAGGAGTGATCGTAGCTCTCAGACTGTTCTTCATCACCACCGTAAATTCCGCTTTCTCGCCGAAATCCACCTTGCTCTTTTCCGGCCACGAACTCCATTCAAAATCCTGAACCATCCGAGCGATCATCAGGCTCACATGCAGCGTCGCCATCCCCAGCCCCGGACATATCCGCCGTCCTACTCCGAAGGGGATCATCTTTAATCCGGTAACACCTGTTATGTCTGCTGTTTCTCCTCCGGTAAGAAACCTATCCGGATCGAATTTATTCGGGTTGTTCCATAGTTTTGGATCCTCACTGATTCCGGGAAGATATATCTCCACGTTGGTCCCCGTGGGTATATCGTATCCGGCGAGTTTTGCAGGTTCGATGACGGAATGAGTCAAAGACAGATAAGTTGGAGGGTGTCTTCTGAGTAGTTCCTTTACGACGGCGTTTAGATATGGCATTTTCTCGACGTCTTTCTCATTGACTTTTCTTTCTCCGGCGATTGTTTTTATCTCGTCGTGGAGACGCGATTGGATGGAAGGATTTTCAATGAACCTTGCGATGGCCCATTCGATCGCCGTGGCGGTGGTGTCGGTGCCGCCGTTGAGAAACTCCGAGCATAACGTCACGATTTCAGGATTCGTCGGCGTATCTTTCCGTCCTTCCACCGTCAAATCGAATAACGTATCGAGGTAGGCAAACTCCGCCGCCGTGGGATGGGACCCTGGATTTTTGACCGCCTCCCGCCGCCGTTCGATGAACGGAACTAACGTCGCAATCTGCTGCTCCCTTACTTCCATTGCGTTCTTACGTTGCTTCGAGAAAAAAGGTCTCAACAATGGCAGATAATCATCCAACCTCGGATCAAGCGTAATCAACACCGTTTTCATCATCTCGTCCATTTCCTCGATCGTCTTCTCATCCATCTCCACACCAAAACACATCGAAAGCAGAATACAAAACACAGCAAATCTCGCGTTCTTCAACACCCAAACCGCACCACCGTTCGCCGCCGCCTCCGTCTTCAACCGATCCATAAGCTTATCCATCGCCGTCATCCTCACTTCCGTAAACGTACGCAATTTACTTGCACTTAACGCATTCTGAACCATGTTTCGCCTCAACGACCTCCACACCGGCCCATACAAAGCCGCGTTAACGGTGAACTTGTTGCAACTGAACACACCCCTCGTCGGATTTTCAGCAGGTCGCGTCGCAAAAACCTGTCCTTTCTCGATCAAAGCTTCATGAACCAAATCCGCCTGCGACAAAATAATCATGGTTCGAGTACCCATTCTGAGAGTGATAATTGGGCCGTATTTGGGTATGAGTTCCCTGACATACTGGAAGAAAGGTTTCCCGGAGCCGGCTACTTGGAAGAGGTTACCGACGATGGGCCAACCCGGAGGTCCAGGGGGTAGGTTGAGGCGTTTGGAGTGGCGGGTGAAGGAGAAGATAATGGCGGAGAAGAAGAAAGCGACTGCAGTTAAGAAAAGAGAAGAAGACTCCATTGATAGATTGAATGAATGCGAAGGAGACAGGCTGTGGCGGAGGGTATAAAAACAATGCATGGGTTTACAGGTGAGGATGTAATTAAGACGATGTATCAGAAACCTCCCAACTACATACAAATCTAGTGGCGCTTTGCTTTCAGATTCTTTTATATTTCTCTTTATTTAATTTCATAATTAAACACTCTCATGTTCTCATGTTACTAGAGTCATTTATGTTCGTCGAAATTGGGAAACTGTAAAACGAAATTGTGAGAATTCGAACATGCATATCTGTTGGGGACTTGTTTCTGACTGTAATTAGAAATTTAAATTTAATTAATCCTTCTCTAAAGTAAAATTTCATTTAATTTTGTGAGTAGCTGATTAGGTAAGAAGTTATGTTTCAGTCGAAACAAATTTAGACTTAAGTTTTATCATTAAACTCAATATTACTTATTCGTTTCTTACGTATAACCAATAGTAGCTAGGAGTATGTAGTGAAACTCAGTACACTATCATAAAACGTATAAATCAAACTAAAACCAGTTTGTTTTGTTTCGTACCAAAAGAAAATAGTGTTTTTGCTTAATCCAAAATTTGGTTCCTTTTTAATGCAAATAAATTTGTTTAAGTAATCGGGTTCGAATTAGAATCCTAAAACAAGCCTAAAGTTCAAGTTCATATTTGTCAAAATCACGGTTTACATATTGTCGTTTACAATTTGCAAAATCAAATTGAATCGTTGAATTTGTTTGAGTCGGTACCCGTTATAACTTGATCGATGTTTATAAAAACGTCAAATGTATAATCAACTTTAGGTTCTTCATGAGATTTTTTAGTTTGAATGACTAATTTGCTTAATTCTAGAAACTAAAGATGTGATTATAGAATAAAGAAAAAAAAAGATGACATCAACAAGATAAAATCTTAGGTTCCTATCGGGATCCTAATAAATAATTAGTTTTAGAATCGTTTATATTGTATTAATATGATTTTTTCCAATATTTTAAATAACGTAAGGCGTTACTTGACGATAATGTCAAACTTCAAGTTTTTTCGAATCTTGGGGAGCCACGTTGTTTGTAAGACGTGACTTAAGGCGGCAATTTTGTATATTACTAATATTTTTATATGTATTTTCAACTAATATTCTATTTTATAGACATATATGAGTTAAGTCGGCATTTTGGTAAGGCTTGACGGCAGACATAAGCCTTGGAACTATGACAAGCTTTTTAGAACCTTGGTTTTTTCACTTGTGAAACCTTACCATAATAACAACTTAAGATAATAATTAAGATGGTATCAACCTTGATTGAAAGAGTATCATACCATATGACATATACTTACTCCAGTAATTTCCAGGTGATATGAGCAAAGTCGTAGGGTATGTTTGAGAACAAGATTTTGAAAGCTTTGTGGAGATCTTAGCTTTTACCTCCTATTCTAAACATATAAGATTTTGAAAGCTTTGTGGAGATCTTAGCTTTTACCTCCTATTCTAAACATAACACGTCAAACCCAAAAGATACTTTAAGTAGTTTTTGCGAGCTTTTAGCTAATATTTTAACTTTTAAATGTTGTTTGATAACTCTCTTAATGGTTCCATTAAGAGGTAAACTCTAATCGATCAACATTGAAAGTGTTTGGTAAAGTCAACTTTTCCTTCTCACAGATTAGGAGTAGGGATGAAAGAAGAGTATTCGGTCCAGTTTCTGTAACACCCGCAAATTCGAACTAGGCAAATAAGTTATTATACGTCATAATAATGTCTTTTAAATAAGAGAATATTTAGGATGAATAATCTTAACCAAGTTATAGTATTTATGACAATGATTCCACACATATAAAGAACACTGAAATTCAAATTTGTATGAAAAGGTTATGATTATTCAAAGTTTCACGATTAAACCAGCACAACTCTGCGTATCGTCAAAAGTAAATTTTTGATAAATTACTTTTTAGCCTAAGTGACCTAAACGAAAGTCGTAGTAGTCATTAAAACAAGAGTGTGTATATAGAGAACGTCTAAATCTGTCACACCCCCAAACCGGAACAACGGAAATGTTCGGGGGCGGAAGACGTCATGTACAAGTATCATAACAATGATTAATAGTAAAACAAGCAACAACACGCATAGTATTGAAAATATAGTTATTACATTTGTAATCTTATTTTTGTTTGTATGACATCAAAATGTATAACAAAAATAAAAGACGAGTCTTGAATATGCTCCGTCTTCTCAAAAACCTATGTGGGTGTACATGTCTACTAGTTACTTGAAAATACAAGTTATTTTGAAAAGAGAGTATCAACATTTAAGTTGGTGAGCCCATAAGCATTTAGTATTTGAAATCTATCTTTGTTTCATGAAAATGTTAGTGTGTTTCTCCAGAAAATCCAAAATTTTCTATAATAAATGAAATGTAGTCTTAGGCCTTAAGACCAAAATATTTGTATGTTATTGTACTCTGAAATAGTGTAAGTGTATGTTTTCCATCAATGTGCGCTTCCTTTGCTAGAATAATAGTGTTTTGTACTTGTATGAACTATGTTGTATGCATGTACTAGAAAATAATAATCTGGTCTTATTACTTAAAATAAAACCACTAAAGTGATGTTTGTTTGGTAAACCAAAATGTTTAGTTAATGTTTAATGTGAGTGAGATTATAACCATACTGAACTGACTAGTGGTATGCACGACGTTCTTCAAGCGTCGGAATGTTATGACATTTGTCACCCCAGACCTGCCGGTCTAACTGTAGCTAACAGTTTAAATACGGGATTGTCAATCCCATATAGATCTATATACAAATTCACGCTCTCCCTCCAGGAGACTCTGATTATAAAGTTAGGACTTTTAGCATGTACTCTAATAGCTACCATGAAGTAGTGGCTTACAATTTAGTATTAACTTGTTTACTTATAGTGTGTATTTGTTTTCTTGCTCTTGTAAATGAATAATGTACTTGTAGTGAAAATTAATTTATACTTATGTAATGATTCAAGTAATGTATCTTTGAACTTAGAAAATAGTGTGGATTGATTTCAAAATATACCTATTATAGTTTACAGGTTGTTATGTTCGTACTGAGATGATTCAAGGAAATATACTCCTTTTGCTCGTCATGTTACAAAAAGGTTAGAAATGGTTATTGAAATAAGTTTTATACTTATATATATATATATATATATATATATATATATATATATATATATATATATATATATATATATATATATATATATATATATATATATATGTTGCATGTATGATTACAATTTAAAAGACAGTCGGACAAGAATTCATATCCTAAGCCCACAACCAAACAAGGAACAGGAGTTAAGGCAGAAACACTAGTACTAATCCTGTTAAATCATAATTATATATATATATATATATATATATATATATATATGAATATAGTTTAATAAAAACAGTAATTTAAGTAGTCGAAAAACAGTTTAAAATGGTTTGTAAAAGTTTATAAAAGCATTAATATCTTGTGATGATTTGTAATCGTATTTAAGTGTTAACCCAATTACTTTGTGTTTGGCTTGTATTCTCCCCCTATAAGCATTTGAAAATGGTAAAACATAGGGGTATGAACTCACCTTATATGAGTGTTCGTGGGGGATACGGAGTAGTAGTGATAATTCCATAAGTTAGACCCCGTATAAATATCTGTATCCTAGTAGTATTTCACGCATAATATGTGTATAAGTAGTGAAATAGTGGTAAACATGCTATTGAATAGCGTATTATGTAATAATCACTTACAACAAGAAGTCTTAGAATTGAACCGAGAGCATGAAAGACGTTTTTGACCACTTGAAGATGTGAAGTGTTCTTGGTGTTCCTGGTGTAAACAAGGAGATAAGGGTGTTTTCGATTGAGAATAAGGAGATTGGATGGTGATTTCAGATGATACTTGAGAGGATTTTGAGTGTTTTCTTTGGAGGGATATGCGAGATTTTGGTCTAGACGTGCGATAACGATATGGTGTTTTCGGTCCAACATATAAATATGGCTAAAAATATGATGGGATGTTTACATTGGAACTCACACTTTCCCTCTTGAATTGCGTGACAACGGATAGGATTTGAGTTGATTTTGGTGAGGAACTCTATCCGAGAAAAGAGTTTTCAGCCAATAACAGGTTTGCAGTTTGCATGTTTTTGGTACGAAGAAGCTGCCTCGCATGATTACGGTCCTGGCCGCAAAGACGATTGCAGTCCGAGGGAAGGTATGGCTTGCGGAGGTTTTTGGTGGGGATTTTGGTCCTCACATTTGGTTCTTATCCTTGTAACAATCTTTTCAATCGTCTCTCTGATGATCTCCAGGCCAGTGAGAGTGTTGTCAGGGTCTTTCCCTTTAGCTAGTTGCGTATCACCCACTTCATCCCATCACAGAGGTGATCTGCAGTTCCGGCCATAAAGGGCTTCGAATGGGGAAACCTTGATACTGGTATGGTAGTTGTTGCATGAGAATTCGACCAGTAGCAAATGGTATCCCATGCTTTACAAAAGTCGATCACACAAGCTCTCATCATGTATTCTAATGTTTGAATCGTTCTCTCACTTTGCCCATCGGTTCGTGGATGGTAGGTTGTAGTCATGTCTACCCTAGTTCCTAGCGATTTTTGTAGTGACTGCCAGAACCTTGAGGTGAATCTTCTGTCTCTATCAGTGATAATAGATATGGACCCATGTAGTCGTACAATCTCTCTAATGTATGTTCTGGTCAGTTTCTCCATTTTGTCAGTTTCTTTAATTGGCAGGAAGTGTGTGGATTTGGTTAACCTGTCAACGATCACCCAAATGGTATCAAGACCACCAGTTGTCTTGGGTAACTTGGTTATGAAATCCATTGTAATCCGCTCCTACTTCCATTCAGGTATTTCTGGTTGATGTAGCAAACTTGAGGGCTTTTGGTATTCTACCTTAACCTTGGCACAAGGCACACACTTGCCCACGCAGGTAGCAATCTCTGTTTTCATGTTTGGCCACAAATATAACTTCTTGATGTCCAAATGCATCTTGTTTGAACCTGGATGAACGGAGTATTGTGTCTTGTATGCTTCGTGTTGGATTAGTGTCTAAGTCCATAACTATAATTGGTATGTACTTGACCCGATTGGCATGGTCCATTTGGGTTGCATGGAATCGGAACAATTTGGATAGACTTTTGTGAGAAAAGGATAATTATGATTTGTTAATATATTATAAGTTCTAATATATAAATATGAAATCATGTTAGTTAATTAGTATTGATCAAGAATTAATTTGGAATTAATATTGTGATCAAAAGGAGACTAATTAAATATATGGTGATTGATTGTGTAAATCATTCATTCTTATATATGTGGGTTTATGATCCATAGTTCTTCATGTTGGGCTAAACCCATGGAGTAACCCATGGATATTCCATGGAGGTTTTAACCCATTGAGCATGAAGAATATGGAAAGACACGAGTTACATGGTGTAACCATAATAACCACCATATATAAGGACCCCATGGCTCAAGAAATTGGCACTAATGTGGGTACACATGAGGGCTAGCCGATTTGAGCATATGAACCTTTTCTCTCAAGTTATTCCAAGATGTTGGTGATGTTGTGTGAACCATTTGAGGTGTCACACTTGAGGCACTAGGCTCTTAAGCTCCATGGAATCAAGCTACATAAAAAAACGTATGTCTTCCAACTTGTTTATATTACCCAAGTATCAATGATTGGATGCTAGTTAGGGTAATACCTTGGAAAGTTCAAGTTTGCATGTATAATAGAGAAAACATAGATCCAGGGTATTTAGGGTTGCATGTACACCATAGGAGTGTTAGAATGCTCAAAACCCTTCAGTGGTATCAGATCCTAGGATTGTTTTCAATTATACTTGATGCAAATTGCTGAAAAATGCTCAAAACCCTTCAGTGGTATCAGAGCCTAGGCTTGTTTTCAATTATACTTGATGCAAATTGCTGAAAAATGTTGAAAATTTTGATTTTCTGCTGTTCTGGACAGTGGAGTCACCGAGTCCATGCATAAAATCATCCAACTCGTCATGTTGGTTCATGCACTCGACGAGTTGGACCCCCAGACAACATATTTTCGAGGTTTTTGGCTGGAATTGGACTAGGAACATTACCCTAAGCTGTTTTTGAACTTGTAAACCTGTTTTTGATGTGGTAATGTTCATGCTAATCCAATTTCATAGATAATTATCAATAGATTCATGTTTTGTATTAGTTTAATGGTTAGGCTAATTACATGAAAAGTGTTTGACTTGAATTATCTTGTTCTTAAGAGTTGATTTAGATTAATAGAAAAGTTATGTGATAATATGTTTTCAATCCAAATTAATCTAAAAGTTGTTCATAATATGTGTTTTTGTAACTTGTCCTCAAGTTATATGAAAAGTCACATTTATGCTTATTAAAACTCATAAGATTTCCATAAGTTATGAAAAATGGAGAGTCTTCTTAATGCATTTTAATGTATGGAAGGATCAAGCAAAGGGAAGGGAACTTAAAGAAAGAGTATGTTGAATCTGATCGCGAAGATGGATTTCAATCGCATGGTTCGAAGATCGGATTCTTGAGCTGCTACTTAGGAGGTTATGATAGATTGCTAGAAAATATGTAATATCATAGTTTTCATTTAAGTTACATTGTAAGGAAAAGTTTTTCCACAGTTTAAAAATACATAAAATTTTGATTTTATTTTAGTTTATATCTCCTTGCAATGGCTTTTATTATCCATCGCAATGACATCCTGATCCGCAATGAGTAATCAATCTGTAATCACATTGATTGAACTTTCAACTACTTCATAAATTCGTGAAACATTGTGTTCTATTTAATGATCCTTCATTAAATAAGAAAAACATTCTCAAAACATTCGTTGTGTAGCACAATATCATTTCAGTTCTTCTTTTCAAATAAACCTTTTGTCAGACCTATTTTAGGTGTGATGCCAAAATAAAACAGTTTCCAATAAACGAAATCTTTTAAGAAATCTCTTTTTTTAATCTATCTTTTCCCCTTACATCAAAATGTCAAATCCGTTACAAATTCCACTTTTATTCAACAGACTATCACCCCCTCACCACACGTTCTTCAGACGTGGGACTTAGGGCCAGACATTTCATTAAATGCCACATTTTTGGAAAATAAAGTTTTTTTTTTATTAATGCTTTTGTGGCTGATAATGATTTTCTTCAATAAATAATTTTTTTACCTTTAACCACTTTCTTTAGGGTAAAAACAACTTTTTCAAGATCCGCCCCCATATAAACCGTCTTTTCATCCCAAGAAAGCTTTATGCTTTCTGAACTCTTTAAGACGAACTTCATCTTCTTCCCTTTTGCACTTCAAATTTTTCCTGCAAGTTCTTCAAACTTTAAAACAAATGGTGAAATCAGGCATCTCAAGGAAACAATCGAAGGCTTCAGCCTCTGCTCAACCAACTGGTTCAGACTCTGCTACAAGGAACCAATCGCCTTCAATTGCGTCTAGCAATTTTAGGGCAGTATTTGATGACCACTCTACTTACAAGGATTCAATCCGTCTCATGATCAAGTTCATCTCCAATCATCCTCTTTTTGGACCATTCAACTCTTTCACTGATGTTGTTCCCATCTAGACCTTGTTCAAATGTGCTTTCTCAGCATATCGACCCCTCAAAAATCTACAAGAAGTTCATCTGAACTTGCTGGATGACTCTTTAGTCATCTTGAACAAGGACAAGTTTCTCACTACAATCAATCTGTTGGTGCATCCCTCAACCAAATTTATCTCACCGAGTGTGACAGACATCATCTCTACACTTTACCTGATGGGATACCAAAAGAAGATCAAGGGTATTGGCGAATTCAATAATAATCAACTCTCGGCGGTATGGCAGTTCGTGTGCCATTTTGTGATCCGCAGTCTATCAGGGAGAACCGGAGGCACTGAAGCAGAGATCAAGCTTTTTTACTATACCTTCTCTCTGATCTTTCAGGTAGTTAGGGCGGCTTTGCAACCAATGCCCCTTCCTTTTGGCAACATAAACATATGGACTCTTTGGGAATGGTACACTGGACTATCTCAGAATTAGCCTTTCTCTTTACCATTTGGTCAACCGAGTTGACTATGGCCGATCCCTTTCCATTATGAAGAGAAAGCTTTTCTGGATATTCAATGTTACCATTGTCAATGTCCATGGAAGTCTGGGAAGTTGATCTACTAATCAAATTTGCTTTACCAGAGCACCAAATCATTGTTGATTCAGAAGCACCAAACAAATATATAAGATCATTAAGTTGATGTATTCACAAAGGCACCTGATTCTACAAAACTTAACAGTTTCTTACAAATGTTAGGAATGATGAATCTGGACCCACAATTCTATTTGAATTGATACGTACTGCAGACCATACTTGGTCAACATTGCGGTCCTAGTCAAATATATCTATCATATATGAGTTGTAGTATACTTTATGTACTGCAGTACATTTTATGTACCACAATATATGTTATGTACCGCAACTCTATATGATACCTATATTTCCAAGGTCCTTATTGTTTTCTATTTCTGATGGCCAAGGTTCTCTTAGAATAGCATAGGGCCGAAATTCCTTAGGCCTTAAGCACTCCATGGACCTCCACAATAGAAGCCTTGGATGAATTCTATAGGGCCTCCTATAGATTTCGTCCAGTCCTCCCATAGGAGTCCATCAGTCCAACTTTGCAACTATCAATGATTTGCAAAACAGCCCCTCAATTATTATTCAGTTCCTTTAATCCCAAAATTAATATCAAATTAATTTATGATTAATTACTAATTAATAAAATGATTTCCAAATAATATATTAATAAAATCATTCTGAGTACCAATTTATTATTCATATAATAAATCCTACCCTCTCTCTCTCCATCTCTCCACTAGTCATCCTATCAAATTACATGAGTGAAGGCAACCCAAAAGGACCATGATACAAATCAAATCAAGTACATATCAAATATAGTTGCGGGCTTAGACACCTAATCCAATATTTTTCCATCAGATTTCGCATCAAGAGAAAAATTTATAGTTGAACCTAGATTTGATCTGTTAATCTCCTCACCATGTGACCATAACATGGCATAATTATGTACAATTGCTCCTTCAACTATAGTGAAAGAATATATCTTGGCTCTCCTACACTGACTCATACTCAATTGAAATCTAAATGTATTCACTTCCTCTTTAAGTAGTCTAACACTCATCTTCTGATTGTTTACAAATTCTTGTGTGAAATTGATTCCTATCCATTTGTAGGTCACAATTGAGCCAAATTTGAAATTTATAGCACAATTATTGTCAGTTATAAAAGACTTGATCTGGAAAGACTTATCATCACTAATCCATGATCCCTAAATCCTAAAAGTATAGTTTCCATCACAACATTTAACTAATATACTATTATTATCTTTTTTCATAAAGCATAGTTGATAACCATTTGCAACTGCATAATTAAATTACATGTGTTTGAGTCATTTAGGGTTCTCAATCCTCATACCTAACACAGGTTTTTGTTATATCTAGTGTTGTTGGTTATTGAAAATATATGGCAAGTCATCAGTAATATCAGCTTCTACAACTTCATTCTCAGCCATGTCAGTACCAACAGGTTCATGATGTCCTATATTTTCACCCATCTCACAATCTGGGCCATCTTCCTTTTTAAAAAACCAAAGATTGATATTTTCATCCTTATGCTTTATCTCACCCATTTTGGCATCAACTACTTCTTCCTGGATATTATCTAATCCTTAATTTCTTTCTTCATCCGACCACTCCTACATGTTAGTGTTACCAAAATGATCTATATACGTTGGGATTTCAACACCATATACATAAGCAATAGCTATAAATTTGACATACTCAAGTTCATTCCTAATTAACCTAACACTTTTGGAAATCAACATCACGAAGACAATAATAGAGCTTCTCACATTTTTCTCATGTGAATCTTTCCATGAACACGTAGCACTCGCCTTTTCCGTGCTTGTGAAATCAATGTTCTGCATCATCTGATTAATTATGTTGGTGTATCATATGGGGTACGTGGCAAAGATTCCTTAGCAGTGCACATCCACAACGATGTAGAAAACCATGGTTGAGGCAAAAATGGAGTAAAGAATTAGATACAGTCGATTGAAGGAGAAAGAATGAATAAAGTGTTCTTGGTATTGTCTCATTACAAACCCCAAAAAAACATAGTTAGTAATTACATATAAAAAAAATTAAATAAGGTGGGAAGGAAGTTACCAACTGACGCATTCATTTATTTAAAAAGTACCAAATAGACCCAACAAAAACAAGTTTGTTCCCCCCCCCCCCCCACCCACCCACCCATAAAGCACACAAATAACTTAAAGGATAGAATGGGAAAATTCAAAATATATATTTTTGGGCTAATTTGTCATTTTCCCAAAAGGTTTTTATATATGTTTTTGTATACAAAAATGTTTTTATATAGAAAAAGAAGGTTTTTATGTGAAAATATGTTTTTTTGTATAAACATGATTTTATTAGCAAAAAAACATATTTGAAGCAAAATTTTGAAAAAACGATGTAAAAAACTAAATTTATGATGAATTCGTAATAAAAAAAATTGTAATTTGGGCCAAAAGTGTAAATTTTAAACCAAATTTAATATATAGGCCAAAAGTGTAATTTTCGAAAGTGGGGTGACCTGTTGACCGGGTAAAACGGTCAAAATGAATACAATTGTCAATTTCTAAAACTTAATTGAATAAAAAACGTATAATGACTAAATCGATTATAAGGCCAAAATATAACGACTTTTATGAAGTTTTTAAGGTCCTTTTTGAGTTTTCCTCAATTAACCAGATAGTATTTGAATGTTATAAGAGATATATACAAATAGTTTATTAATTGTTCTTGTGATGATTAATTAAATCTAATTATTTAATTATTTAAATATGCTTTATTTGCAAGCTACTAGAAGCTATTATAAATACCACTTCGTAGTCCTCACTATTTTCGTCATACTCTAATCCATTCTTTGAGTTTCTCTTATCTCTTTAACTCCTTGGTCAATCTCTATTATTCCAATGTTTATTTTCAAACATCAAATATTTTGGTATTGTTGAGTGTGGATCATTAGAGGTAACCTACTTTTGTTACTCTTCCTTAGATAGTTGAATTCGATCTACATCAAAGGTCTACAAGCAAATTGGTTTTGCTACATGTTAGTAAACTTTTATCCCTCTTGTAGTTGTTATGAAATCATATCAAACAAAAAAATAACTGCAAAATAGTAGCGCAACAAGCATTGAAGAAAAAGATATGACAATGTTTTTTAGAATCATAGGGCACAATAAATATTGGTAGACTGATAAACGAAGATTTTAACACTACATAAATAATTCATTGATGTTTTCAAGAGGTACAACATGAAATGATGAATTTTGAAACAGAAATTATCATGTAAACATCTTCCAATGCTGCCTCAAATACATGTTCACCACATATATAGTTAAAAGAAATATCCCTTAGAGGAACAAGTGTGCGACATGGAACTCTAATACATGCATTTGTACATTTTGGTAATCAACTTTTATAAGGGAAAAAGAAAACGTTAATATTTTTAAAATGTCTTATGAATTTGGAATTTTGATATCGTATTAGCATTTGTATGCTTTGGATGGGAGGGCATAACATATGATTCATGAGTTTTGTAAGAAATTGCATTCCAACCAGCTTTTAGCTTCACATTCCCTCTACCGGGTATCTACCCATTCATTAACTTTAATTTTTTAATACATTATAATTTTTTAGTAATAGTATTGAAACTGACATTTATAGATAAATATTACCTTTGTAGTACTGCATATACCAACACTCATGAGTTACGACCTTGTAGCACAATACAAGGTATTAGGTAGCCTATTTTCGATTACAATATAAATTAACTAAAGAAGAAAGATTAAATCATTCTTACACACAACTCATAAATGTTATAGAGTATGCTTATGATATTTATAGACAAGATTTCCAATTGTAAAACAAATGGACCTTATCATTTTGCAATACAAAGAGACATAGTGATTGTTTATTCGGAAGACAATTACTTTAAGGAAATGCAATATTAACAACCAATTATTTATGTATTTAGAATAGATAACCATGTCTAATGATCAATTACAATATGATGAAAATGAGGAACAAAACATACATAAAATAAAATGAGGGTTTCAAGGAAATGAATGTTTGATTTATTTGCATGATCAACTATTTCAAATTCTTCAAGTTAAAAAATTATATGGAAAATATTATGTTTATTTAATAGTTTTTTAGATTACATAATGATTCATACTTTTTGTAATTATTCAACAAGTTCATTCATATGTATAATGAAACATAAATATACATTCAACACAATATAGTTCAAAATGTTACAATGATATTTTTTTATCATTCAACAACCTTATCATTTCCATTTACAACCAAATTCAACTAAAACATCTAAATTCTCATGCATTTAAATCATTCATCATTAAATATATTCAGCTTTTATCAAACGACCCCTAAGTTGTTTTACACTTTTTATAAGCTTAAAACTACTTATTCTGAACACTTAAACAAAAATCAAAGCTACAATTCTCAACTTCTAGCTTTTAACTTATAGCCATCAGCTAACACTTTACACACAATTCAAAATTAAATCAATATAAAAGCATGAGAACTGCTATTTATTTATTTGATTATTTACTTGGGTACTACTTGATTTTTAAGAGGTAAAAGGTTTGCACTCTGCGGACCACATCTACAGACATCTACAGATAAATAGGTGGACATAACGTTTATAGTCACCTATAAGAAGTTTGATTATTTTTTATATCTACAAGATACTAAAATAAAATGAAATATAAATAAATGTGTTATAATTACATCTTTATTTTTTATGTATGAACCATCATTAAACTCTATACAACCAATCATAATTAATCTATTAATAATAACAAAAATTTAAATAAACTGCAAATTTGGCCCCTATGGTTAGCAAAAAAGTATGGATAAGGTCTAATAACTTTTGAAATTTCATGGATGGTCCTCGCCCCTGAAAATGTTGAAAGGTCAATTTTACCCTTTTGTGTGTATGTTTGTCTCTCTCTCTCTCCCTCTCTCTCTTTCTATTCAAGGCATAAGAACATAGTTCCTCTTTCTTTGATCATAACAAGAAAAAAATCAATCCTTTGAAGAAAAACCCTAAACCACTTTAGACCACCATTGTGGACCACTTTTTAGATTATATGATGATTTATACTATTAAACCACTTTATAGTTTTTTAGATTATATGATGATTTATACTTTTTGTAATTATTCAACAAGTTCATTCATATGTATAATGAAACATAAATATACATTGAACACAATATAGTTCAAAATGTTACAATGATATTTTTTTTATCATTCAACAACCTTATCATTTCCATTTACAACCAAATTCATCTAAAACATCTAAATTCTCATGCCTTTAAATCATTCATCATTAAATATATTCAGCTTTTATCAAACGACCCCTAAGTCGTTTTACATATTTTATAAGCTTAAAACTACTTATTCTGAACACTTAAACAAAAATCAAAGCTACAATTCTCAACTTCTAGCTTTTAACTTATAGCTATCAGCTAACACTTTATACACAATTCAAAATTAAATCAATATAAACACATGACAATTCCTATTTATTTATTTGATTATTTACTTGGGTACTACTTGATATTTAAGAGGTAAAAGGTTTTCACTCTGCGGACCACATCTACAGATAAATAGGTGGACATAACGTTTATAGTCACCTAGAAGAAGATTGATTATCTTTTATATCTACAGACTACTAAAATAAACTGAAATATAAATAAACGTGTTATAATTACATCTTTATTTTTTTATGTATCAACCATCATTAAACTCTATACAACCAATCATAATTAATCCATTATTAATAACAAAAATTTTAATAAACTGCAAATTTGGCCCCTATGGTTAGCAAAAAAGTATGGATAAGCTCTAAGATCTTTTTAAATTGCATGGATGGTCCTCGCCCCTGAAAATGTTGAAAGGTCAATTTTACCCTTTTGTATGTATGTGTGTATGTCTCTCTCTCTCTCTCTCTCTCTCTCTCTTTCTCTCTCTCTCTCTCTCTCTCTCTCTCTCTCTCTCTTTCTCTCTTCAAGGCATAAGAACATAGTTCCTCTTTCTTTGATCTTAACAAGAAAAAAAATCAATCATTTGAAGAAAAACCCTAAACCACTTTAGACCACCATTATGGACCACTTTGGTAACACCTTAGATTTTCAAATAAATTTTTCACTTTTAAAATCACATAAACTCAATATCACATTTCCAAAAAACCACAAAATGTATAAGTTGTCAAAACACAAGTCAACAATGTTGATAAAATCCCAGAATCCTCAAAATCATGATCTCTAACTGTTGTGTACAATCAAGCCGGCACCTTCCCGCGGTCCTAAAATATACCTGAAACACATATCACACAACACGGTAAACACAAAACTTAGTGAGTTCCCCAAAATACAACACACACAAATAAATAGCCTCTCATGGCTATAGCTCGATAAGGACCCTCCAATCATGTGTCTCAGTGAAGACCCTCCGGTCTCACAACTCGGGTTGGACCGTCTAGTCCGGTATCTTAGTGAGGACCCTCTGGTCTCACAACACGGTTTGGACCCTCCGGTCCTAACTCAATAAGGCACAAAATAATATACAACATAAATCACAAAGACAAATGCATGATATCACATACTCAATATAAGCATATAAGACACTCCAGTCTAGACTCACCTCACAGAGTAAAGCAATATATCCCACACTCGAACTGATGGTCTAGATTCCGCCTACACATATCATAATCATCTCCACTCAACAATTATATAAAATGTTAAGATAACTCCTCTACTAAATCTCCGAAAAAGGTGAAAGACCATTTTACCCTTCCATGATCTCCAAAGTCAACAGCGTGACCCAACCCTAAAAGTCAACAGAAGTCAACACTCAAGTCAACAGACCATGTCGACTCAACTCGTCGAGTGCAGCTCATGAACTCGTCGAGTTCACTCTGAAGACCGGGGAAAAACCCTAAACACTCGTCGAGTTGTCTCATTAACTCGTCGAGTTCACTCTGAATCTAGAAATAGGAAAACCCAACTCAACTCGTCGATTTGGATGCCTAACTCATCGAGTTCCTCAACCCTTTTTCATTAAACTCATTCCATTCGATTCTAATGCTCCAAACTCCAGATCCAACCTCCTAGGATGGAGTTACAACGTAAAGTTGCTAACTTTACGATCATGCAAGGCCTCACAAGGCTAAATCACCCAAAACTAAGCTCAAGAAAGGGTTTAGGACAAGAAGACGGATCAAAGCTTCATAAAGCTTGAAGCTTTATGTACATGGGACCTAGAGAAGTCCAAATTTGAAACTGATAACCTCTGAGCATCAAGCTTAACTTGAGAATGGCCCTCATTTTGCACCAAAAACCCATAAACTCACATAAGTAGAGATCTAAGGAATGGAAAGCCAAGGTAAGGACTTTTTACCTCCGGATGGATGCTACAACTACGTGAACACTGGATCTAAAGACTCCTTCTTGTTCCATGTTCTTCACTCTTCATAATCCTTCAAAGGAATGCACCAAAATACTTACTATTAGCTCCAAACACTCTCAAAATGGAAGGTACCGGATTAGGGTTTGTCTCAGGGTGGTAAAATGATGATGGGGCGGGGTAAAGGAGTTAAAGTCCTTTAAATAGGGTGAGAGACCGAATAATTAGGGTTTCATCAAACAGGCTCAACTCACCGAGTGAAGTCCTCCGACTCGATGAGTAGAATTCATATTCTGCGCATGCTGATCAACTCCTACACGATGATTTGGGGCCAACCAAATCGTCGAGTAGGCCCTTCAACTTGCACTAAATCCTCAAGTTTCCACATCCAAGAAATCGGGGGTGTTATAATTCTCCCCCACTTGAATTAGATTTCGCCCTCGAAATTTCTCTTTATCAACACATTAACCGAATCAAACAACTAGAGAAGCACCACCGGAAAATCTCATATCATACAACGATCACCTTCCCCAGAGCCCAAAACTGACAGGAACCGCCAACCCAAAAAGGACGGACCCCATTGTCGATGCAGCATTGGCTCTGACTCTCTGAAACTCTGAAACTGTAGTGGTCTATCTCCGCGAAAGACCGTCCATGCTGAATATCATCATACCAATCGCTCATTGAATCTCGTTCTGATAACACTCCCAACTCAGATTATCTCATCACGACTGATGGGGACAAGTATTTGACCGTAATTGTTTGTTGATCACTCACGTCAGACACTACTGTCGATCCTGATCGTAACTCAAAAGGAATGGAGGGGTCACATCTTATCAAGGACCAACCACCGGTACCGCTATCTGAACCCACCTGAAGAACGAATCTCAATACTCTGTCCCCGGACACTAGAAAAATGACCATGCCCAGTCGGAACTATCCTTTGATCTCTATAATCATAAGGCCCAACTTCCTCTCAATGTTCCTCCCAACATCGAGTATCAGGTCAGCTCCCGACCCAGGAGTTGAATCTCCAAAGGCTACCCCTTGCACACCCAACAAAGCGATTTTACAGACTTCCTTTAACAATAGCTATCTCAACCCGTCATATGATGCATAAAGTTACAAAGTTCGCTTTACCTCAAGCGATTACTAAAATGCATCTGAATTCGCCTCACCTCCAATCTCTGTCGTTTACCACTTACTAGTTCCATGTGTCTCGAGGTCCTTCCCAAACCAACGATCTGACCCAATCAGGTCTTAAAAACATCAGATGGAAACCATTACCACTCAAAATGAAATTCATCTGAAAATCTGAAATCTCATCCTCCCTACCCAATACACAAATAAATCCAAACTGAAGCTCGAGAGTCTAGTGCGACAGCAGGATTGGAGCCACTCATCCAATCTGTTACTCAACTCATGACCCGTTATCTGCGAATCTATGCGTACATTTCTTCTCCAATTCCTTCCGGGTTGCGACAGCCCCTCCCTAGACAGATGTATAATAGTTCCTAACCATTATTAAGACTCCAATCTCGCCCCCGGTCCGGCCACCATGTTCCTAAAGACTCAATTGGTAAGGCTACCCAAGCCTAAGAACCCTTCTACTTCATGCTCTGAGTAGTGAATACTACGGCTCCCCATAGTTTACAACACTCTCTCCTATTGACTAGTGAGTGCTACAGCTCCTCGCTGGCTTATGTCACTCTCTCACTAACTCGTGAACGCTACGACTCCCTTTAGTCTTACGATATTATCTCTCTGGCTCATTTATGCTACACCCCCCGGAGTCTTACGATACTCTTTCTTTCTTTCTCTCTCTCTGACTCATGTATGTTATGGCTCCCTACGGTCATATGATACTCCCTCTCACTAACTCGTAGATGCTACGTCTCTTCGTAGTCTTATGACATTCTCTCACTCGTCATGGGCTCACCCCATGGTTTTCCTTGACAGTACTAGGTGATTACTCCCACCCCGATCCGCTTACTCTCTTATCACCCCACAATCTCATCATCAAGTCATCACCTTACTGAGTTCAATATCTCATACTCTGCAGTCCAACATAGTTAGGTGCATACACCTACTCAAAATATGCATCACTACTCTTGACAAAAGTTCTCATAGACAAGGCACTTTCCTCGGTACAATCACACCCTTGGACAATTCTCGTTTGGCGACAATTAGCTGATGGTCTCACATCTGGAAATATAGTCACTTGATGTTCCACTTTCCGTCTAACAAACCCATGTCTCATAATAATCCAACAACCTAGGGCACCATACTCAGATACCTCGATACACCATTACGGAATCTCACTATGTCTTGCCACGACTACTGATCTTCCATTCACACAACTCGAACCTGGAAGTATTCCAACTCACACGGAGGAATCGTCACGACTGAGAACACGTTGACGACAATCCAAAGCCCCATCTACTACTGATCAAGCCCATGCGAACTACTCATATCGACTCTGGATTTGATTGAGAAATGAAATGTTGCCCCTCATGGAGTACAAATAACAATCCATACGCCGAACTATCAGTCTCTCCGAAACCGAATCTTGACCTTTGCAACCTAAGCATTTCGAAACTCAAACGTTGGCACAGCCGAAGAACACATACCACAATCAGATTCCTGTCTAACGGGCACCTGCCATGAAGACACTCATTCTCTCCTGAGCCTATGCAACATGCATCCTCTTGCTCTGTACTTGCCTTGACTATCACATGACCCCGTCTCATATACTCGGACTGCAGATCCCCATAACCCAAAGTTCTGTGCCACATCAGATTGAGGATCCTCCCCATAGAATACCTAATTCTCCCCCACTTAGGGTTCGAACCATCATCCTTTGACATACCAAACAAACCACACTACAGACTGGCTCACCAGATGTACCATTCCCGACTCATGGAACGTACCACGTAGTACTTGATGATCCTCCAACTAATGACCAAATAACTCCAAGTATCCTGTATCTCAGATGAAAACCTCAAAATCCTCCCAATGTGACTACCTTGAGTCACCCAAAATATCATACTGACACATCACCGAACATCTCGACCGTCCCAAAGTAGTTATGACTCTCAACTTGAGAGTAATAAACTATCACACCCACACCTCATCTTTGATTCCTCAGCCAGCATGTCATCGTGTGAATTACCATAGAATCAAGAGACCTCACTCTCACAGTCGATATACAACGTAAACAACGAGGGTTGTCGCCCCGATATACTCATCTTCATTACCTGGAACTGCTGCAAAAATGTGCCTTACTTTACTCATTTAAGGCATATCCTTGTCCTCATCCATCTCAGTCCCCTCTGGTGTCACTCTCACGATATATGAATACCTCGCAGCACACATACCACACATACTATGGTGAAAATATCTCAGTTAAATGCTACCCCACAGGTTTTACCTCCAAACTCTACAATAGGAAACTCGTTATCTCCTTCACCCCACACAGGAAACGGAAATAGTGTAATTCTTGTCACAGAAAGTGACATCTCAACCATCAGCCAATCACTCAACCCAGACCGTAATCCTCCACAACATATCATCTCCACTTTTCCTCAAGTCATGCGACTCCAACTAGCAGCTCACCAGTAAGACTCCTTGGCATCTAAACTCAATTTTTCTCACAATGTACACTCAATAGAAGCTCAACCGACATGGCCCTCTGGCCCCACAGTTTACCATATTCATCCTCAGTATGAACACCCATCGTTGGATAACTGGTAAAGATGGAAACACACTTTGCTACGAATCATGGAAACCGAACCATGTTATCTCCCCTCAACCTGCTATTTAGAACCTCTGTAATTCTCCCTGTTTCGAGTATAGGTCCACTGTTTTCAGTAGTACGGGCCCATACTACCTGCCACATCTACCAATAATTTCCACACGGATTGTCCCAGACTACCTAAGTAGCTGCTCAACTTCCTCGTTTACCAATCCCATTACACATGCTCGCTCTCCTGTGAATACTCACCTATAAACAGCGTACTCATCACACTAAAATTTCTCCCTAGGCTCTCCTGGGTTCTCACACTTTTCTACCATCATCTTTTGAAGAACTCCTCATGATGCCAGCCGTCTACCTCCTGAATATCGTCATATTCACTTAGTAGTTGACTCCCATCATCAAGAGTTCCACAAAGCACAAAGAAAGAAGCATCCGAGCATCGAATAACCTCCACCAACACATAAAGCCACTCTAGTATACAAATCCGCTCACTCTATCCACAACTCAAAAGTCATAACCAAAATTAGGAAACCCTATATCTCATGGTATCTATCTACTATCTCAATAGATTCCTCAAACGCACATCTAGGTATCCGTCTTAGATTACTCCTCTACTCAAAACTCTCTCTGAAAGATTCCTGCTAGGCACCCCTACTCAACATATACATAGAGTAAATAGCAGATAATATCAATCAATAGCATCCCCTAGGCTAAGGCATCATGAATCAGGCAACTCTAGCCTTAATTTCTAAAATACCTAGCCTATGCTCTAGCATGCAGCTCTAATATCTCATAAATATCTCATAATGTAAACAAGTGATGGTACTTTGGGAAATCACCGCTCGGGATCGGGCTGATTGTACACACTGCTCGATCTCGTTTTCTCTTTAAACTCTTACTCGTTTTAGAAAAATCATTTCTTTTTAGGAATTTTTTTCTCAAATCCTCAGTTTGAATCCAGACATACCCGAGAGTACATCCGAATCCTACAAACCAAGGCTCTGATACCAAGCTGTAACACCATAAATTTTCAAATAATTTTTCATCACATAAGTTCAATATCACATTGTCCAAAACCCACAAAATGTATAAGTTGTCAAAACACAAGTCAACAATGTTGATAAAGTCCCAAAATCCTCAAAATCATGATATCTAACTGATATGTACAATCAAGTTGGTGCCTTCCCGTGGTCTTGAAATGTACCTGAAACACATAACACACAACACGGTAAACATGAAGCTTAGTGAGCTCCCCAAAATATCACACACAAATAATTAGCCTCTCGTGACTATAGCTCAATAAGGACCCTCCAGTCATGTGTCTCAGTGAAGACCCTTTGGTCTCACAACTCGGGTTGGACCCTCCATTCCGTTATCTTAGTGAGGACCCTTCGGTCTCACAACTCGGTCTGGACCCTCCGGTCCTAACTCAATAAGGCAAAGAACAATATACAACAAAAATCACAGAGAAAAATGCATGATATCACATACTCAATATAAGAAAATAAGACCCTCGGGTCGCACAATATTACCACTCAGGTAAGTATAGTGAGAAAACTCACCTCGCAGAGTAAAGAAATATATCCCACACTCGAACTGCTGGTCTAGACTCTGCCTACACATATCGCAATCATCTCTACTCAACAATTATATAAAATGTTATGCTAACACCTCTACTAAATCTCCGAGAAGGGTGAAAGACCATTTTACCCTTCCATGATCTCCAAAGTCAACAACTTGACCCAACCCTAAAAGTCAACGAAAGTCAACTCCTAAATCAACAACCCATGTTGACTCAACTCGTCGAGTGCAGCTCATGAACTCGTTGAGGCCTTAGTACTCATAAACCACGAAAACCAGAGTCAACTCGTCGAGTTGCTAGGCAACTCGTTGAGTCCATGCATAGTCCAGAAGACCGGGGAAAAACCCTAATCACTCGTCAGGTTGTCTCATCAACTCGTCGAGTTCACTTTGAATCTAGAAACGGGAAAGCCCAACTCAACACGTCGAGTTGGATGCCCAACTCGTTGAGTTCCTCAGCCCTTTTTCATTAAACTCATTCCAGTCGATTCCAATGCTCCAAACTCTAGATCCAACCTCCTAGGATAGAGTTACCACATAAAGTTGCTAACTTTACGATCATTCAAGGCCTCACAAGGCTAAATCACCCAAAACTAAGCTCAAGAAGGGGTTTAGGACATGAAGACGGGTCAAAGCTTCATGAATCTTGAAGCTTTATGTACATGAGACCTAGAGAAGTCCAGATCTGAAAATCATAACCCCTGAGCAGCAAGCTTAACTTGAGAATGGCCCTCATTTTGCACCAAAAACCCACAAACTCACATAAGTAGAGATCTAAGGAATGGAAAGCCAAGGTAAGGACTTTTTACCTCCAGATGGATGCTACAACTGCATGAACGCTGGATCTAAAGACTCCTTCTCATTCCATGTTCTTCACTATTCACAATCCTTCAAAGAAATGCACCAAAATACTTACTATTAGCTCCAAACACTCTCAAAATGGAAGGTACCCGATTAGGGTTTGTCTCAGGGTGGTAAAATGATGAGGGAGACGGGGTAAAGGAGTTAAAGTCCTTTAAATAAGGTGCATGCCCGAACAATAAGGGTTTCATCAAAAAGACTCAACTCGTCGAGTCCAGTCCTCTGACTCGACGAGTAGAATTCAAACTTCGCGCATGTTGATCAACTCCTACACGACGAGTTGGGGACAACCAAATCGTCGAGTAGGCTCTTCAACTTGTACTAAATCCTCAAGTTTCCACATCCAGGAAATCGGGGTGTTACAATTCTCCCCCACTTGAGTTAGATTTCGCCCTCGAAGTCGCTCTTTATCAACATCACTCGAAACAAACAAACCGAGAAGCACCACCGGAAAATCTCATATCATACAAAGATCTCCTTCCCCAGAGCCCAAAACTGACAACCGCCAACCCGAAAAGGACGGACCCCATTGTCGACGCAGCATCGACTCTGACTCTCCAAAACTCGAAAACTGTAGTGGTCTATCTCTGCTAAAGACCATCCATGCTGAATATCACCATGCCAATCGCTCATTGAATCTCGTACCTATAACACTCCCAACTCAGATTATCTCATCGCGACTGATAGGGACAAGTCTTTGACCATAATTGGATGTTGATCACTCATGTCAAACATACTAGTCGATCCCGATCGTAACTCAAAAGGAATGGAGGGGTCACATCTCATCAAGGACCAACCACCCGGTATCGCTATCTAACCCACCTGAAGAACGAATCTCAATACTCTGCCCTCGGATACTAGAAAAATGACCATGCCCAGTTGGAACTATCCTTTGATCTCTACAATCTTAAGCCCCAACTTCCTCTCAATGTTCCTCCCAACTTCGAGTACCAGGTTAGCTCCCGAACAAGGTGTTGAATCTCCAAAGGCTACCCCTTGCACACCCAACAAAGCGACTTTACAAACTTCCTTCTAACAATAGCTATCTCAACCCGTCATATGATGCATAAAGTTACAAAGTTCGCTTTACCTCAAGCGAGTACTAAAACCCGTCTTAATTTGCCTCACCTCCGACCTCTATCGTTTACCACTTACTTGTTCCATGCGTCTCGAGGTCCTGCCCAAACCAACGATCCGACCCACTTAGGTCTTAAAAACATCAGATGGAAACCATTACCACTCAAAATGAAATTCATCTGAAAATCTGAAATCTCATCCTGCCTACCCAATACATAATTAGAGCCAAACTCAAGCTCGAGAGTCTAGTTCGATAACAAGATTGGAACCACTTATCCAATATGTTACTCAACTCACGACCCGTTATCCGCGAATCTACGCGTACATTTCTTCTCCAATTCCTTCCGGGTTGCGACATTCGATCCCTAGATCGAGGTATAATGGTTCCTGACCATTATCGAGACCCCAATATTGCCCCCGGTCCGGCCACCATGTTCCCAAAGACTCACTTGGTAAGGCTACCCAAGCCTAAGAACCCTTCTGCGTCATGCTCTGACTAGTGAACACTACGGCTCCATGTAGTTTAGAACACTCTCTCCTATTGACTAGTGAGTGCTACGGCTCCCCGTAGGCTTACGACACTCTCTCACTGACTCGTGATTGATATGGCTCCCAGTAGTCTTACGATACTCTCTCTCTCTCTTTCTCTCTGACTCATGTATGTTACGCCCCCCCGTAGTCTTACGTACTCATCGCACTAAAATTTATCCCTAGGCTCTCCTAGGTTCTCACACTTTTCTGCCATCATCTTTTGAAGAACTCCTCATGATGCCAGCCGTCTACCTCCTGAATATCATCATATTCACTTAGTAGATGACTCCCATCATCAAGAGTTCCACAAAGCACAAGGCAAGCAACATTCGAGCATCGAATAACCTTCACCAACACATAAAGCCACTCTAGTATACAAATGCACTTGCTCTATCCACAACTCAAAAGGCATCACCGAACTCATGCAACCCTATCTCTCATGGTATCTATCTACTCTCTCAATAGATTCCTCAAACACACATCTAGGTATCTGTCCTAGATTACACCTCTACTCAAAACTCTATCTGAAAGATTCCTGCTAGGCACTCCTACTCCGCACATACATAGAGCAAATAGCAGATAATATCAATCAATAGCATCCCCTCGGCTAAGGTATCATGAATCAGGCAACTCTAGCCTTAATTTCTAAAATACCTAGCCTATCCTCTAGCATGCAGCTCTAATATCTCATAAATATCTCATAATGTAAACAAGTGATGGTACTTTGGGAAATCACCGCTCGGGATCGGGCTGATTGTACACACTGCTCGATCTCGTTTTCTCTTTAAACTCTTACTCGTTTTAGAAAAATCATTTCTTTTTAGGAATTTTTTCTCAAATCCTTAGTTTGAATCCAGACATACCCGAGAGTACATCCGAATCCTACAAACCAAGGCTCTGATACATACTTGTAACACCGTAACTTTTCAAATAAAATTTTCATTTTTAAAATCACATAAACTTAATATCACATTTCCCAAAACCCACAAAATGTATAAGTTGTCAAAACACAAGTCAACAATGTTGATAAAGTCCCAAAATCCTCAAAATCATGATCTCTAACTGGTGTGTACAATCAAGCCAGCGCATTCTGCGGTCCTGAAATGTACCTGAAACACATATCACACAACACGGTAAGCACGAAGCTTAGTGAGTTCCCTAAAATACCACACACAAATAATTAGCCTCTCAGGGCTATAGCTCGATAAGGACCCTCCGGTCATGTGTCTCAGTGAAGACCCTCCGTCTCACAACTCGGGTTGGACCCTCCATTCCGTTATCTTAGTGAGGACCCTCCGGTCTCACAACTCGGTTTGGACCCTCCGATCCTAACTCAATAAGGCAAAGAATAATATACAACAAAAATCACAGAGAAAAATGCATGATATCACATACTCAATATAAGCATATAAGTCCCTACGGTCGCACAGTATTACCACTTAGGTAAGTATAGTCAGAAGACTCACCTCGCAGAGTAAAGCAATATATCCCACACTCGAACTGTTGGTCTAGACTCCGCATACACATATCACAATCATCTCTACTCAACAATTATATAAAATGTTAAGCTAACTCCTCTACTAAATCTCCAAAAAGGGTGAAAGACCATTTTACCCTTCCATGATCTCCAAAGTCCACAACTTGACCCAACCCTAAAAGTAAACGGAAGCCAGCATTCAAGTAAACAGCCCATGTTGACTCAACTCGTCGAGTGCAGCTCATGAACTCCTCGAGTCCTCAGTACTCAGAAATCACGAAGACCCGAGTCAACTCGTCGAGTTGCTACCCAACTCGTCAAGTCCATGAATAATCCAGAAGACTGGGGAAAAACCCTAACCACTCGTCGAGTTGTCTCATCAACTCGTCGAGTTCACTTTGAATCGAGAAACGGTAAAACCCAACTCAACTTCTCGAGTTGGATGCCCAACTCGTCGAGTTCCTCATCTCTTTTTCATTAAACTCATTCCAGTCGATTCCAATGCTCCAAATTCTAGATCCAGCCTCCTAGGATGGAGTTACCACGTAAAGTTGCTAACTTTACGAACATGCAAGGCCTCACAAGGCTAAAACACCCAAAACTAAGCTCAAGAAGGGTTTTAGGACATGAAGACGGGTCAAAACTTCATAAATCTTGAAACTTTATGTACATGGGACCTAGAGATGTGCATATCTGAAACTCATACCCCCTGGGCAAGCTTAACTCGAGAATGGCCCTCATTTTGCACCAAAAACCCATAAACTCACATAAGAAGAGATCTAAGGAATTTAAAGCCAAGGTAAGGACTTTTTACCTCCAGATGTATGCTACAACTGCATGAACGTTGGATCTAAAGACTCCTTCTTGTTCCATGTTATTCACTCTTCATATTCCTTCAAAGGAATGCACCAAAATACTCACTATTAGCTCCAAACACTCTCAAAATGGAATGTACCTGATTAGGGTTTGTATCAGGGTAGTAAAATGATCAGGGAGGCGGGGTAAAGGAGTTAAAGTCCTTTAAATAGGGTGCAATCCCGAACAAGTAGGGTTTCATCAAACAGACTCAACTCGACGAGTCCAATCCTCCGACTCGATGGATAGAATTCATATTCCATACATGCTGATCAACTCCTACACGACGAGTTACGACCAACCAACTCTTTGAGTAGGCCCTTCAACTTGCACTAAATCCTTAAGTTTCTACATCCATGAAATTAGGGTGTTACAACTTTCAAAAACTACCTAATCACCAGTGTTAGCTTCAACCTCTACCACTAGAGAACGTTATGAATCCCACCCCCATGCTTCGACTCATCACTAGTTCATCCTCAAGAAATTCATCCCCACTATGATTAAAATCAATTGTTGTACTAGTGAAATTGATGCTTTTAAAAGTAAATAGTAGTTGAATCGATGCTTCAAAAGATACATAAGATAAGTTACAATCTAGGTTAAGTGTGGACCAAAAACTCAAGGATTTGGAGCTCCAAAGTGTGGTTGAATCCAAAACGAGTGAAATCAACTTATGCAAACAAGTTAGAGATCTACATGTATGCTTTTCTTTTTCCTACCCATATGTGCGATGTTTGTTGGCTTAGAGTATTAGACTACAAAAAGGACCTTTATTTTCCCTGCGATTTTGGGGTTGGGCTCTAAATGATAAGAAAATTTCAACAAGGGACATAAGAGATTATAATAAATAAGATAATTTGGTGGTGGATGTAATAGTGATGACACTAGTTGCAAGTGTTATGGAATGGAGGAATGAGGGTGGTATGTGGTGTTTGTATTGGTGGTTAAAGTGTGTGGATGATAGGAATAATGATGATGTAAGGTGAAAAGATGATGTACATGAAAGGAGATTGGATACGGATACATCAGCCTTATTAAGCATCTTTTTTCTAATTTTATCAAAATCAAAATCTCTATACTCTAATGTTTCTGATATGTGATGGTGATTAATAGTTGGAGGTTTGATTTTGGTGGTGAGAGTGTGAGTTGAAGAATGCGGGGATGATGTACGTTCTCTATTTATGTTTTAATCCAAAAACAAATGATGAACCAACGATGGTTGCAAATCTAGGATTTTTGTTCATTTAAGACACATTAATATTATATGAGAGTATTTCTAATGAAATAGTGAAAGGAAGAATAAACATAAAGAACATACGTGAAATTGATTTTAAGTGTGCAAGTGAGGTTTGGTTTGTAGGTGAAGGGCGATGAACAAAAGGATGAGAAATTAATAGAGATAGAAAGGGTGTACGGTGGAGAGGTGGGGTGGGTTAATTTTTTTTATTAATATTTTTATATTCAAAAGGTATTAAAATAAATATAAAAATGTAATAAAAAAAAAAAAAAAAACTAATAGTGAAAACAGTCCTTTCAATTTTTTACATAAACCAAAACAACAAAACATTTTAGATTAGTGGTACAAGTTGAATTTTTTTTTTGAACTTTATCTATATTTTTGTAGAAATCATATGGACCAAATTTATAGTTTACTCCAAAAAAGAAACAATATTGTCATATTTAGTTAAACTTGAATTTGAAATGTAAGCATAAAAAATATAAATAATGAGAATTATGGTAGATCTTAAATATAATCAAGCAATTTCCTAACTTCACTGTACACGAAAATATATATATATATATATATATATATATATATATATATATATATATATATATATATATATATATATATATATATATATATATAGGTTCAGGTTCATTTGAGACCATTCTAATTTTGTGAGACCGTGAGACCAAATATAAAAATAATTTTAAAATGCAAAATAAATGGAAAAATCTAAAAATTCTTTTTTTAAATATTATTTTCGGAACTTGAATTAACTAAAAAAAATAAAAAAAAAATCCCGTTTTTTTTTAAAATACGTGAAATATTCTAAATAGAATATTACATTGACATATTCTAAAAAATAATTTTAAAATGCAAAATAAATGGAAAAATCTAAAAATTCTTTTTTTAAATATTATTTTTGGAACTTGAATTAACTAAAAAAAATTAAAAAAATAAAAAAAAAGAAAAAAATCTCATTTATTTTGAAAAATACGTGAAACATTCTAAATAGAATATTACACTGTACATATTCTAAAAATAATTTTAAAATGCAAAATAAATGGAAAAATCAAAAAATTATTTTTTTAAATATTATTTTCGGAACTTGAATTAACTAAAAAAAATTAAAAAAATAAAAAAAATATAAAAAATATAAAAAATATAAAAAATACGTCTCTCTCTCTCTCTCTCTCTCTCTCTCTATATATATATATATATATATATGGTGAGTTTTTGTTAAATTATATATTTTGATTTTTTTATTACTGCTGATTGTGTTCATCCGTAGTCTATACAACTATTGATTGTGTTCATCAGCAGTCCATATGTCAGCTGATTGTGCATACATGCAAATTTCCAAAATAAATAAAAACAAAATGTTAATTTTTTTTTTTTTGAGTTTAGATATGGTTTAGACGTAACATTTGGAGAAAATTGGTGTTTTTCGTTTTGAAAAATAATGAGTTGGTTATTAATTTGCAAGTTTACATGTTTTTTTAGTTAACAAAAAAATCGTCAACCTTTTTTTTTTTTGAGTCTACATATTGCTTACACGCATCATTTAGAGAAGATTAATGTTTTGGTGTTGAAAAAATAATGAACTGATTATGAGTTTGAAAATTCTCACAAATTTTTTGGTTCTAAAAAAACTCAGCTCTCTCTCTCTCTCTCTCTCTCTCTCTCTCTCTCTCTCTATATATATATATATATATATATATATATATATATATATATATATATATATATATATATAATGGAAAATGTTAGAAGACATAGGTCAACATTTATGTCAACAAGATGAAACACATACCTTTTTGAGTCTACAACTTCTAAAAAAACAAACAATAAGGTCAAACATCTACTTGGAGTAGTATAAGAGGTTAAACATAGGGGTGGCAAATCGGGTCATCGTTTCGTGTTTTTGTTTGACACAACAAAGTTTTATGTAACACGAACATGACACGACACGACGTCGTGTTTTTTTTAACTAACACGAAAACGAACCGATTAAAAAACGACAAACATGACACGACACGACATAGATAACATAATAAAAAAAACTAGTTTATTTAATTAATATTTAATCATGCATAACACGAAAAACACGACAAATAAATGCTAATCGTGTCAATTTCGTGTCGACTTTTAAACACGACACGACACGACATCGTGTTTTTTACACTTAACACGGACACGACACGAACACAAATTTGAATTTCAGTTTCGTCACAATTTCGTTTCGTTTCGTGTATTTTTATCGTGTCGTGTCAAGTGTCAACAATTGTCACCCCTAGTTAAACACCACTTTGGTTTTAGTTAGGTGAAACAATTTAAGAAAAAAAAATGAAAGACCGTTTTGTTAAATCAATTAAAGAGATAACCAGAAATAAAGCATACATGAACTTTTCACATAAATTTTTTTATTTTTAAACGGAACTCAATAAAATGGTCGGTTATATGGAACACAATTTTTTTTGAAGACTACAATATCTATAAATGCCAATGAAGTAAATGCAATTAGTTGAAAAGCTTGACATGTTCATTGATATGACATACAAAAGATGTGATCACAAATTTTTTTTTTCTTTAGGCTCACCGTAACTGAAATTGCTTATATATTTTCTGTAGGAAATCCTCGTGAATATCTAGAAATAAGTAAACCATCTATTTTACATTCACAAAATGAAATTAATCCATAGCATAGGGGGTACGAACCAAATTTTAATTCGGAGATGAATGCAAATGCAAGAATGTGACATATCGTTGGTAGTTGGGTCGTACGGGTGTGTGTTGGGGGGACGCTTCAATAAATAAGAAACATCATGGGAATTTACAGGAATAAATGGCTGAAGAAGGGACAGGTAAATCGCGAGTAAATCAAGTGTAAAAAACTGTGAATTTCCTATTGAGGGTTGACTTTTACTCGATTGTTATTTCAATACGATCTATTAATTTTTGGTTTTGATAGGGAGCACTCATTATCTTTTTAAAACTTTGACAAAACTATATAAATAGTTGTATTTCTTCAAAAAAAAAAAAAAAAAAAAAATCTAAAACGTTAAATTTTTTAATTGGTGGTCAATGTTACCAAGTTTATTTGTAGTTTTGGTTTTTGTTATTATATCATCGTTCCTTATTTTTTTTATTGAATTTTTAATGTTTTTATAATTATTTAGTAGATTTTAAAAAGAAATCTCTCTCTCTCCATTTTACAAAATTGGGACTTAAACTTTGTGAAACTTTATATATACATATCAATCGCTCCCACATTTCCCTTTAACTGCATCAAGTGATACGAACCTACAAAAAGGAGAAAATCGAAAGAAAGCATAATCAACCACACAATAATAATGGTCGGAGCTCAATTTTGCCGATCCAACATACATTCGAGACACGAACATAAATGGACGATAACCCATATCGAGAAAAACATATTCCCAAATGGAGGACCCCACGACTAGAAATCGTTGTTAATTGCCGACTAGGTTTGCGATCATAACGATGGTAGGTGGGATGAGGAGCACCGTCTATTTGAATATACAATGTTCTGCAAAATCACCGTCTTCGTGCTTTGCCTTGCATGCCATAGTGAAATTGGTGTCCATTCCGACCCATCTTAGGATTCCCTCCATCGGGGGGGGGGGGGGGGGGGGGGGGGGGGATTCCTACCATTCCATGAAAGCTGCATCAACAAATACAATTGACCAAATTAGGGTTGAATCCTCATTACATCGCTTACCTTTATCATCTCTAGTTTCGATTTTCCTCTCCAACCTTCGATTTCTTCCCTTATCAACACATTTTCCTTCTCAAACCTTTAGGTTTTCCTCCTTAATCCCCACTGCATCCTTTGCCTTCATCGTCTCTAGCTCTACCACTTCCCAGTTGATCACATTTTATGTTGCTTTGGACATCTATTTAAATACAATATGAGAAAACATTTGAAGATTGAAAGAATTTAAAAAATGCTTGAATAGAATATGTGTGTGAAAACATTTTGATGAAGATGAGGTCGATTTGTTTATTGGAGAGAGAGAGAAAGAGAGCGAGAAGGAGAGAGAGAGAGAGAGAGAGAGAGAGAGAGAGAGAGAGATTTATTTTTAATATCTATTAAATAGTTATAAAAATATTTAAAAAATTAATAAAATAAAGAAGAGGAGTATTTTTAGTTTGGACAAAAACCAATAGTATTTAACAAAAATATTTATTTTTAATATTTATTAAATAGTTATAAAAATATTTACAAAAATATTTATTTTTAATATCTATTGAATAGTATTTTTAGTTTGGACAAAAACCAATAGTGCAAACAAACTACTTAAATATGATCATTATTCCTAAAGTTTAGTGGTTGGATTTTTTTTTCGAAAAAATACAAATCATAGGGACTATTTGTTGGAATTTGCCTAAAACCTTTTTAGTTTAAAGTAAATTACAATTTTGATCACTATGACTTAAACTTTTAAATTTAGTCTTAGGGGCTGTTTGGTAGCCTCTTAATTGACAAATTAAGAGGCAAACTCTTAATTTTTAAGATTAAGAGTGTTTGGTAGCATAGGAATAAAAATCTCTTAATTTTATAAAAACCTCTTAAACTTTTAGACTTCATATTGTATCTGAAAAAAAACGCACGCTTCCTCCCCTATCTACCCTTATACGCTGATACACGCCTCCAAAACTACACACCCACCTTCAGACCGTCTCTTCCGTCTCCTCCCACCTTCGACCATCTCTAGCACCGATAACCTCCTCCCGTCATCTACTTCCCTAAAATCGACTCCCACCATGACTTCCGACGCCAAGCTCCGACAACATTGCCCTTTCTCCTCCTTTCCACCCATTCTCCTACCTCTCTTATCTGCAATACCTCTCCGATCTACAATCATCTGCTACATCTGACATTTATTTCGCCGCCTCCGCCAACCTCTACTAGCGCCGCCAGCGACGACGACTAGATGTTGCAAGGTAATTTTTTTTCTTCGTGAAATTAGATTTCTGTAAATAGATCGATTGTTCCTTTTTTTCCTTGAAAACCGATTCTTATAAATACATCGATTTTTTTTTTCTTTTTTGACCTAGAACTTGATTATCAGTCCTCGATTTTGATTTTCTTTGTATTTCATGTCCAGTTATGTATTGGATCGTTATATGATATATGTATATGAATATTGTTTGAAATCTTAAGATAGGAGATGATAATTTGGTTGGTTAATATTGTAGATTTTAGTAAAGAAAACAACCAATTGGTTGGTGAATTGGAAATAGAACACAAAGATACCTATGTCTGGTGATGAATTTGATATGCAGTTGGTGATGTTTCCCTGAATTCAGTGGTTTCATAGAAAACTTTTTTTTCTTCTTTTTTATTGAATCAGATGTGGAGTATAGTTTTATGCAAATGCTGAATATAAATACTATTTTTCAGATTTTGTATGGCTGAAATTTGATATGCATAACTAAAATTTGTTGTTGAACTTTGTTGATTTGTTCTATTTTATTGAAAATGTGTTTGTAGTTGCTAATACAAGTTGTTGATTTTGTTCATTTGTTGAAATCTATTGCTAATATTGCGGTTATGTGCTGAATTTTTGGTGAAATCTATTGTTAAGTGACTAGTGAATAGAAGTTGATGGTGTCGTGAAGGCTGCGATGATGATGATAAAGATCGATGACAGGCGGGTACCCGGTAATGGTGTATGATGGGAGCGTGTGATGAAGAGGGTGATGGGTTGTTGCATGTTAATGGTGAAAATGTCCTCTCCGTGTGTGTTTCTGTAGATTAGCAACATTTTTTCATTCACATGTTCAAGAACCAAAAAGATCATATGCATTATATCATGTAAACCTTGTATGGGGTGTGATGTTGACCAAATTATTGGCCGAAAATTGTAATGAAATATTCGGTTGTTTAGTTTACATTGTACTTTGATGAAAAAAAATCATATGCATGATGTTCATTTCTAGCATCTTACTTTGATGTAATTTTTTTTCAAGGGTATGCTGTTGTAGTTGAAAAAAATGATATTGAAGGGTAAAATGGTCATTTTTATTATTCTGTACAAAAATTCAGAGCTTCCAGCCAAACAACATATTAAAATTCAGATCTTAAAAATTCAGACCTGATGAGAATTGTTATCGAGAATTAAGATGCGAAACAATAGATTTGAATGATGAATGATAAAGAACACACGAAGTAAATATTAATCAGATCTCATTTTATTAAGACTGATTACAGAATAAGCTGAAGAGAGTTTTTGTGTTTCGATCTCGTTCTCTCTACTTCAAGTCTAAGTCCCTATTTATAGGGAACTTACAAAAAGTATACTAAGTCTAATACAATGAAACTTCGCATGCTGCACTTCGCATTTAAAATTGACTTAGTAAAATACATACAAAATGCGAATCATTACAAGACACTATTCGACTTTTACAACTTAACACCTACATTCTCCCCCTTTGTAAACAGTCGATACAATTCAACTTAAAAGCTTTTGAATTGCAGAGTGAATTGTTCTTCGCACTTCTCCATACCAGGAGATCACCTTCTTCAAATCCTTCTTGTCGCCTTCGTTGTTTTTCTTGCAATTATTCATACGTACAATGAAGTGCGTATATTGTGAAGAATTGTATCTTTCGATCTCTGAAGCTTTGAACAAGAACTTCTTTGGTTTGCCCTTAGTGTCTCTTCCCGAAAACACCATGCCAAATGGTTTAAGGCAAATTTCACCCACTGCATACTTCGACAATGTTGATTGTATCAAAGTATCTTCCCATGGAACCTTCACTTCTCTTCTAAGCACATTCGCCAACTCCTCATCAGTCAGTGCAAGACAATCGAAGTAGTTGTCGATGTAAGTCTTCACATGTGCGAACCCGACTTTGAAAACATCAGTCTCTGAGCCTTTAAGTTTGTTCTCTTCCATGTGCTTCAGAATCAAAGCTACTTGAATAAGATCATTGCAGTTCATCAGTGGGAAGTCAGCAATAGTGAAGTCATATTGTTTGTTGTCTGCCCTGATGACAAAATATCGAAAGTTCTGAAGCATGTCTTCAAACAGAACATCTTTCTTTATCGTGAGCACCTTCTTGATCTTCATCAGGGACCAGACTTCGTCAGGATTCTTCGCAAGAACAGCATGAAATCTGATTTTCATGTGAGTGTAGCTGACAGTGATCTTATCTGATTTTCTTTATCGAATTTCTCACTGATCTTATACTGTGCTGTGATGAACAACATTTCGTTGATAGGGAAGTCCAGCTGACAGTGATCTGAGTTCGCAATGTCGTAACTTCGTTTCGGCTTCTTCTCGAACTCGTACATCTCCCTTCCTACTACTTTAGACTCTATCGTTTCGTAAGAGTAAAGCTTCGCAGGATCACCTTTGTTCATTGATGGAGGATCACTTGCACGTTGTCGCATTATGCTCTGGACCTGTCTCATCCTTTCCAGTTCAGCTTCAGCATCAGCTTTTATCTCCTCTTTCGATTTTTCATAAAGGATGCCCTTTCCCTTCTCTGATACATCCTTCTGAGGTTGAGAACTCGAACCTCCTTCGTTTCCTCCAATAACAATTCCCTTAGAAATTGTTTTTGTAGTTATTGTTGTTGAAGAAATCGGTTTGGTAGGGATTGGAAGAGTTGCAACCAGTTGAGTCAAGATAACCTTCCCCACTGTTTTCGCATCAGCTTCTTTACTTCGACTCTTCTCTCCCCCTTGCGCCCCTGTGAAAACAGGTGGAGCACCCTTCGGAAGTAAAGAACTGAAGTTCGATATCGGAGCTAGAGCCTTCTGAATGGCTTGTTCTAAAGTGTTAATCTTTAGAGACAAGAATTCAGGAGTAAGGATTTGCGAAGTAGAAGACTGCGAAACTGCTGATTTGAGCTCCGTGACCAATTTGATCAGGAGATCAAACTTCTCCATTGTAGCAGCCTTTTGATCATCAGCAACAGGAATGTTGTTGAGTTTGTGTAGTTGAGACGAGATTTCCACAACCTACTTGTGAAGATCTTCCTGTCTTGTATTTACTGCTTGCAGATCCTTCGCAATGTCAGACTTCAACTCTTGAATTTTGAAGTTGACGTCTTCACGAACTTTCTTTACATCTTGGATAAAGACAAGATGTCTTTCTTTGGTTGCAGCTTTAAGATCTTTAAGGGTAGTCGTGAAATTATTCCCTTGAGCTTGCACTCGGAGTTCGTTATTTTTGTCAGACTGATCAACTTTCTCCATAATGCGTTTCTCAGCCCCTTTAAGCATTATATCCACCTCCATTGCTGAAATCGAAGACATTCTCCCTGAATCGGCTTGGGATTGAATGATAGCCTTCAATTTTTGATTGAGAATCTTGAATTGCTTTCCTGTCATCAGCATATGATCAGGAATTTCTTCTTCATCAGAATCAAAGGAGATGTCATCGAGAACACCACCAAAAGCTCCTCCTTCGATTTCTGGATCAGAGGTTTGTTGCGAAGGTATAGGATTTTCAGGTGATTGGGATGGGAAAAGGGTGGTGAATGGGTTCTGAAGGGCATGGTCGAATATGGATGAAATGGTGGTGATGGGTAGTGTGGATGCAACACTCGGGATAGGTGCCCCCGTATCAGATACGTTGACAACCGTATCCGAAATAGGTACCTCCTCAGTAATTGATTTGGTAAGAGCTATTTCGAGTGGTTGGGTTTGAGATATAGTGGTGGAAATATGCGAAGGTTGAGAGATGGGTAATGAAACTGTTACCATTGTGGTGACAGGTAGAGTTTCCGGGACAATTTCTTCGTCTGATGATTCATTACGAATCACCATCTTCCTCTTCTTTCCCTGTGTTCGTTGCATATTCTTCGCAACGTCTTCTGCCCTTTGTCTTTTCTTTCTAGGAGAAACTGGTGCAGGAATGCTGCGAATAGTAACTCCCTTACTACTCACCTCCGCCTTGCGAATCTGTTTTAACACTCCAGACTTGGAGGGTAAAACATCTTTCTTCACCTCTTCTTCTTGAACGATTGGAGAAGATGAACCCTTCGCAGGTTTCTTGCTCACCTTCTTCTTCTTTGATGGAGAAGCAACTTCAGGTAAGACACCCGACTGATCCGCTGTGTCTATGTTTCGCAAATACCTCACCAACACTTTGTGAGTGGGAGACACTTTGCGAAGCATTGCATCCGGAATGCGAGCTACTCTGGTGAATATAGCTTCATCATCTTCTACCACTTTGGGAAATTGGTAAAGAGAAAACTCAGTCACTTCAACATCTGCTACGACCGGTATTGCTTCTTTTTCGTAGACTTTCTCCAGGATCAGACTCCAGTACCTGGCACAGGATATGCCCTTCTCTGAATTCGTATTTTCCAGACTTTTTACGAATTCCTTCCACAGCTGAGTCGCATAGTCGACGTTGATGTCATAGTAAATACCCATTACCATGGCATACACTTCGACTCTTCCTCTGTCTAGACCAACAGATCTTCCTGTAAGACACCTTAGGAAAATTCCAAACAGAAAATTCCAAATACAAGGCAACCCCGACTTCCGGAAATCACTGATCTTCTCCAACTCCGGCTGATGGCCCATCTCGTTAAGCATGTGGATAATCTGGGAGTTGACCGGTTTCACAAAAGGTGGGTTGTTGGGAATCTCCAAGAACTCCACGAACAAGTTCTTGGAAAGTTTCACCCTCTTGTTGTTGACGAGGTTGAAGGTAATCACATCCGCCGTGTGATTGTAGGAAGCCGTGGATGCAGCACGGGATAACCAGATCATCGGAACTGGGAAGGATCGGAACATGGCTGTTGACAACGGTGATCGTTTCAAAGCCACAATGAGCATCTTCAATTCTTCTGGATAAGCGGATACATTTGGATCAACCTGATAGTTTGTGCTTTGAATCTTCATGAAGGATTGAGAAAGGACCTCATCAGTGTTTGAGTTTGTGACTGCCATTGTAGGGTTTGAAAGAAATTTGAAGTATAGGATCAAGATGAAAGTTTTGAAGGTTTGTGAGAATTCTTGTTTGCGTAACCGTACATAGTGTTCTTCATGCCCCTTTTATAGGTTACTCAAACTTTGATTTGAAATTAAAGCGGGATGCATTTAATGTTATCCGATGTGGCACCTTGAATCTCAGATCATCGTTGTAAAAGATCACTATGCAGTAAAAAGTAACTGTCACATCTCCTCGAAAACCGGATAGAATACCAACCATTTTTAGTAGACAGCCTGTCAAGTAACCGTTATAGAATGCGAACCGGTAAAACCCTTCGCATGGAAGCAAGGCTCTTTCACTTTTGGGATTTAAAGCGAAGTCATATGCCAGACTTGCGAAATCATCAGTCTGAGTTGGTTTTACTCAGAACCTCAAGGATTTCGTGTGTGCATTGTGCCAATGAAATAAGATAAGAATCAAGAAATTTTTGGAATGTAGTGATGTCAAAAAGTTAATTTGACATGAATGCAGTAAAACCCCAGGCAAAGGTTGCTTCGTTAATTATCAAGAGAGATAATCAACAGCTTGTGTATTTTCCCGTGAATTACAATCAAATACTTGTAAAGAAGTTTCGAAGGGCTTCTTTTAAAGGTCATTTTCGGTTGGTTTGAAATTTCATTACATATCAGCCTTAACATAAGGTGAGAAATTGTAAATGAAATTACTTGTTTGACCAGTGTAGTCAGTGACAAGTTGGCTTGTGAAATTATTTATCATGACAAGAATTTGCGAATGAAACTTACACTGAAATCATATTCAAGAGAAAATTTGTTTTGGATCTTGTTTGGTAACAAATATTCTTGGATGTAAATATTTGATCAAGACCACACATGCGAATTGAATATGATTTGAAGTTTCGAAATTTTTGATACTGAAACAAAGGTTTCGTAAAAATCTGGAACAAAGTTCCCCGTCAATTCCTTAAAGGTGTATGATTTTTGGGTTTCACTTCCATCACGGACTCATGATGTTAGATCTTAAACACAAAGTTTTGATTTGTCTAGGTTTTGATTGGTTTTACCAAAGACCTCAAGGACAAATCTTTTCAAAAAAAAATTTTAGATATAAAGAACATTTTGGTTTAAAAAGATTGTTTAAGAATCGAATTGTACCTCTGTTATGATGTGGACAAAACAGAAAACTCTTAACTCATATGAGAAGAGTAAGGTAGCTCTTGTTGATTTATGCGAATACAAGCCTTGTTGGGTAGAAATGTTCATGAGATTATTTCATCAAGGCTTTCATTTTTCACACATAGAATCATTCGAGGCTTGAGGTCTACATACAACAGCATGCTTCTAGGGACATCCTAACTAGTTTGTAAAAGAAATTTAATACCTTCCCATAGAAACATAAATGTATGACCTCTTCGCATTGTATCCCTGTATTAAATTCTCAACACACAGTTTAAAGAACAAAAAATATTTTTGTGATTTTGAAATTTTTCAAAAACAAAAGAACAAAACAAATAAACTCTTTTTGTATTTTTGATTTTTCAAATTTAAAGAACAAAAAAATCTTTTTGTATTTTTAATTTTTCAAATTTAAAGAACAAAAAAAAAATAATATCTTTTTGGGTTTTTAAATTTTAAAAAAATCTTTTTGGATTTTCGATTTTTCATAACTAAAACAATAAACGTAAACCTTACCATAGTAATTTGGAACCATATGCGAAAAACTGTGGTTGCGAAGCCATGCGAAGCGTTCTGAATGAACAGTAACCTCTGAATGATTTCGACTCTTAGCTGCTGAACAAAGCTTTTACTCTTGTGTTGACAAAATTGAATTCGCATTAATCATCCCCAAACCTGCTAAAATTCGAACAAAGAATTTTTCATCAAGAGGTTTTGTAAAAATATCAGCAAGTTGTTCAGTTGTTTTGACAAAATGAATTTCAATATTCTCATCTTCCACATGATCTTTAATAAAATGATATCGAAGAGCAATGTGTTTTGTCTTTGAATGTTGTACTGGATTGTGACAAATGCGAATTGCACTTTGCGAATCACAATACAAAGGAATCTTTTTCATGTTTATTGCATAATCACGAAGTTGACTCTGAATCCAGATAATTTGCGAAGTACAAGCAGCTGCAGATATGTATTTTGCCTCAGCGGTTGATATAGCCACACAAGTCTGTTTCTTTGATTGCCAGCTCACTAACTTTCCATCCAAAAGTTAACATCCACCAGTTGTACTTTTTCTGTCCAAAGTACATCCTCCTAGATCTGAGTCTGAAAAAGCTTGAATGAAGAATCCTGTTTTCGCAGGATACCATAGTCCTAAAGAAACAGTTCCCTTCAGATATCGAAAAATATTTTTCACTGCAGTCAAATGAGGCTCTCTTGGATTAGCTTGAAATCTAGCACAACAACAAACCGAAAACATAATATCAGGTCTACTTGCAGTTAAGTACAATAAAGACCCTATCATGCTGATACAGTGTTAGATCAACAGCAGGAGCATCTAACGAAGGAGTTAGTCTTGTTCCTACTGCCATAGGTACTCTGAGCTTTGTGTTATTGAGCATTCCAAACTTTTCAAGCAAGTTCTTCGTATATTTTTCTTGATTGATTAAGATACCTTCTCTGTTCTGCCTTATATTTAGACCAAGAAAATTATTAATTTTTCCCATCATGCTCATTTCAAACTGACTTTTCATTAAATTTTCAAATTCAATTAACAATGCTGGATCAGTTGAACCAAATATAATATCATCAACATAAATTTGAACAAGCATTAGATGACACCCGACTTTCTTGCGAAATAATGTGGGGTCAACTGATCCTTGTTTAAATTTAGATTGTTTCAAGAAATTTCTAAGTGTTGCGTACCAGACTCTTGGTGCTTGTTTTAACCCATATACAGCTTTGTCAAGGACATACACATGATTAGGATACTCACTGTTTACAAACCCTGGTGGTTGTTCAACATATACTGTTTCTTCGAGTTTTCCATTTAAGAATGCACATTTAACATCCATTTGATAAACATCAAAGTCTTTGTGAGCTGCATAGGCTAAAAATATGCGAACTGCTTCAAGTCTTGCAACAGGTGCAAATGTTTCTTCATAGTCAATGCCTTCTTGTTGCGAATAACCTTTTACTACTAGTTTTGCTTTATTTCGAATAATATTGCCATCTTTGTCGGTTTTGTTTTTGAAAATCCATTTTAATCCAACAATTGAAACATCAGAGGGTTTAGAAACTAATCTCCAAACCTTGTTTCGTTCAAATTCTGCCAATTCATATTGCATAGCAACAACCCAATCTGAGTGTTCCATAGCATTCTTGACAGTTTTTGGCTCTATTTTCGAAATAAAAACATTAAACATGCAAAGTTCTTGGTTCGCATTCAGTACCTCATTTTTCGCACGAAGTTGAGCTCTAGTCAACACACCTTCTTGTAGATTTCCAATTACCTGTTCTTTTGGATGATTTCTTGTCCATTTCTCGAGTGGTGGAAAATTTGGATCAAATTCTAATGGTGCATCTTCAAACATATCTTCATTTTCAGATCCTGCAACAGAAAAATTATCATTAACTTCATGAAATTCGTCATTGTGATCAAGATTAATTGTCTCTGTTTCATCATGCTCCCCCTCAACATGATCTATATCTTGATATTCTTGTCGATTTTGTAAATGCTCCTCCTCAACTTGATGTTCTTGTTGATTTTGCGAAGGCTCCCCCTCAACTTGATGTTCTAGTTGATTTTGCGAAGGCTCCCCTTCAACTGGATGTTCTAGTTGATTTTGCGAAGGCTCCCCCTCAACTGGATGTTCTTGTTCCTTGTGAATTTCTGATGTGCTTTCACAAGTTATCGTTGATTCATCAGTATGTTTTGAAGATTCTGATGTTTGATTATCAGGAGCATTACTTTCTGCATCAATGGCCCTGTCAGGAATTCCAAAAATCAAGTCATAATCAAAATCATTGATTTCAGAATTATCAATTGGATTATTTGAATCTACAAGTATTGGTTTATTCTCAAATTTACTATCAATCTGTTTAAGATAGTAATCATCAAATGTTAAATTGAACGTTTCTTAAATTTTTCTTGTTCGTTTGTTTAGCACTCTGTATGCGACTGAATTCTGTGAATATCCTAAAAAGATGCCTTCATCAGCTTTAGCTTGAAACTTGGACAAATTATCTTTTAGATTCATGATAAAGCACCTGCAACCAAAAACATGAAAGAATTTTACATTAGATTTCCGATTATTGATTATTTCATATGGAGTAACATTAAATCTTCGATGAATGAATGATCGATTTTGAGTAAAACATGCTGTGGACACAGCTTCTGCCCAAAGATATTGAGGTATATTCGCATATGTCAACATTGTTCTGGCAGCTTCGCATAGAGATCGATTTCTTCTTTCAACTACACCATTCTGTTGTGGTGTATATGGTGATGAAAAATTATGTGAAATGCCTTTGCTTGTAAGAAAACTTTCAAGAGTTTGATTTTTAAACTCAGAACCATTATCACTTTTAATTTTTCGCACATTCTTCTGCAGACTAACTTCAATCTTTTTGATAAAATCAATCATCGTCTGAGCAACTTCAGATTTCAACCTGAGAAAAAACACCCACGTAAATCTAGAGAAATCATCTACAACAACTAAAATATACCGTTTTTTGTTTATTGTTGCAACAGTTGATGGTCCACATAGATCAATGTGAAGAAGTTCCAATGGCTCTACTATTTTTGAATCTATCACAATCGGATGACCCTTTCGATGTTGTTTTCCTTGTTCACAAGCTGCACACAAAGTATCATTATCAAATTTCAGTACTGGCAATCCTCGAACTAAATCTTCAGTTACTAGTTTATTTATATTTCGAAAGTTCAAGTGTGACAATCTTCTATGCCAAAGCCAACTAAGATCGTTTGATGCTTTTGATAGTAAACACACAGTTGGTTTTCCCACAATCGGTTTGATGTCCAGTGTAAACATATCACCATATCTTTTGGATTTGAGGAGTATTTCATTCGTCTTGACATTTGAAATGATACTACCTTCTTCATTGAATACAACTTGATTTCCAGTACCCACAACAAGTTGTGATACACTTATCAAATTATGTTGAAGTCCTTCAACATATGCTACTCTGTTGACTGTGAAGTTTCCATTTGTGACTTTCCCATATCCTTTCACTTGACACTTGTGATTATTTCCAAATTTGACAACTCCAACATTTTCCAAGCTTCTGTAATCTCACAAATTTTCTTTCCTTCCAGTCATGTGACGAGAGCAACCACTATCAATGTACCATTTCATATCATATTGCTCGTCACATATCACCTGTATTTATTGAAAAAATTTAGGAACCCAAGACTTTTTGGGTCCATCATTAGTAGAATGAAACAAATTTTTGGAATTTAAGAACCATGTTTTCACTTTGTTTGTGACCGAATCAATTATATCAACATCATCAGTTCTAGATTTTGAAATATAATCATTCAATAATTTTGGATTTCCATTAATTGTAATCTTATCCTTCACAACATTCGCATTTTTGATAACTGGTTTCCATTTTTGAACTGGAACTTGCGAATTATTAGATGATGTACTCTCAGTTGAAGAATTATTTGTGTACTTATCAAATGCACTTTTGATTTGTTCTTCTGAAAATTTTCCATTTTGATATTTCTTTCCTTTTCCTTCAAACCAATGATTGAACGTTCTTACATCAGATTTTCCTTTTGTATATGAAACTTTGTTTGGTTTTGATATTGAAGGATTTGGAAAATTTGGTTGTTTTGGTGAAAATTTCTTTTTGACTTGATTTGAGTTCTTCAAACTTGAGGAAGTATTCGTGAATTTGTCAACATTTTGAAACTTTTGATTATTTGCAAATTTTTGCGAATTCTCAAATTTTCGATTGTTGTCATATTTGCGAACATATGGAACCTTGTCAACATAGTTGATTTGTTTATGAAAACTTGATGATGTTTTTGAAATTTGCTCTTTTTCATCTTTTGATTTTACATTAGACACAACTTGCCAGAATATTGTTTTTCTTGCTTTTCTTTTTGAAACATTATTTTCTGTTGAAAAATTTCCAACCATCAATTTGAATTCATGAGAATTTAGTTTCACTTCAACCTTTGATTTTTCATCTTTTTCAAAAACTTTGTTTGATTTTTCACCTTTAACTACCCATTTTTGTGTTGATTTTTGTTTTTGAAACACATAAGGATTTTTGGTTAAATTGTTTTCTTCTGTGCTTTGATTTGCGAAAAAACCTTCAGTTGTGGACTTTTGATTATCTTTTTCAATCATTTTATTAAAATCAGGATGAACTTTCTCAGCATTTCCAGTAGTGACAAAAATTTGATTTGGAAAAATTTTGTTATCAGTACATACAAAATTTGGATATACCACAGTGTTGGTTTCCAAATAATGTGTGCCTTTATCATTTAAAATTTTATTAAATTCTTTTGTATCTTCAAACACTTGATCAACTACAATCCTTTTAGGTGTTTCAGTTGAAACTTTCTTTTCTTCTTTATTTACATTTGTGTCATCAGATTTCCAGCTTTCAACTTCCACATTATCAAACATACAATGTTGCGAAGTTGATGGTTTATTAATTTCATCCTCTACTATGGAATCAACTATTATTTCTTTACCTTTGATCTTAGATGTGATATTAATGATTGACAATTGAGAACAATCAACCTCTTCTTCCTCTTCTATCTCACTGATGTCACTCGCATTATCAGAATTTTCATCAATATCAGCATAATTCAATTGTGAGGCAAGCTTTGAATTTTTAGTTTTCTTTATGATTTTCATTTGTTCACTCTTTGTCAAACTTTCATTGACAATGTTAACCAATTCATCAGCATTCAGAAATTCATCAATTTTGACAATACCATATGCATATCTATCATCAGGTATTTTGTCAAATTGAGCAATTGTGCTTTCGCAATCATAAGAAACAACATCAACTTTTTCACGTTCATATTCAAGAAAAGGTAAAAGTTTTCTATGTTGTTCTTTGCTAATATCAGAAGAGTGATGTAAAGCTGTTAATTTTGCATACAAGTGTTTTGCAGAATTACAATAGATGTTTCTCTGTGCCAGTAATAACCTAACATCATTAGTAAGATTATTCCTATCACAGTCTATATTTTTGACTTGCAATTCTAATTTTTCAACTCTGCTCTTCTTTATTTCTAACTCTCTTCGTGTCTCACTAAGTTGCACATTTAATTTCTTAGCTTCATTACTAGCAGACACAATAACAGAATCAAAATAAGCCACAATATCATCAAATGAAACAATTTCAGCATCATAAGCAGATAAAGGAATATTAAAAGATTCAAGAATTGTACGTACCTTGGTTGTCATGGGTGATTTGTCAGTGGATTTTGGCACAAAACATTTCCCTGAAATGTTCCCTTCGCATTCCTCAAAGCTTGCGAACATTGCTCCATGTGTGGGATGCCTCATTTCTTCATCATCAGATCCTGAAGACCAGATCTGATAAGTTCCACTCTCTTCTTCAGTCGTTTCTCCCTTCGCAACCAATGACACTCCTTTTGTCTTTGCACGTAACTCTTCAACCTTCTCTTTTGGATTAAAAGGCTTTTTGAAAAACTTTTTAACTCTGTTGTTTGAATAGAATGCCACAGCTTCATCATCGGAATTCATCAAAAATCCTTCATCATCTGATCCATCTTTTTCATCATTTTCTGATACCTTTGAAACTAGAGCCAAAGGACCACCAATAACTAGTTTTGATTCTTCATACATTTCTGAGACCTCATATTCATGTGTTTTGAGTTGATTGTAGAGATCATTCAATTTGGTTGTATCAAAACTTTGTTGATTCTTAATCATCATGCTCACACTTCGCCACTCCTTGCAAAGTCCCATAATGAAAGTTAAATTGAATTCCATGATAGATCTAGTGATACCGTACCTATTGCAGCGAAACACAAGCTCATTCAGACGATCATAGTAACTTTCGAGAGTTTCTGCATCCTTCTGTCTGAATTTCTTCAGTTCAATCAGACATTGCTTCACAGAATTGATCTTCGTCTTTTCGCTACCTTGATACTTCTCTTTTAGAGTATTCCAGATGTCTTTTGCTGTTTTACAACTACGAATGTAATTGTAAACCACAGGAGGAAGAACACCTCTTAGTTCCCTCATGCAACTCTTTTCATTATCCTTCAGTCGTTTTCGTTGATCTTCAACATCAGGAGATCCAGTGGATGAACCAATTTGTTGAACATTTGCAGGAGCTTGAACTGTTCCATCGATACAATTCCAAAGTTCTTCATCAATTCCATTTAAGTAATCTTCCATTCTATCAGCCCAATGATCATAGTATTCTGGAATCAACATCGGAATTTTGGTTGAAGAACCAAGCAAATGAGAGAAAGAAGTCATTGTGTTCATGTTGAAGTTCGCCATTGATGAACAAGGAAAATTTCAGAAAACTTGAAAACTTGATGAATTTCAGAAATCGATCAAACGAATTGATCAAAAATCGCTAATCGAATACTCGACTTAACAATTCAAATGCAGAATCAATTCAAATCTGAAGATCAAAAGTGATTTTCAAAACCAAAATTGCGCGGAAAATTTTGAGTAAATTTTGTAACTCAAAAAGCAAATGATTCTTATACGAAAATCAGATCTAAGCAGTTTGAATCCCACTCTGATACCAATTGATGAGAATTGTTATCGAGAATTAAGATGCGAAACAATAGATTTGAATGATGAATGATAAAGAACACACGAAGTAAATATTAATCAGATCTCATTTTATTAAGACTGATTACAGAATAAGCTGAAGAGAGTTTTTGTGTTTCGATCTCGTTCTCTCTACTTCAAGCCTAAGTCCCTGTTTATAGGGAACTTACAAAAAGTATACTAAGTCTAATACAATGAAACTTCGCATGCTGCACTTCGCATTTAAAATTGACTTAGTAAAATACATACAAAATGTGAATCATTACAAGACACTATTCGACTTTTACAACTTAACACCTACAAGACCCTCTTAAAAATTCAGACATCTTAAAAAATATGATCCTACCAAACAGCCCTGTAACGTCCCAAAATTCAAGACTAAAAATTTCTTTTAATAAAACATTACTTAAAGCAAAATTATCGATTCATAACATAATCAGAGTATTAGTTTCCAAAACACATGTTCGTTATCAGAGTAAAACATTCCCAGGCTGTCTAATCTATGGTGTGTGCCATGCGATCACCCCGAGCTCTTCCCTCCGCTACCGGAAGTACCTGAAACCAAAACTTAAAACTGTAAGCACGAAGCTTAGTGAGTTCCCCACCCTACCACATACCATGCACAACCACATACTGCACATACTGGGCCACGCCCGCTATCCTGGGCCTCGCCCCTACCTCGGGCCTCGCCCGCTATAACGGCCTCGCCGTTCCAGGCCCCGCCTAGCTTCGAGCCCCGCTCGGATACAGATCTGTTTCGCTTAGGCCTCGCCTGTCACTGGGCCTCGCCCGCCAACATATACTAACACATAACATATCACAACACATAAACCAACACATACTAACGGATCATGTCCAAAGGCCTCGCCTATCCTGGGCCTCGCCCTTATCCTGCTACTGATGAGTCATGGAACCCCGTCCATGCTCCTACTGGTAGTGAGATACGGGCCCAACCCATACTCACTTTGTCCCTAACTTGGGCCTCGCCCATGATCTGCTGCTAATGAGATGTGGAACACCATCCACACTCTGCTATTGGTGAGATACAGGACCTCGCCCATACTCACCTCCCTACCAGGCACATACAAGTATCACACAGACAACAAGTATAGACTATCACATAAACCATTCCTTGGGCACCCGCCCGCTATCATTGGACCTCGTCCTGAATATCATACTAGCATATTGTGCCTAGGGCTAACCCCCGGGTCTTCTACTCATACTACATGGGCTGGCATTGTGGTCGTAGACCCATTCATACAAAAGGGAAACTCACCTGCACTGGCTGAACACGCTGATGATCTCGCTAGCTGCTGCCCGGCCACTCGCTGAACTCCTGCTCCACTAGCTCCTCGAGCTATCAATATCAATGCAAAACTTAGTCTGACTGACCCCCGAAAGGCAACCAAGTCAACTCTGGTCAAAGTCAAAGTCCTGGTCAAAGTCAACCTCCCAGGTCAACCCTACTGGCTGAGTCGGCCTACCGACTCGCCGAGTTCATAAGCTCAGAGTCCTTCCACTCGCGACTCGACTCGCCGAATCAGTCCATGACTCGCCGAGTCTACCGATTTCTGAGTCCTGGCCTGTCCGACTCACCGAGTCTCCATTCGACTCACTGATTCGAGTCTCAACTCGAAGGGTTTGGGGTTTCGCGACTTGACTCGCCGAGTCTAAGAACAGACTCGTCGAGTCCAAGACAACCTTCAACAGACTCGTCGAGTTCCTGCCTAACTTCATCCGACTCAACGAGTTGTTCATCCCACTCGTCGAGTTCCTCCTAATCTTCATGCTACTCACCGAGTCCACTCAAAGGACTCGCCGAGTCCATTCAGATCTACATACATGCAGAGGACTTTTGAGTCATGCATGGACTCTAAATTGTAGATCTACCCTTCCCAATCCTATTCCTCACGTAAAGTTGCAAACTTTACGTGTAGAGAAGGAGATCTAGGCTAAAAACACACTAGGGTTTGGTTAAAGGACAAAAGGGCTTCACCAACTACTCATCTTCTGATGCTTTATGACATATTAGACCATCCCACCACTAGATCTGAAGTGGCAACAACATATCTAAGCCCCCAAAATCGAATTGGGTCTCAATCAACCATAAAACCCCCAAATCTCATAACAAAATAGATCTAGATGCAAAGGAGGGAAAATGGCAGCTTATTACCTCCAAGATGAACACAAACTGAAGTAGATCTCGGATCTACACCTCTCCTTTGAAGCAACCTTCTTGATCTTCAAGTTCCTTTCCAAAATTTCCTTCCTCCAAAGCTATTTCTCTCAAATGATGGAAGCTCACACTAAATCTAAGGTTTACAGATTCTCTAGGATGATATGGAGGCTGAGGGAGGGACATAACACCCTTTATATAGGATACAACTCCCGGAATTAGGGTTTTCCTCGTTCAGACCAGACTCGCCGAGTCTCCTTGGCCGACTCGCCGATTCGGTCACTTACTCCTCGACCCGGATCCCGCTCGGACTCGCCGAGTTCCTCCTTGGACTTGCCGAGTCGTCCCTTAAACTTAGGGTTTCCTTTCCTTTCTTGGCCTTTCTGACTTTGGGTGTTACAAGCCCCTTAGTTTTCAAAAACTTTGTACTATTGATCTTCGTAACTAAAACTTTGTATTATTGGTCTTCGTTGTTGTCCAATCCGTTCCATTAAATACATATGTATTGAAAAAAATATATATATGTCTATCATATTTTATATCTAAAAATATTGAGATTGGTCATAGTTATTTTTCAAGGTCTTATAATATACTTAATTAATTAAATATTATTAATTATTAATATTACTTTTGAGAAAATAACAAATTTTAGTTAATCTTATTAAGTTTTTTATTTTATAAAAATAGTTAAAGTTTACCAATTAACCCAAAATAACCATAGTTTTTGTAGGTTACCACCTACTAAAATCCAGGTGACCCGTGAGTTTTTTTATAATTTTTACAGATCGCTGCCTGGAAAAATCTAGGCCTACTAATTTATCTTTTTTTTTAATATTCTTTCGATATTTTCGTAGGTCACCTGTAACACCCTAAAATTTTCAAACTTTAAAATGTTATGGTTTTAACAAAATTATTACGGGTATTAACCCACATTTAACAAAAACCGGTCCTACAAAACATTTACGATTAAAACATTGGGTGTTACCATTAAGCATCATACAAATCATAGTAAGCAAATAAGATTTACATCAATAAAATACATAAGGACCTTAAAAAGTTCTACTCCATTTTGTATCTCATAACCTCTACTTCCATCTATCATCTTTCTCCTTGAATATAACATGTGATACATGACATTAAAAAGAGATACGTAAGACAAAAACGTCTCGTGAGTTACGTGGGTTTGTGACCCAAAATATTTTAAGCATTTATATGAAAAATAATTTCACTCATAACATAACATAGTTTTAGACCATATATATTTTAAGCATTTTTCTAGGTAAACTCTTTTCATACACATCAAAAATATCATTTCATACGTTATCATTTTATATCTTACCATTTCATGTCTTATCATAGCATTTCATTTAATCCTTTTCCATTTTCATTTTCCATTTCCAAGACTAATGTGGAAAGAACAAATCAATCCACCAAGGCATCATAATTTCAAAGACCAAGGTGAAAAGAACAAAATCAATTCACCAAGGTATCATTCCCTTGAATTTCTATCTAAATCCTGTGCCATGGTGAAAAGAACAAATCGATCTACCAATGTATCATGTTGATCAGGTCATCTACTTCGCAAAGGGAAGGTACCACTCTAGTAGATTCCTCTTGTGCCTCTTATGAGGTATCATGGTCTGGGAAATTTTCATTATTTCTTTACTTTCTTTCCTTTTTATTACTTTTCATTTTCTTTTCATTACTTTCCATTTCTTATCATTACTTTCCATGCTTTACACATTTCATATGTTAGTATCAAAATACTCATTTCCAAAATTAAAGCATCTATATTTAAAAACTATTCAAATACATTATCAAAAAATTTGTTCTTCCAAAACGTTCTTTTCTTTCAAAAACATTATTTCCTTCAAGGTATTCTTTCAAAACATTCTTATCAAAAGCATTTAACACTTTCTTTCCAAAACATTTCATATATCAAAACATTTATTCATTACAATAAAAATTATATTTCCATGTACCCCAAAGTGGGAAAATGCCAACATGTGCTCACCTTAATCACAAAGAAGACTAGCTAGTCCTCGTCTAGTTCCTTTCCTTGGACGAACACTCTGAATCTCCACCTATATAAAGGTTATCAAATTCTAAAATACTAAATTAAACCATATCCTCATGATGACATAATCATTAAGACCTTTATCAAAATGTTATGTTCATAATGCTTATAATCACTCAAAAGAAAGGGTTAAGAGCTCAAGTTGATCAACAACACTCTTTAACCAATATGACTTATTCCCAGATCATCTAATACATCATTGGGTGTTTTCAATTTCTTAACATTACATAAATGTCATTTTAATTCCTTATTGGAGTTGTGGAACATCCAATTCCAATTCCATTCTTACTTTCCCATTTTGCCCTTATGGGCAAAACTCCATATTTCAATCTAGGAATCAAACAACATCTTAGGTTTTAAAGTCAAATCTGTTGGATTTGGTGTCTAAGCCCATAACTATAACTGGTATGTACTTAACTCGATTGTAGCATGGTCCTTTTGGGTTGCCTTCACCAGTGCAATTTGATAGGATAAATTTTGAGAATAAGGTTAATTATGGTTTATTAATATATTACAAGTATAATATATTAATACATAATTATTTAATTAGTATTGATCAAGAATTTATTTATTAATTTTGTGATCAAAAGAGACTAATTAAATATATGGGGATTGATTATGAAAATCCATCATTCTTATAGTGTGGGCTAATGATCCATGATTATGGGCTAAACTAATCCATGGATAGTCCATGGAGGTTAAACCCATGGAGCATGAGAATGTGGAAAGTCATGGATTATTATGGTTTACCAAGTGTAACCCTAGCATATCCAACACTATAAATAGAACCCTCCATAGACCAAAATTGGTTGCCTCTTTTCTTTGAGATAAGTAGATTATTCTCTTAAATCATCCTCTTGCATATTGGTGATTGTGAACCATTAGAGGCATCACACTTGAGGTGCTCAAGCTTTCAAGGGTCAAGAACTACAAGTCCTCCAAAAGGTATGTCATATATTTAGATGTTTTCTTCAATTGGCAATTTGTATACTAGTTAGGACAATGCTTTGGAAAAAATAGAAAATACGCATGTATAATAGAGAAAACATATCCAAAGCATTTAGGGTTGCATGTGCACCATAAGAGTGTTATAGTTCTCAAAACCCAAAAGTGATATCAGAGCCTAGGATTGTTTTCTATTATATTTGATACTTACTAGTTTTTCAAAGGTGAAAAGGCCGAATTGTTTGCATCTGACGGATGGACTAGCCGAGTCCAGTGGCTGACTCATCAAGTCCACTCGGAAACTGCCCAACTTGGCGAGTCCAGTTCATGTACTCGATGAGTTGGTGGCCATGTGTGCAGAATTTAGAGTTTCTTGGCCTAGTTTGGATTAGGAATACTACCACAAACTGTTTTGGATCATAGGAAAAGTTTTTTATGATATGGTAGTGCTTATCCTCATCCAACGACATGATAATTGTCAAAGTTTTAAAATAATTGCAGTTTTATATGATTAATAAAATTGCTTTTAAATTGTTGACTTGAAATTGTCTTGATTATGAGTTTAGTTAGATAATAAATTATGTGATAATTTTAGTTGTTAAAAAAATGATCTAAATGAATTTTAATGACCTCCATAACTTGTCCTCAAGTTATGGAAAATGAAAAGCCTCATACATTAAAATGACATTAAACTCATATGTTATGAAAGTGAAAAGACAATTGTCAAATATTAAGATAATAGGTTAATTATTTGTAATTTTTTTATATGAATTGCCTTGCTACATGAGTTAGATTAGATCAATAGAATATTATATGATAAATTTTCCTTGTTAGAATTGATCTAAATATTCTTTAATGAGTTTCACAACTTGTCATCAAGTTATGGAACATGAAAAGTCTTTTCTTAATTGTTTTTAATGAACTCCATAGCTTGTCTTCAAGATACGGATTATCAAGAGTCTTTTCATAAAACACACATTAAACTCATAGGTTATGAATGTGACGAGTTTTGACAAGTCTCAAAACTTCCCCTCAAGTTTTGGAATTTGTAAAGTCTCATTAAATGAAACTTTAATTCCAAACCCTAGAGTTTTAGAAACCCTTTTCATACACTACTATCTATTATATTTTTTCACATACAAACCCTTTTCAATTTATACAACATTTGAAACATTTGTATTCCAAAAATGAATTTAAATAACCTTAATTATCTTTAGTAGCAAATCGCATACAAATGTTCATCTGTTGGGGCATCGTTAAAAATTATCATTTTTATGTAGTTTTATTTATTTGTTGTTTTTTTAGATATGTAATCATTTTAATTAAATTGATGAAATGTTTTTCCTTTTATTAAATAACATTTGATTCAAATAAATCACCATTGTCTTCATCTTTAAAGTTGGAGAGGACCCTAAAGTTCAGTTTGTCAGAAACGATCAAGACAACGACTTTAGAATGCAGATCAACAAAGTTCGATAATACAAATTGGAAAGGGCAAATATTATCATTTCATGTCCAAGAAAACAAAAAAACATGATAAAATAATACCATAGGGAACCAAATATACAGATTACACCACACCACATGGACAATTCGTGTAAATTTACTTTAAATAAATAAAATTAAATTCTTGTTTACTGAATAATTCACATGTATATATTGGATTTTAAATGCCTTTCCATCAAACATAATGCAATCATGGCAATGTGGCCCAGCCCAACATGAAACAAGGATCTATATAGACCAAGTTATCCAACAAGTTCACACCACCGCCTACGCAATTTAACATCGAATTTATTATTTTTCCGTATATACCTTATCCCCCTTTTGATCAAATTACGTGATAAATGTCAATAAACCATTTGAACTTGGTTTTTAACTACAAGTTCATCAACTAAATTGCTATTTTTGTATCCATATTAATTACTATAAAAGAAATTTGAAATGCAATGATGGATAAGTGATTCTTGTATGTATTTTTGAAATGAGAATTTTGGAAAAAAAAACATGTAGAAATTGTTCAAATATTATTGATATAAACATATTTTTGATTTAAAAATTAATAAAAACCAACTTGAAAAAATAAAATATAAAGAAAACTAAATTATTAATTATATAATTTGTTTATATATTTTTTATTAGAATGCAAATCAAATTAAATGGTGAAAGCCAAAGGAATGGTTGTGGGTGGGGCGGTACTTTTAATGCACAAAAAGAAAATCCATATCCGTCACGGACGGTAGCATTATTGGCGTCAATATCAGTCAAACGTACACCCAAACTCCCTTTATTTACCGCTAACGTGTTCAAGGTTTTTTTTTTTTTTTTTTTTTTTTTTTTTTTTTTTTTTTGTCTTTTATATATATATATATATATATATATATATATATATATATATATATATATATATATATATATATATATATATATATATATATATATATATATGGTTAGGTTCATGTAAAACGGCCTAATTTTGTGAGACTGTGAGACGCATTTTTTTATTTTTTTTTTATTTTTTTTTATTTTTTTAGTTAATTCAAGTTCCGAAAATAATATTCAAAAAAGGAATTTTTGGATTTTTCCATTTATTTTGCATTTTAAAATTATTTTTTAGAATATATACAGTGTAATATTCTATTAGAATATTTCACGTATTTTTCAAAAAAAAAATAGAATTTATTTTTATTTATTTTATTTTTTTTTAGTTAATTCAAGTTCCGAAAATAATATTTAAAAAAAGAATTTTTGGATTTTTCCATTTATTTTGCATTTTAAAATTATTTTTAGATTTGGTCTCACGGTCTCACAAAATTAGAATGGTCTCACATGAACCTGAACCTATATATATATATATATATATATATATATATATATATATATATATATATATATATATATATATATATATATATATATATATTCAATAGAGAACCATAATTATAGGTTCCTCAAGAAACCAAATCTTTTTTTTCAATTTCTAGAGTTTATTCTTTATCGAAAAAAGTATCTAAAAATATCTAAATTCATATATTAACATTGTGAATGTGAAAAATATTTTTTGGATTCACCGTGTGAATCCGGATTCACGTTGTGAATTTTCGAAGATTCACATAGTGAACTTGACGTAAAAAAATCGAATTTTATATCGTTGGAAAAAGGATAAAAAGTTATGAATTTCTGTATTTTTAGTTTTTTTTTTTATAAAAAATAAGTTTAAAAGTTGAAAAAAATTGGTTCCTTTGTTTTTTGGTTAATTATGGTTCTCTATTTAACCCCACCCTATATATATATATATATATATATATATATATATATATATATATATATTTTGAAAAAAATATCTTTATAAAGTTTAAATGATATGTATAGGACCCCACTTCAACTTGGAAACAGCATTTGACAAGAAAAAAGAAAAGGAGAACTTGTTGAGCTGAAGGAGAAGAAAATAGAGTAAGCAAAGGCAAACCGCATAACGCGCAAAAAGAGTGAAGGGGGACTATGTTTGTGCCGTGCAACGCCGTTATCCATATGCCATGTCATAAAAATGTCATATCAGACGTTGCCCACACCTTGCCGTCTTATACAAATCACAAATGGTCTTTGTCGTATATTAAGTTTTTTTCTAAAAATTTTTAATATGATTGATCATTTTCAGATTTAAATCTACGATGAATTATTTTTTGCTAGTCATAAAGACTTATCGGATGCATTTTAGACTTAGAAAAAAAAACCAACCATGTAAGTCAAAAAGATCTATCATGTGCGTTGTAAACTTGAAAATGACCAATCATGATAAAAAAATTAAAAAGCTTGGTAATGATATTTTGTTTCATCCACGAAGACCATTTATATAATTTTATAAATATATAACTATAATTATCATAGCTTTCTTTGTAAACAATTCGATCCCTCCACTTAAAAGATTAAGGTGTTGTTTGTTTTTTAAAAAAAATCACTTCAGACCATTAATTGTTGTGCCGCGCAGCACACGCGCAACACTTGGCCTTTCGCAGCTGTTTGTTTTCCTGAAGACTTCCAACTTAAAAACTGTTGCGCGTGTGCTGCGTAGCGCAGCACTAAACCAACTGCTTCAAACCTCTTCATGCCTTACTTTAACTTACTGCAGCAGTCTGCAGACGTTAAAAAACAAACATATTTTTTATTAAATGCTACAGGCTTTTGTTCCACCTCTTCTGCTACAAAGGATTGTAGAGGTGGTCCGCAGACTTAAAACATTTTCGTTTCGAAAAAACAAACAGCACCTAAGAGACTCTCAATAGAATCAATGACCCTAAAAAAACTCAAATAGGTAGTCACCAGCTTGCTTCAAAGAGGATTCAGTGGTATTTCTCATTCCACGAGCGATGTGGGACACATAACCCGTTTGGCTGAGAGCTAAAAGAGGAAGGGGGCATAAAGGAGGTCGGAGAAATGAAGCATTTTGAGGAAAAGATTAGGCCATGCATAAATTCTATTTAAATATATGATTAGTTGTAAAACTAGTATATGAGTTAATTAAAAAATAAAATTAAATATCAAAGTGCAAATAATAACTTTTTTTTAAATAAAATTTAAAAATAAAAAATAAAGAAACATATTAATTTCAATTTACTATCACATTTATTATATTTAATACTTTACATATATAAGTATAAATATTATGTGGTTTTTTAATTTTAAAATTGAAAAAAAACCCGAAATTGACATGTGGATATTAGTTATTATAAAAATATCGCAAAATGATAAGTATCAAAACTCATGAGAGATTAACATGTGACAAAATGGATCTTCATTTATTATAATAGATCCTATTATAATAGATCCCATAAAGAAAATCTTATTTATTTTAGTTTGTTGGTCTTCTAAGGGTCTGCTATGTTATATATTTGATCTCATATAAAGAGCAACAGTCTAATGGTTATATATTTGAAAAAATAGTTTAAACTGAGCGATGATTTTCATCATTTTCAATTCATTTGTTCATATTATTATCATATCAATTTTTTTTCTTTCATTTTCTCTCATTTCATCCACAACACATAAAAATCTATATTTTTCATCTATCCCCGATTAATGTTAGTAAATATATACCACATAAAATCAGTCAACATGTTACCGGTTGAACTAAAAATATTAGTAATCAATATGTTTGGTAGTGAATATGTTTGATTGGTAGTATCATACCAATTAAGTAATCATGATATGATAGTGGTACAAAGTTTTTAATACCACGATAGTACCACACAAATGTGTGTGTGTATGTGTGTGTGTATATATATATATATATATATATATATATATATATATATATATATATATATATATATATATATACATACACACACACACACATCGTATACTTAAAATTTGAGTAAGTTTAGTGCTTAATATTTTAGAGCTTTGATATTAGCATTTATCGTATTAGTCAAGTTTAAAATCATGTTTGTATGTACCATTTTCCCCCACTGCTTTAACTTTTAAACTCATGATAGAATTGTTAATCGTTTTGGACCGAATTTTAAATCCAACCATTACAAAACTCCCATTCTCAAAACCCCAATTCACGTTTCACAATAGTCTAAGAACATAGAAATCATCATTAATAAAACTCCCATATATGTTGGTATATAGCGCTACCAACACGCACCAACCAAACTTATTGGTAGTCAAAGAAGATGGTACCAACTATACTTTGCACGATAGTGGTATGAAAATTTATGTACATCCTATAATTGGTATGATACATTGTTTTGTGAAAAAATGATTGGTACTGTACCAACTCCATCCCTATCCCAAACCATTTTGTCCATATGATGAAATTGTGTTGTTGGATGTGATAAAATTGCAACTTTATCATTCCATTTTGTCCTAGAAGTATTTTGGTTCATGGATTTGGTATTCCATGGTATTTAGGTAAGATGCTTGGATTTAGGATCTCATTTTGGTTATTTTTTTACCTAGAATGGTGTAAGATGTGCATTGAACACGCATGCCCATAAAGTTGTGGTTTTTATGAGCCATGGGAGTACATTAAGGCCTTTTGGAAAGCTTGCGACTTGGACCTATCAGATTAATCACTTAATGGATTAAGTGGTTCATCAACGGGGTCATGAGTCGACATAGGCTTGGTTGGGACATGGTGGCAAGGAAAACATCGTGATATGTTGACGGGACAACGACACAGTGCTCAGTGTTCGTTGACTGTTGATTTGACGGTTGACCATTGACATTTTTACCAGTTTGACTTTTGTTCAAACTTTGGTTGAATTGAGTCTTTAGCTAAGGACTAGTTACAGTTTGGATTTAGGTTGCTTGTGTAAGCTATTTCAGTTGTTGAAGCTGTTGTTGAACTTTTACTATTTAGTTCAAGTGAGTATTCTCACTATATTACTTATATCATATATTGTATGTGAGATGTTGATAGCTTGGGGTCGCTGATAACCCAAATTATTGTATGTGAATTGTTGATAGCTCAAGGACACTGATAATCTAAATTTTTGTATGTAAGTTGTTGATAGCTCGGGATTACTGATAACCCAAGTTACTGTATTTGAGTTACTGATAACTTGGGGTTGCCGATAACCCTAAAATGCAGTATTTGAACTGCAGATGACTCAGGGTTGTTGATAACCAATAACTGTTTATTATGTTTAGTTGTGTTGTGTTGTATGCGATACTTTAAGGAACTTACTAAGCTTTGTGCTTACATTTTTGGATTAAATGTTTTTTAGGTACTTTTATCAGTTTATGGGAATTCCAAGATGTTATTGTACACACACATCAATAGTTTTATGATTTGAGATTTCGCGTTGCCTTCTTTAATAACTCTAATTTTGTATTACAATTTATGAGTAAATGGTTTTGCCTTGGATGTGACCTTATTAAAATGAATGTTTATTCTATTTAAAAGAGAAAAAATTATTCCAAAAATGACGTCACAAGTTAGTATCAGAACCATCGTTTGAGGGATTTGGATGCGCACTTGTGCAATTCCCAACTCAAAATAAGGATTGAGGATTTTTACAAACATTTTTGTAAGGAATGAATTTAAAAGGGGAAAAGAAGATGTGTCGTGCACATTCAATCAAAGCTCAAAGGAAAGTGATCTCCCAAAATATCCATACTTTTTGTCTCTCTCTCTCTCTCTATATATATATATATATATATACACACACACACATACACAAATATATATATATATATATATATATATATATATATATATATATATATATATAATATCTGATGATATGTGAGCTGTTAGAAATGTATGTTAGTGTGTAGGCTAAGGATCTTTCAGGAATTGCATGTTAGAATTGCCTGATGTTTAAGATGCTTGTTAGACTAAGAGTTGCTTGTTATTTTGTATTTGAGGTTTAGATTGACATTGTTAGTTGCTAAGTGTATGCTTCATAGTTATAAATGTCACACCCCCAGCCGGCGACGGAAACGCCGGAGTGTACAACGTTAGGATGTTGATCATAGGTCAAACAGAATACACTGAACAGAACACATGAATATCACATGAAGGTTACTTTTTATTCATTATGTAAAATACGCTACACATGTGTTCCAGGTATAAGTACGATACAAAGGCAAAGTAAAGAAAATAACCAGGTATAAGTACAATACAAAGGCAAAGTAAAGAAAATAAACATACACACTTGTAGCTACATCACCAGGGTCGAGTCTGTCATCCTCGACACTCATTCTCCTGATAATACATGTGGTTTAAAAGTCAATGTAGCACCATGTTTTTTCACATATTTTTTTCTATTTTAACCAATTATTATCAGAAAACGTAAGCAGAAGTCTTATAAAAACAACACCAATGGTATGTGATGGGTTTTTGGCCATATGAACATTCCTATGTGCACATGCAAACCCTAATGCTTGGATCTAGGTTTCTCTAATTAAACATGCTTTGAATCTAAGACTTCTAATGACTAATTAGGTATAAGAACAATACAAAATCAGATCTAGAAATTTACCTTTGAATCTCTTGTTTGATCTTGTTGTCTTGGAGCTCTAGAGTCAGAATTATCACTCCTCTAATGGCTTACAAACACCAACTAGCAAGGAGGATGATTTGATAGAGAGGGGAGGGATTAGAAATCGGCCAGGGTTTCTTTGCTTTAGCAGAGGTGCCGATTTCCCTTGCCCTAGGGGTCTATTTATACTTGTAAGGCTCCTAGGGTTTCACCCTTAAACCCTAGTTGGATAATCTTTCCTTAAAGCAATCCAAATCCTTTCCAAGATAATGCCTTGGACGAATTTGAGGCTATCCCAAGCCCTAGAATTCGTCCAACCTCTATCCCTTAAGGATTTACAGCCCAGAGTGCAACTATCAAACAATTGACAGTTTATACCCTCTTATTTAATTAATCTCTTTAAGTCACCAAATTAATACTAATTAATCTATGACTATATTAATCAAATAACAATATTATTATTCCTTATATTATTCTCATAATATATTAATAATATCTATTCTCTCATAATAAATCATCCTATCAAGTTGCTATGGTGAAGGCAACCCAAAAGGACCATGCACAATCGGGTCAAATACTTGCCTAATATAGTTGCAGCCTTAGACACTATTCCAACAGTATGTACTTGACCCGAGAGTAGCACAGTCCATTTGGGTTACATATCACCTGGACAATTTGATAGGATGGACTTTTGAGAAGAGGTTAATTATGATTTATTAATATATTATAAGTTCTAATATATGAATATGAAATCATATGATTTAATTAGTATTGATCAATAATTAGTTTGGAATTAATTTAGTGATCAAAAGAGACTAATTAAATCTATAGGGACTAATTATGGTAGTTAGTGAAACATATGGATTGGGCTATTGATCCATGTTGGACTAAGTTTTGTAAGGATACAAAAAGAGTTGGGCCACATGAACCATGGATCATAAACCCATGGGTATGGATTAGGGTTTACCCATGACCCTTGGAATCCTACATATAAATATGTTGCTCCATAGCCAAAATCGGAACAGGTTGTTCTAAGAGTTCATGAGTCGATTTTGGTGCAAAAATACTCTCTACAAAGTCTCCTTTGTCTAAGGTGTGTTGTGATTCCATTTGAGGCATTCACACTATTGGTGCTAAGATCTTAAAGGCCAAATACAACAATTTCTACAAGCTACATAGAAAGGTAAACTCCTAACTACTATTTTATATTGTTTATGTCAATTGTATGCTAGTTGTATGTAACGACCCAAAAATCCATACCAAAAATTTTGTTTTTAATTTAATAAACAACCCACAAGTTTCAACCATTCATACAAGACATATCATGTTAGAGTATCTAGTCCAAAAACATTATTTTATTTTATCAGAGTAAAACATCCCAGACTGAGTAAACAATGGTGTGTGCCATGCGATCACCTCGAGCTCTTCCCTCCGCTACTAGAAGTACCTGAAACCAAAACTGAAAACCGTAAGCACGAAGCTTAGTGAGCTCCCCATCCTACCACATACCATGCATAATCACATACTGCAAGCACTGGGCCACACCCACTACTTTGGGCCTCACCCGCTGCATCGGGCCCCACCTGGCTTCGAGCCCCGCTCGGTATACAAATCTGTTTCTTTTAGGCCCCGCCTGTCTCTCGGCCCCGACCACTAAACACATACGAACATATAACCCTAGAACATAACACATAGGCTGAACATACCCTACTGTATTCCTGTCCTAAAGCCTCGCCTGTTTTGGGCCTCGCCCCTGTCCTGCTACTGGTGAGCCATGGAACGCCGTCCAAGCTCCTGTTGTTAGTGAGATACGGGCCCCCGCCCACACTCACCTTTCTCCTATCTCGGGCCTCGCCCCTGCTCTGCTACTAATGAGATACGAAACCCCGTCCATACTCTACTAGTGAGGAGATACGGGACATCGCTCACACTCACCTCCCTACTAGGCACATACAAGTATCACACAGACAACAAGTATAATCTACATGCAAACATTCCTCAGGCACCCGCCCGACATCGGGCCTTGGTCCGGAATATCATACTAGCATATAATGCCTAGGGCTAACCCCTGGGTCTTCCTACTCATAACTACATGGGCCGACATTGTGGCCTTAGACCCATTCACACAGTGAGGAGACTCACCTAGCACTGCTGAAATCCTACTGGTACACTTATGGCTGCTATCTGATAATCCCCACACTGCTGCTCCTCTAGCTCCCCGAACTATCAATACCACAATAATACTTAGCCCAATACAATAATCCTTCATAGGGTAGAATGACCATTCTACCCCTCCTAGTCCAACTTGATAGATATTCAAGGTCCAACACTATGTAAGCTTCCCAAGCCCACTAGTGACCCACTAATGTCCCAATTTACTACATTGGGCCAATTCCTTTAATGGGCCTTACCCTAAGCCCAATTATATATTCCTTGGTCCATATTAACTGACTCCTAATGGCCCACTAAGGCCCAAAGTCTGAAAATCCAAAACACAGCCCACACCGAGGCCCAATATGCACAAAGCCTAATTCTGTTGAGTACGCTGAGCGTACTCCAATGTACGCTAAGCATACTGTCCTGTTAGTGAGTACGTTGTGCGTACCTGCACGTATGCTCAGCGTAATCCTCCTATTAAGACACTTTTCCATTAAGTGCTTAATACTCCACTCCAAAGGTTACCAACTCAGATCCAGGTCCTTACTGATGGCTTAAACCATAATGTCACTAATTTGGTGACTTACAATCCACCAAACAAGCCCAAAATCAAATGGTGACAACATGCTTTCATTCCAAGGGCTAGATCTCATGCATGGACACAAATGAGTTCTAAAGGTTGAAACTTTACTGCTTATGGGACTCATATGACACTAAGGGTGGCAACCCTGGACCTAGAAGGCGAGTTGTGACATAAAGGTCAAATCTTGGTACCAAGAAGACCTAAAACTTCCATTAACATAGATCTAAGCATACTTAAGGAAAGTTTCAGACTTGATACCTCACAATGGTCTGAAATGGAACCACAATCTTGGATCTACTGCTTCCCCTTCGATCCACCACCTTGCTAATCTCTTCACATGCTTGGAAATGCTTTACAACACCCAAAATGCTCACTTAATGGCCACCAAAGCTTCAAGAACACTTAAGGGAGGATTAGGGTTTCATGGAGACTGCCTAAGGATGAGATGGGGCTGGCCCCTTTGAGCATAATTTTCCTTTTATAGTGTCACAGCCCCAAATTAGGGTTTTAGGAATGTTGAGCGTATGCTAGGCGTACGCCTCCGCGCACCTGCGACCACCTCCCCTTCTACGCTGGGCGTAACCCAACTTAAGATGGGCGTACCCAGCTACTTCACACGCATGCATTCCATGCATGCATAGGACCACCTTGTCACAATTCCTTATTAGGGACTATTATTGACAACATCTTCAAAGTATCACCACTCCTTTGTTCTGAGTCCGTTTCCGACGAACTTTATATCCATGAAAAGGTGGCGAGAAGCCCTACGCTTCTAGAAATACACCTCGGCCCGAAATCCTCTCGAATAAACTCAAAGCCCATAAAAGACAAAAACGCCCCTAGCCTTGGCCTCTGAAATCCATAACGAACACATTTTAGAACAGGGCGTTACATTGTAGGCTTAAAGCTTTGGAAACAATATTGCATTTATAATTAGAGAAAACATAGATCCAATTCTTTTAGGGTTGTATGTGCACCATATGATGTTGTAGTATACTAAAACCCATCAGTGGTATCAGAGCCTAAGGTTGTTTTCCATTATACTTAATGCTTATTGGTTTTTAAAGTTGAAAATATTGAATTTTTTTGCATATGACTGATGGACTCGCCAATTCCACTGGATGACTCGCCGAGTCCACTCAGAAACAGCCCAACTCGGCGAGCCCAGTTCATGTACTCGATGAGTTGGTGCCCCTGTGTGCATATTTTCGAGCTTTTTTTGGCCTGTTTTGGATTAGAATCATTACCAGAAATGTTTTAGTTCATAAAATTTGATTTTGTTGTTATGGTAATGATGATTCTTATCCAATTAATAGATAATTTTCAAAGTTTCAAGACTTGTATTAGTTTATATGATTAGGCTAATTTTTGAAATTTGTTTGATATGAATTATCTTATCTTATGAGTTTAATTAGATCATAGGCAAGTTGTTTGATTTTGTTAGTTGGAATTTTTGATCTAATTGTTTTTGGTGAAATCCATAACTTGTCCTCAAGTTATGGAAAATGAAAGGTCTCTTTTTAAGTGTCATTTTAAATGGTTTTAAGTCTTCCATAACTTGTCCTCAAGTTATGGAACTTGAAGAGTCTTTTACATAAATGTTTTTATGAAGTCCATAACTTGTCCTCAAGTTATGGAATGTCAAGAGACTTTTCACAAAACCTATATTAAACTCATAAGTTATGGATACCAAAAGTTTTTGAATAATTCAAAATTTTCCCTCAAGTTTTGGAATTTGTAAATGCAAAGTCTCACTTTGAAATATTTAGTTCCAAACCCTAGAATTTTAGAAGTTTAAAATTCAACCCTTATACTATTATAATATTATAGGTTTAATATATATATATATATATATATATATATATATATATATATATATATATATATATATATATGTATAAGAGTAAAGTCGTTTTTTACCGTTAGTATGCCTCATTCATGAAGCTGGTCTATAAGGGGGGGGGGGTATAAGGTTACTGCCTATAAAATAGCAGTTTAATGGGTGTCTACTCTCACCCACCGCTTCCTTGACTGGTGGAGGGTCGTTAGCCAAACGGGTTTGACAGGACATTTAAATTCTCATTAAAAGTATAATGAAATACTAAGTAACTAAACACTTATAAATTCCCAATCTTAGTTACTTAGGAAAATGTGAATTTGGTGCTAACCAATGAAATTGCACTTTGCACCTTGTTAATTCGTTAGTGGAGCGTGTGTGGTTAACCGACACACTAACCTGGGATTGAGAGTGCGTGGAAAAGGGTAGTTTAATGTTAATCATAGATCAATGGTGTAACAGCCCGGAATCTCAGGTATTGATAAATTATGTTTTTGGGGTGATTTAAGAGGGGACTCGGCGAGTTGGAGCCTAGACTCGCCGAGTAGGATCGCAGACTTGGTCACGGGTTCGCGACTGGACTCGACGAGTCCGATATGGACTCGGCGAGTCTACACTGTTTAGCGAAAACCCTAACCGTTTAGGTTTGGGACGTATAAAAAGGACTCATTGGCCGTCATTGTTCATTTTAGCCTTCTGAGAAGAACCCTAAATCGATTGTGAGCATCTGGAACAAGGATTATAGGCCATTGTTGATTATAGAAGAGTGGTTGTGCAAAGAAGAGAAGGGATTGGCTAAAGGAGCAGCAAGGGAGTCACATCCTGAGGATTGGGGACACAGAGGATACATCATCCAGGTAAGAATTCGAGTATACTCTGCTTTGTTGATGTGATTATGGAATTAGGGTTTATGGAACCCTTTTGTGAATAGATTGAATGTTACCCTAGTCCCCATGTCGATTGTAACCCTGTATTGAGACCTTTGGGAGGTCCAGAATGTCCCATGTCTGTGCATTTTGGGAATTGATGAAGGTTTTGGATTGGAATCCTTATGCCTTAGGTCAAAATGTAAATTATAAATCATATGGTGTACCATGAGCCCTGAAATGAGGACTTTACGTGATGGATCAGCCTAGGAAGGCCAGACCTAGGAATGGTCGAAGCAGTTCTGACCTTAGGATGCAGTCTGAGCGGTTGCATGGCATGGACTCGCCGAGTTCGATGAACAGACTCGGCGAGTAGCTTGAAGATTAACTGGGACTCGTCGAGTTGTTCTTCAGACTCGGCGAGTTGAGTCGGGGTGGCCCCGCGATTCTTCCAGGAGTAACTCGTCGGGTCAAGGAGGATACTCGACGAGTAGATAGGGAATCTCAGAGAGTTGGAGGACATCTAGACTCGCCGAGTCGCCATGGCACTCGCCGAGTCCGGTCGAGTTGACCGTTGACCGTTGACTGTTGACCAGAGTTAACCTAAGTCTGACTTCTTAGGGATAGTCACACTTAGAAGATATAAGTGTTAATGAGAGATTTGTGATGTTATAGGGAGGTTGTAGCTCGTCGGATCGTGCACGAGTGATTTCAGGATTTGCTAGCTTTCAGCATTCACGATGTGAGTCTTCTCACTATACTGTACCCGGAAGGGTTTGACTGTGTGACCGGAAGGTCAGATATGATATGTGATATGTATGCTATATGTGGTAAGTTATTTGTTATATGTGCTATGTATGTTATGTGGGCCGGAAGGCAATATGTTATGGGCCGGGAAGCGATTATGTTATGGGCCGGAAGGCGTTGTGTTGAGGACCGGAAGGTCAGGGCCTAGAAAGGCGTATGTGCGTAAGTTGTATATTGGGGAACTCACTAAGCATTTATGCTTACAGTTGTTATGTATGTGTTTCAGGTACTAGTGAGGACCGTGGGAAGGCGCCGGCGTGATCGATACACATTGAAGAATGTTTTTATGATCTTGGGATTTAGACAGTTTGTATTTGACATGACACTTAAATTATTTATGCCTTGTTTTGAATGGAAATACTTTATTTTTAAAATGAAAAATTTGTTTGAAAATTTGCGTTGTTACAATTGGTATCAGAGCCTTGGTTTGAGGGATTCGGGTGCACTTTCGGGAGTAACTGAACTCAAACCAAGGATTTGAGGAAAACTTTTTATATAAAGGCATAAACTTTTGTAAATGGGTTTGTGGTAAGCAAGAAAGAAGCAGTGTGTACGATCAGTCAGCGCCCGAACGGTAAAGATCCCCAAAATACCTTACAATATTATATGATATAAATTGTTATGCATGCTAGAAGACTAGGTATTCATGATAGGACTAGAGTGGCCTAATTTGTGATGCCTTAGTCTAGGGAAGTTTGCCGATATGAGATGCTTTGCTAGTGTGCGGGTAGATAGTACATATCAGAAGTAGAGTACTCACTATCCGGGGTTTGGGGAGGAAGACTTGGGATGAATGCTGATGCGGTGTGGTCGGTAATATTAGGCCCGTACTACCGAAGACACCGGGTCAGTGGGAGACCCAAGTAAGAATCCCTATATATCGGGGACTGAGTAGGGTTGCGTTATCGAGTGCGATTATACTCGATGGAGTCTCTGATAGTTTTATGTTGTATTTCAGAGACATCATGGTTAGACCACGCCACGGAGCGAGTTCGAGCGGTGTGAGTGACGAGGAGATTCGTCAGATGATTCACGAGGAGGTAGCTGCGGCGATCCGGGCTGAGATCCCGGAGATGTTTGGGTCTATTAAGACCACCCTGATGGAGACGTTTGATGAGCGGTACGCCGCATTGACTGAGGCTGCAACTGCTGCAGCTACCGCAGCTATGGCCGCTGCTAGGCCACAGGGGGGTGACTCGTTGCTGTTCCGAGAGTTCAGCAACACGAAGCCACCAGAGTTCGATGGGACGCAGGATCCGATTGCTGCGATGAGGTGGATCGCGGATATAAAGGGGTGCTTCTACACTTGTTCATGCCCGGAGCACCTGAGGGTACGGTTCGCTTTGAACCAGCTCCGTCTGGGAGCGAAGGACTGGTGGAAGTTCGTGACGGCGAACTTCACTTTGGCAGAGATTACAGCAGTGACATGGGAGGGGTTTACTGCTATGTTCAGGGATGAGTACGTTCCCCCGGTGGAGAGGGAACGATTGGTTCAGGAGTTCTTAACCCTCAAGCAGGGTACTGATTCGGTTGCGGCAATCACGCGGAAGTTTCATGAGAGGGCGATGTTCTGCCCCGAGCTGGTGTCCACAGAGCAGGCTCGGATGAGCCGGTACTTGGGAGTTTTGAGGAGAGATATCCGGGAGTTTGTGTCGAACTCCACCTATCATACTTTTACTGAGCTTCAGGCGAATGCCAGGAAGCGTGAGATCGAGTTGGAGACCCAGGCCAGGGAGGAGGCCGAGTCTCAGCAGGTGGACCGGCGGCCGGCTCAGTCTCAGCCGGCAGCCAAGCGGACCAAGTCCGCCGATTCAAGGACGAGAGGTCCGAAGGGCCGCACTTGCGGAAAGTGCGGCAAGGGTCACGATGGGGCGTGTCGAGCTGGTGCGTGCTACAAGTGCGGCAAGGAGGGGCACATTGCTAGGGAGTGTCCCAAGGGGTTTATGGTTTTCTTTCATTGCAACCAGACCGGCCACCGGAAGGCCGAGTGCCCTCAGCTTCGTCAGGGATCTGCACCTACTGCCAGGACTACTGAGACTCGACCGGTGAAGGTCGAGGCCCCGAAGGCTCGGGGGAGAGCCTTTCAGCTGACTGCGGAGGAGGTCCGCGCTGCGCCCGATGTTGTGGCAGGTATGCTGTAATTCATGTATTTATTTTAATGTCGAGATGTTATGCTTATGTTATTATATGCGTAGGTACTTTCCTTGTGAACTCTGTGCCTGCTCTAGTGTTATTTGACTCGGGTGCGAGTAGGTCCTTTGTATCTTTAGCCTTTAGTCAGCATATCAGCGTTAGTCGCGAGTCGTTGAGCCGACCTTTGAGAGTTTCTATAGCTGACGAGAGAGTGATTTGTGCCACGGAGGTTCTTCGGGGGTGCGTGCTAGAGATTTTCGGGGTTGAGTTCCCTATTGATCTGATTCCTATTGCGATGGGTAATGTCTGTGTCATCGTGGGCATGGACTGGTTGAGCCGATTCGGCGCTGTCATCGACTGTGAGCGTCAGCTGGTGACTATACAAGACCATAGTGGGGGAGTTCTTTTGGTGTACGGCGAGGGTACCCGTTTGGGATCAGCTTTTTGTTCGGCCGCTAAGGCGAGGCAGTGTCTACAGCAGGGCTGTAAAGGTTTTGTGGCGTATGTGATGGATACGCGGGAGGTTTTCGAGAGACCGAAGTCAGTTGAGGAGGTCCCTGTGGTGCGTGAGTTTCCAGATGTTTTCCCCGAGGAGCTGCCGGGAGTACCTCCTGTGAGGCAAGTAGAGTTTGGTATCGATCTGGTTCCGGGGGCCGCGCCTATTGCTAAGGTGCCTTATCGTCTTGCACCTCCAGAGATGCAAGAGTTGTCCTCGCAGCTCCAGGAGTTGCTGGGGAAGGGATTCATTCGGCCGAGCAGCTCGCCGTGGGGAGCACCTATTATGTTCGTCAAGAAGAAGGATGGTTCACACCGGATGTGCATTGATTACCGGGAGTTGAACAAGTTGACGGTCAAGAACCGTTACCCGTTACCGAGGATCGATGATTTATTCGATCAGTTTCAGGGAGCGTCTTGGTTTTCCAAGATCGATCTGAGGTCAAGGTACCATCAGGTGAGAGTACGGGATGAGGATGTCCAGAAGACAGCGTTTAGGATGCGATATGGGCATTATGAGTTTGTGGTGATGCCTTTCGGGCTCACCAATGCCCCGGCTGTGTTCATGGATCTCATGAACAGGGTATGCATGCCGATGTTGGATCGGTCAGTGATTGTATTTATCGACGACATCCTGGTGTATTCAAGATCTAGAGAGCAGCATGAGGAGCATTTGAGGGAGGTCCTTAAGGTATTGAGGTCGGAGAAGCTTTATGCAAAGTTCTCCAAATGTGACTTCTGGTTGCGGGAGGTCCAATTTCTAGGACATGTTGTTAATCAGAAAGGGATATTGGTCGATCCGGCCAAGGTTAAGGCAGTGATGAGTTGGGAGGTGCCGAAGTCACCCTCTGAGATCAGGAGCTTCCTTGGGTTGGCAGGGTATTATCGGAGATTCATTAAGGATTTCTCCAAGATCGCAGTGCCGCTCACCAGATTGACCCGCAAGAGTGTTGCATTCTCATGGGGGCTCGAGCAGCAGACCTCCTTTGAGACACTTCGCCAGAGGTTGTGCGAAGCCCCGGTATTAGCTCTCCCGGAAGGGATGAAAGATTTTGTGGTATATTGCGACGCATCGATTTCGGGACTGGGTGCAGTGTTGATGCAGAGGGGTCATGTGATAGCGTATGCGTCGAGGCAGCTGAAGCCTCATGAGGCGAGATATCCCACGCATGATTTAGAGTTGGGGGCAGTAGTATTCGCTCTCAAGATTTGGCGTCACTACCTGTATGGGGTTCGATGTACGATATACACGGACCATAAGAGTTTGAAGTATTTGATGGATCAGCCCAACCTAAATATGCGTCGGAGGAGGTGGTTGGATGTAGTCAAGGATTATGATTGTGAGATCCTGTACCACCCAGGCAAGGCTAATGTGGTAGCCGACGCGTTGAGCCGCAGGGCGGAGAGCACTTCATTGCGAGATGTATGCTTGAGACTGACTGTGATGACTCCAGTATTGGATGCTATTCGTGGGGCACAGGCCGAGGCTGTGCGACCAGAAATGCAGAAGAAAGAGCGGGTTGTGGGGTTAATTTCAGAGTTCGCTAAGGATGGACGAGGGCTTATGACGTTTCAGGGTCGGATTTGGGTACCTTTCGTGGGCGGTACGCGTATTACTTTGATGGAAGAGGCTCATAGATCGAAATTCTCGATCCATCCCGGTGCTACGAAGATGTATTTGGATTTGAGGAAAGAGTATTGGTGGCCCTGTATGAAGAGGGACGTTGCCTGGTTCGTTGAGAGGTGCTTGACCTACCATAGGGTTAAGGCCGAGCACCAGAGACCGCATGGCAAGTTACAGCCATTGGAGATCCCCGAGTGGAAGTGGGAACAGATCACTATGGATTTCATCACCAAATTGCCGAGGACTGCCAGGGGAGTTAATGCAATTTGGGTGATTGTGGATAGGTTGACGAAGAGTGCACACTTCCTTGCCATCAGCGAGAGTTCTTCAGCGGAGAAGTTGGCGGAGATATATGTGAGAGAAGTGGTATCTCGACATGGGGTGCCGATCTCGATTGTTTCAGACCGTGATGTACGTTTCACTTCCAGGTTCTGGAAGAAATTCCATGAGGAGCTGGGTACTAAATTGCATTTTAGTACTGCATACCATCCCCAGACAGACGGCCAGAGCGAGCGGACAATTCAGACGCTGGAGGACATGCTTCGAGCGTGTGTGTTGGACTTCGGGGGTAGCTGGGATGCATATTTACCCTTAGCAGAGTTTTCCTACAACAACAGCCATCATTCGAGCATTGGTATGCCACCTTTTGAGCTGTTGTATGGTAGGAGGTGTCGGACCCCCATTTGCTGCGGAGAGGTGGGACAGAGAGTGATGGGCAGCACAGAGATCGTGCTTCAGACGACAGAGCAGATTCAGCAAGTTAGACAGAGGTTGTTGACCGCCCAGAGCCGACAGAAGAGTTATGCAGACAGGCGCCGATCCGAGCTTGAGTTTCAAGTCGGCGACTTCGTTCTCCTGAAGGTCTCTCCTTGGAAAGGAGTGATTCGATTCAGGAAGAGGGGCAAGTTGGGGCCCCGATATATTGGGCCATTTCGTGTGATTGCAAGGATAGGCCGGGTAGCCTATCGGTTGGAGTTGCCAGCGGATTTGGGACAGATCCACGACACCTTCCATGTGTCGCAATTGAGGAAGTGCATAGCCGATGAGTCGACAGTGGTTCCATTAGAGGACATTCAGGTGGATGCGAGCATGAATTATGCCGAGAGACCAGTGGCCATCAGAGATCGGAAGACCAAGGTTCTGAGGAACAAGGAGGTACCTCTGGTGTTGGTTCAGTGGCAACACCGTAAGGGATCGGAAATGACTTGGGAGCCGGAACGTGAGATGCGGGAGCAGCATCCGGAACTATTTTCAGAGTAAGACTTCGAGGGCGAAGTCTAATCCTAGTGGGGGAGAGTTGTAACAGCCCGAAATCTCAGGTATTGATAAATTATGTTTTTGGGGTGATTTAAGAGGGGACTCGGCGAGTTGGAGCCTAGACTCGCCGAGTAGGATCGCAGACTTGGTCACGGGTTAGCGATTGGACTCGACGAGTCCCGATATGGACTCGGCGAGTCTACGCTGTTTAGTGAAAACCCTAACCGTTCAGGTTTGGGACGTATAAAAAGGACTCATTGGCCGTCATTGTTCATTTTAGCCTTCTGAGAAGAACCCTAAATCGATTGTGTGCATCTGGAACAAGGATTATAGGCCATTGTTGATTATAGAAGAGTGGTTGTGCAAAGAAGAGAAGGGATTGGCTAAAGGAGCAGCAAGGGAGTCACATCCTGAGGATTGGGGACACAGAGGATACATCATCCAGGTAAGAATTCGAGTATACTCTGCTTTGTTGATGTGATTATGGAATTAGGGTTTATGGAACCCTTTTGTGAATAGATTGAATGTTACCCTAGTCCCCATGTCGATTGTAACCCTGTATTGAGACCTTTGGGAGGTCCAGAATGTCCCATGTCTGTGCATTTCGGGAATTGATGAAGGTTTTGGATTGGAATCCTTATGCCTTAGGTCAAAATGTAAATTATGAATCATATGGTGTACCATGAGCCCTGAAATGAGGACTTTACGTGATGGATCAGCCTAGGAAGGCCAGACCTAGGAATGGTCGAAGCAGTTCTGACCTTAGGATGCAGTCTGAGCGGTTGCATGGCATGGACTCGCCGAGTTCGATGAACAGACTCGGCGAGTAGCTTGAAGATTAACTGGGACTCGTCGAGTTGTTCTTCAGACTCGGCGAGTTGAGTCGGGGTGGCCCCATGATTCTTCCAGGAGTAACTCATCGGGTCAAGGAGGATACTCGACGAGTAGATAGGGAATCTCAGAGAGTTGGAGGACGTCTAGACTCGCCGAGTCGCCATGGCACTCGCCGAGTCCGGTCGAGTTGACCGTTGACCGTTGACCGTTGACCAGAGTTGACCTACGTCTGACTTCTTAGGGATAGTCACACTTAGAAGATATAAGTGTTAATGAGAGATTTGTGATGTTATAGGGAGGTTGTAGCTCGTCGGATTGTGCACGAGTGATTTCAGGATTTGCTAGCTTTCAGCATTCACGAGGTGAGTCTTCTCACTATACTGTACCCGGAAGGGTTTGACTGTGTGACCGGAAGGTCAGATATGATATGTGATATGTATGCTATATGTGGTAAGTTATTTGTTATATGTGCTATGTATGTTATGTGGGCCGGAAGGCAATATGTTATGGGCCGGGAAGCGATTATGTTATGGGCCGGAAGGCGTTGTGTTGAGGACCGGAAGGTCAGGGCCTGGAAAGGCGTATGTGCGTAAGTTGTATATTGGGGAACTCACTAAGCATTTATGCTTACAGTTGTTATGTATGTGTTTCAGGTACTAGTGAGGACCGTGGGAAGGCGCCGGCGTGATCGATACACATTGAAGAATGTTTTTATGATCTTGGGATTTAGACAGTTTGTATTTGACATGACACTTAAATTATTTATGCCTTGTTTTGAATGGAAATACTTTATTTTTAAAATGAAAAATTTGTTTGAAAATTTGCGTTGTTACAAATGGAGTGTGTGTGGTTAACCAATACATTGATTCGGTGGTTGTAACATTGGGTGTACCAAGCTAATTTGCATGGTTATTCACACCTTGTTTGTGATCCTCGACATCCCAGTCACAAACTTGAAGGGCACAATCAAGATTTAAACATGCCATTGAAAAATTCAATGAATCTCAAAGGATCTAGGAATTTCAACCCATTTAAAACTTAATAATCAATTTCCTTTTTCATGGTGAAAATTGGTAATCGTCATTTACCTACCTTCAAATATTTTGCAATTTGGATTACGGCATCCCTCTTCTGAATTGTAAAGTATTGTGTTGGGTCCTAGCCTTAATATTTTATGTTGGGTGTTATATTAAGGACTAAAATCAACTAAACTTGATTTTCTCCTTCATAAATGTCTATGTTCAGACAACTATGGTCTTCCCGAATCTTTTGAAAAAGCTTTCTTTATAAAGATGATTTTCCACCAGGCAATCAAGGTGAAAGATTAATCCCTTCTTCGTGCTATAGTGGAACTTCACTTCCTCCTCCTCCTCCAATAATTCTCCTTAACCACAAGTTCAAGGTCACTTAATGCCCTATTGGCAGGAAGGAAAGTTTGTGTGTACCCACGTCTTGGAGATGAAGTCACATATTGACAGGATGAGAGTATTGGGTGTCGTTGTCTTGAGGAAGTTGGTTGTTGACTGGGTGCTTCAATCACTTCCTGAGTCATATAGTGAGTTCATTGAGGACTACTATATGATAAATCATGACATGACCCTTATCGGTCTCGCCTATTTGCTTGTTGCTGCTGAATCAGCAATGATTTGGCACACTGGTAAAGCAAATTTTATTGGAAGATCTACTCCCCAAACTTCCATGGATATTGACAATGGTAACATTGGAAGTCCAGAAAAGCTTTATCTTCCCAATGGAAAGGAATCGACCATGGTCAAGTCATTTGACCAAATGGTAAAGAGAAAGGCTAAGTCTGAGATAGTCCCGTGTACCATTCCAAAGAGTCCATATGTTTCTATTGCCAAGACAAGGGGCATTGGTTGCGAAGCTGCCGTATCTACCTGAAGGATCGCAAGGATGGTAAAGTCGGAGTGTATGACTCTGCTTCAGGTAAGACCATTATCTAACTTTATGAAGTTCCTATTTGGAGATCCTTAATATATGATGTAATGTAATTACATTTTGATGTTCTGAAGTATCAAAGAAGAGAAAGGAAGCTTAAAGGAAGAGTATGCTGAATCTAGTTGCGAAGATGGATTTCAATCGCACGGTTTGATGATCGGATTCTTGAGCTGTTGCTTAAGAGTTATGATAGATTACTTAGAAATATTTAGAAACATAGTTTTCATTTGTAATTGCATTGTAAGGAAAAGTTTTTCTGCATTTTATAAATAAACAAAATATTGTTATTTTATTTCCTTGCAATGGCATTTGTGAAAATTGATGTTTGTATGTTTCTATGTAAGCAATATGAATTTGATTCTTTCGTTTGTGGTAGTGTCGAGAATTTTCCAAATAAGAAAACATTCTCATCACCCAAGTTTCAGTTTGATAGAAACTTGGAATAGTGCAACTTGTAGTGTGTGATGAATGAGAACCTTTGTCTTTAGGAAATTAAGGCTAATTCCTTGTTCACATGAATATGTGAGTCAAGTGAAGGACTAGGGGATCGGGTACACTGGGTGTGCGTTGGTCAGGTCCACCACAAAGATCGATAAGACTATTCGTCATGATTTACTAAAGTTTAGTAAATATTGTTATATTTACAAGATTAAGTATAATTATGAATCTTTGAAAAGATTTCAATGTATAACATAATGAATAAGAAGAATCAAATTAGGCAGAAAGATAAAAGTTTCTCCAATCTGAAAAGATGAGAGAGTACTTTAGTATCGTGTTTTATGATCATCTTAATGATTATGGAAAACCATATGACAATTGATCCTATAAGGTCATCTTAATGCATTTCTATGGCTGAAAAGAGGAATCATGAATTGTTGAAATGATTAAATCAAAAGGTGAATCATACTTCGTTCCAAGAACAAGTCTAAGATTCATACTCCGAGATTGTAACTTGAATTACATAATCTTAAGAAAGGTTTATAACACTTGTCAAATGTAGAGTAAAATGTATTCTACTCTTGTACATTTGAAATTGGTAAGTTGTGATGTTCTGGATAAGGACAAAGACCAACTAAGACCAATTGTGTGAAATGTCTTTCTTGATAGCACTTTTTTACTTCTTTGGTTGAATGTTTATTGCCAAATTCGAAGATTTTATAGAAGAAAGAAGGAAAGAGAGTAAAGGTTGGGTATTTTTCGTAAATAAACAGAAATGGTCGTTCTAAGTTCTAAAAATGAAAAAATAATAAAAAATAGACAAAATTAGAAATGGACAAAAAAATAAACGTATTTTTATTATTTAATGCGTAATTAACGAATGATAATTGACGAAGTTAGTATTAGCGATCGCACATGCAATTTTTGGAAACTGACAATGTGAAAAATGCAAAGTTGGACTAAAACTATAGATAAGTGTAAACCATATGGATCAAAATTATATTTATTTATTTTTAATTTGAAGAATTATGTAATGTATTGTTATCAAATTACATAAAACATTATTGTGTGATATTCAAGAAAATAAAAGTTACAAAATGATCTCTACTTAATAGAGAAATATTAGAGAAATGGTCCTTCTGTCGGTAAAAATGAGAAATATTAGAGAAATGTTCATGTGTTTTTAATTTGCAAATAGAAATGATCTCTATATAATAGTAAATTGTAAATTTATAGTAATAATTCATAAGATCTTGTATGTAATAAAAACAAATGTAAAAATTATAAAAATTGATACATGCAATCATGTATAATAGTAAAATTAAAGAAATTAAATTGTAAATTTATAGTAATAATTCATAAGATCTTGTATGTAATAAAAACAAATGTAAAAATTATAAAAATTGATACATGCAATCATGTATAATAGTAAAATTAAAGAAATGACCAATGTGTAATAGTTTAAAACAAAATTGCAAAAATAATCAGTTATTTTTCTTTAATTTTGTAGGGAAAAAACATCATAAATTGTCACTGTGGTTTCTCAAAATCTGAAGTTTAATCCTCGTGGTTTAAAAACATCATAGATGGTCCCTGTGGTTTCAAATCTTTTGACGATTGGTCCTTATTGCTAACTCCGTTAAGTTTTGTCCGTTAACTGAAGGGCATTTTCATCATTTCACTACCACAGGGACCATTTATGATGTTTTCTCTCTTTTTCTTTAAATTAAATATTATTATTTAATATATATAAAATCTCTCTCTCTCTCTCTCTCTCTCTCTCTCTCTGTCTGTCTTTGATAGGCAACCAAAAACACCTCCATTAGAGGTGGTGTTCTTGTGGTTTTCTAGTAACAGAGGAGCAGCAACCCCTCGTCCCTCCTTCTTCCTTTATCCGTCGAGCAAAGCAACAAAACAACCCCAAAATTCACTGTCCAGTTCAGCCCTTGTTCTTTCATTTTTTCTATTCAATTTCAATCAAAGAAACTCCCTCCAGAGGTGGAGTTTTTCTGGCAGACAAGAGGGCAACAACCCCTTCACACCTTCTCTTCTTCTTTCGCCGACTACATAGCAGCCAAACACCCACCTGTACTGTTGTTGTTGCCCTGCTTCCATCGTACCGTCTCTCCCTTCCCCTTATTTCTTCGAAGACAGAAAGTGCAGGAGCTGCTTCAGTAGCCCTTGATGCTTTTGTTTCTTTCTCTCTCTCTACGAACTAGTGAGGGCACCAGAGGTTCTCATTCCTTACTCAAAAAATCAAACACAGGACAAAAAATCTTTGATGCCTACGTGTTTTTTTTTTCTGATTTCGTTCTCCTTCTCCTTTCTTCGAATTAGACAAGAAACGGAGGTGCTCCTTCCTTTACGATCGATTACCACCACCCTCCATCGATTTCTGCTTCCGATTTGTCCTTCCCCGAATTGAACCAGCACCGGAGGCGTGTGTTTGTCTTTGATTGAAAATGAACAGAAGATCTCTTTAGATCTCATCTCTATGTCACCTTCAACAAGAGTTTCAATTGGGTTTTTTCATTTGTGTAGTGTATATTTTGATAGGTTTTGGTCATAAGACATCCTATGTGCTCATACAAACCCTAATGCTTGGATCTAGGTTTCTCTATTGTACATGCTTTGAATCCAAGACTATAAACCCTAATTCTAGCATATGGAAATCAATATTAACATATAATTAGGTTTAAGATATTACCTTGATTGTTATGTAGTAATAACAATCCCAATTCCTCCTTGAATTGACTTTGGAAGGCTTAGAGTCACAAGTGTCACACCTCTAATGGCTTACAAACACCAAGAGCAAATGGAGAAGGTATAAAGAGAGAGGAGAGAGGTAGGAATTCATCCTTAGGACTTCTTGGGAAGGCTTAGACGAATTCATGAGCCTTAAGGGGTTTATATAGGTGTAAAGATTAGAGTTTTAGTCCTTATCCTTATCTAGTTGCTTGCCCACCAAGCAACCATAAGATAAGTCTTAGAAACCCTTATCCTAGTCAAATTCTAAGGCATTATCACCTTAAATTCATTCACCCTATATTTAAGATAATCCTTACCTTATTTTGTAACTATCACATAATTACAATTCAGCCCCTCTAGTTTAATGAATTACACTTGATCACAAAATTAATTCTTAATTAATTATTGACCAATATTAATTAAACAAATATGATTTATCCTTTAATATATTATTCTTATAACATATTAATAAATCATAATAACCTCTCTCTCTCTCTATTTATTTCTCAAATCAAGTTGCTTTGGTGAAGGCAACCCAAAAGGACCATGCACCATCGGGTCAAGTACATCCCAAAATAGTTATGGACTTAGACACTAATCCAACAGTCTCCCACTTGGATAAGTCTAACAAGTATTTTGCGTATGACTTCGGATCCCGATCTACAATCGTAGCTTTCCAAAGCCGCTGTCAACTCTGATCCTATCAGATACGCGTGTCCTTAGATAAGGGATCATATATTCCTCCATTCTAGATATCATATGAGATATGATTTCAAATTATTCTCTTTGTACTACTTCTCGATTTCTGATTTATGACGACTGACTAATTGAACAAATCAAATTAGCCCTAGCCCGGCCGAGCATTTACGTTTGTCATCACTAAACCATCGAGGGGCCCAAAGATATCGCTTTTATCCTACTTTGAATAAAAGGAATGGATAAACTTTGATACAATGCTTGCTTGCACTCACGCACCGAATCACACACAACAATATGTTTTATAACACCAAGTTACTAGTGCGTTTACATATTATCAATGTGCAACCGATTCGCAAGATACAACTCACACATCTCGGTTTCAAGAATATAAGATGTTATCGTCTCACCAATCACTCGTGATACAATTCATGGAGTGATCTAAGTGAGCGTGGGTTTAATCCAATGCTGAAGTCATATTCATAAGCACTCATGAACGTTGCAGCAAACATTTGCTTATGTCTAATGCTCTTTAGACAATCCACACACCAATTCACGACAATCTTCATTCATACCTACTTCCAACATATGAACGACTGTGGCCCGTTCGAATAATTCGATTATTCTTAATAAACTCAATTATTCTGGAAGTCAAAACATGCAAAGGTGAAACACAAGAATAATACTAATCCCATATGGCCTCAAACCTTTGAGTATAAATAAAACGCCTTTTATTTATCACCATATTGATTACTCATTATTTGTCGTTTCGGTTAATCAACTTCTTACTTGAATTACAACACTTGTCCCATGCTCCTAGCATGCACACAATGTTTACCTATGGTTCTTACTTTGTGAAATAGATCACATTGAACACATTTCCAATCATTCTCATTTCACAACTCCAAATCCTTTTCCATAAGTGAAAGAATATCAAATTCTTGCTACTTATAGAATATGCTAGATTCTAACATTCTATGCAACTATCCTTTCGTAATGTCACTGCACCAAAGTCACAAAGACTATTGCCAATGATATTACAAAGTCCTCTATCGGAGATTGTTACAAGACAATTCCTTAGATATGATGTATCTTACTCAAAGTACATTCCTTTGAACATCCTTTTGCATAAAGGCTTCTAATCTAGACATAGATTTTTCAATATTCAATTCCCAATATGGACACGCTTCCATATTTTCCATATGACAACTCATTCTTAATAGAATCTTATCTATTCGTAATGATGTCGATATGGTCCATCCAATATGTAAACATTTCCATATCTTCCAATACTATACTTCCAACCACTCACAAGCAACCAATCCTCGTCGAACTTTGGATTGTCCTTTGATAGTTGTTTAATTATTTTAGTCAAAACCGATTCTAGTCCTTTTTCCCTCTAAATGCGCTAGACATTTGGAAAATTTTAGAATGGTCAAACATTAAAGCATTTGCAATCGATCCTATACCCGAAGCGTATGGGACACGACGCATAATGTTTTATTTGCTATGTTCTCAAAATTCGAATTGTGAAGAGGAATGTCGTAATCATAATCGAAATTTTAAGAACACACTATGTACCCTTGACTAAGTTTATTAACATTTCTCAACCTAATCCTTTAGATTTGAAATGAAGCATAATATTCTCTCCCATAATGTTTTATTTGCAAAGTATGACTCTTGTTTTCTATAATTAATATTGCCAACTTTGCAATACGTGCCTTAATAATCATACAATCATAACATTTATGCTCCCACTATCATGATGATTATTATAAAACATAACACTTATGCTCCCACTAGCTTCGACATGTATTCATAAACATCTTAACTTTCAAAAATCAATACTTATTGAATTTTTAAGTTCATGTTTCTAATACTTAATGCTTTGATAATCTTTTATCAAGGCTTTTTGAACTTATACACCTTTGCCTTCGATAGTTCATATGTGTGTCTAAACACTTAAGACTAATTGCCAAACCTCACAATTCAAATTATGGAAAGGGATACCGTAACCATAATCGAATTCGAGAATGCAATTTTACAATCACTATCTTCTTAAAATCTTTCTTAGTGAAAGCATTTCCTCACAATCATTTTTATGAAGGAGGAAATCTTATGACACTTAGATTTAAACGGTGTATGTGTTCCTATCCATGTGAATTTGTTAAAACCAAAGTTTACGACAAATTCAAACTCATATGGACCGAACTTTCTTAATCTTAATTTCTTGCCTTATGGTAGCACAACTGCCCACCATGTCTTCCAAGTAGTTAAGCAGCTTACCTTTTCTTATCAATGCACTTTCCATTGATCAAGTTCCTTGCCTTTTATGAATTTAAATGAGAACTCATAGGACTCACATGCATAATTAACTTGACTGGATTGGCACAGAAACAAAATAATGTCTTCACGATAGGTTGTAAACCTCAACTCGTGTGCTAGTGATGATTGATAAGGTCTATTTGATTTGTTCTTGAAACCTTTCAAGACCATTAAAACTCCCACTTACTCCTTGACATATAAGATTCTCTTGTCAAAACATTTATTGACAAACAAATATTCAAGAGTTAGTGTAGTTTTTATCAAAACCCTTCATAAATTGGTCTTAGTTGGTCTTTGTCTTATCCAAGACATCACAACTTTCCATATTTGATGAATGTTATAAACCTTCTTAATACTTTTCACTCATTGTCACAATCTTAACTCTAAGACTTATTTTGGAACGAAGTATGATTGACTTCTTGATTTGACCATTTCTTCAATCTTTGATTCCTCTTCTTGGACATACAATTATACCAAGACTCACTTAGAGGATCAATTGAGATATGGTTCTTAATCATTAAGACCTATCATAAAGCATAAAAGGTACTCTCCCTTCTTCTTAGAATGGAGAAACTTTTTTCTCTCTGCCTACTTGATTCTTGTTATTCGTTCTACTATTGATTAAACCTTTTCAATCAATTCAGAATTACACTTAATCTTATAAGTATAATCATATTTACTAAACCTTTAGTAAATCATGACGAATATCTTTGTTACTCTTATGGTGGACTTTATCAACACGCAACTTTGTGTGCTCGATCTCCTAGTCCTTCACTTGACACTTTGTCGATGAATTTGTCTAATTTCCAAATATGAAATTTCACATTCATCGTGCAACCAAGTTGCTTGATTCCAAATTTCTGTCCAATTGAAATTTGGGCGATGAGAAACTCTCCCTATTTGGTAAATTCTCGATTTTCCATAAATAACATAATAAGGACCAAATCCATTATAGAAACATTTTAACATCAATTTTTCATACACGCCATTGTAAGGATAAGTAAAATTTAAAATCAAAATTTATTTTATTGCGGAAAAAATTTGTCCTTACAATGCAATTCATTGAAAAACTGATGCTAATACATCTTTCTTAGCAATCTAATTCTAACTCTAAGTAGTAGCTCAAGAATCTAATCTTCAAGAAATGCAATCGAAATCCATTCTTTCACGGTTAGATTCTGCTCACTTCTTCCCTTAAGCTTCCTTCCTTTTCTTCGATCCTACAAAACATCAATTGTAATCTTATCACATTATGTATTAAGAATCTAGAATAGAAGCTTAAAAGAGTTAGTCAATGGATTTTACCTAAAGCAGAGCCATACGTTTCGACTCTCCCATCTCTTAGATCTCTTAGGTAAATAGGGCAGCTTCGTCTCCAATGCCCCTTCTCTTGGCAATAAAAACAAATCGACTCTTTTGGAACAACACATGGAACTACTTCAGACATTGCCTTTCTCTTATGATCAAAATTTTCGATCATAGCATGTCTTTCGTTGCCAATCAACAGACATTTCCTCACAGACAACGGATCCCAACATTCTTAACCTATCAATGTGTGACTTCATCCCTGGGACGTGTGCACACACGGACTTTCCTTCTTTATGTTTACTTGCCAAAAGGGCTTGAGTGATCTTGAATTTTTCAAGCCTTTGAACTTGTGGGTTAGGGAGAATAATTGGAAGAGGAGGAGGAAGTGAAGCATGATCTCTTGTTCTTCGATCGAATCGTGGAATATCATCTTCATGTGGAATGCTTGTTCCACAGGATTTGGGAAGACCATAGTTGTCAAACTTTGACATCTACAAAACGGGAGAAAAACAAATTCAAGTTAGTTGATTGATTTGAGTCCTTAGTAAATCACCCAAATGAGATACTAAGGCTAGGACCCAACACAATATTCTACAACTCGGGAGAGGGATGCCATAACCCTAATTGAAGAATATTTGAAGGTAAGTGAATGACAATTCACTAATTTCCACCACGAAAAACGAAAAAGAAATTTAAGTTTTAAATCTATGAAAACTCCTAGATCCTTTGAGATTCATTGAACTTTCAATGGCATGTTTAAATCTCGATTTGCCCCTCTTGTTTGTGACTGGGATGCCGAGGATCACAAAGTGGGTGTGAATAACCATGCAAACTTACATGGTGCCCTCACATGTTACAGTCACCTATTCGATGTGCCGGTAAACCACACACGTTCCACCGAACTATGACAAACATTGAGTCACCCTTTGCTACCTTTGCTTAGAACCATTTAGTGTGCCGGTAAACCACACACGCTCCACTAACGTCTTCGCAACGACACAAAGTGTAATTTCATGGAATTGCATCAATTCACTTTTGCCTAAGTAACTAAGATTGAGAATTTTTATGAAAACATTTAGTTACTTTAATAATTCATTATACTTATAATGGAAGGTTTTTTCCCATCCTACCGTTCGGCTAACGACCCTCCACTAGTCAAAAGTGCGGTGGGTAAGAGTGGATACCCACTCAATCGCTATTTTATAGGCAATTTCCTTAAACACCCCTTATAGACCAGCTTCGTGAATGAGGCCTACTAACGGTAATACTGACTTTTACTCATACATATATATAATGTTAGACTTTTAAAGTTATATATATAGTATAGGGTATATTTTACACTTTTAAAATATTAGGTGGTTCAATTTAACAATTATACTTTTAATTCAATTAAATTGTAAACCTAAAATTTTATGGATTTATTAAACTTCTTTTAATTATACACCTTAATTAATTAATAAAACCATAAGGGTGTGATTTGAACTTTTTTCAAAACTATATTAGAGTTTTAGAATTTAACATTTCTAATTAAACTTTTAAATTCCAAAACTTGAGGGCAAGTTTTGAAACATTTCAACACATTAGGGTTTAGAATTTAAATATACATCAAAATTAAACTATTAATCAAAATTTAAATTCCAAAACTTGAGGGCAAGTTTTGAAACCTTTTTCAAAACATTAGGGTTTTAACTATTTAAATTTCAAAACAACAAAACTTTTGGGTTCAAATTTAAACTATAAAACCTAAGGGGAAAATATGAAACTTTTTCAAAGCACAAGGATCAAATAACAAATAATCTAAATTAACATTTAATTACATAATTATCCATATTTGATTTATTTAATGATTTCTTGCAAACAATTTACCAATTAAGTCAAAATAATTAATTAATTATCACATAAGGAAACAATTATCTTATTAATTGATAAATATCTTCAATTAGATCAAGAATATAGTCAAATATATCATAAAATTGGATTAATATTGATCTAATATGATAAGGTAACTATCCATAATCAAAAACAGCAAGAAATCCCGAATATACCTCTGTCTGACGCACCGACTCGCCGAGTCACCCTCTGGAACTCGCCGAGTAGGGGCAACTCGCCAAGTCCACAGTTGGACTCACTGAGTCCATCAAGCAGAACACCAAAAATCGAATTTTTCAAACATATCAAGCATCAATACAATAGAAACCAGTCAAGGCTCTGATACCACTGATGAGTTTTGGTCATAAGACATCCTATGTGCTTATACAAACCATAATGCTTGGATCTAGGTTTTTCTATTGTACATGCTTTGAATCCAAGACTATAAACCCTAATTCTAGCATATGGAAATCAATATTAACATATAATTAGGTTTAAGATATTACCTTGATTGTTATGTAGTAATAACAATCCCAATTCCTCCTTGAATTGACTTTGGAAGGCTTAGAGTCACAAGTGTCACTCCTCTAATGGCTTACAAACACCAAGAGCAAATGGAGAAGGTATAAAGAGAGAGGAGAGAGGTAGGAATTCATCCTTAGGACTTCTTGGGAAGGCTTAGACGAATTCATGAGCCTTAAGGGGTTTATATAGGTGTAAAGATTAGAGTTTTAGTCCTTATCCTTATCTAGTTGCTTGCCCACCAAGCAACCATAAGATAAGTCTTAGAAACCCTTATCCTAGTCGAATTCTAAGGCATTATCACCTTAAATTCATTCACCCTATATTTAAGATAATCCTTACCTTATTTTGTAACTATCACATAATTACAATTCAGCCCCTCTAGTTTAATTAATTACACTTGATCACAAAATTAATTCTTAATTAATTATTGACCAATATTAATTAAACAAATATGATTTCTCCTTTAATATATTATTCTTATAACATATTAATAAATCATAATAACCTCTCTTTCTATTTATTTCTCCAATCAAGTTGCTTTGGTGAAGGCAACCCAAAAGGACCATGCACCATCGGGTCAAGTACATACCAAAATAGTAATGGACTTTGACACTAATCCAACATATTTGTTTTTATCTTTTGTGAGATTTTGATTTGCAGGTAAAGAAAGAGATTTTATATATATTAAATAATAGTATGTAATTTAAAGTAAAAGAGAGAAAACATCATAAATGGTCCATGTGGTAGTGAAATGACGAAAATGTCATTTAGTTAACGGACAAAACTTAACGGAGTTAGCAATAAGGACCAATCGTCAAAAGTTTTGAAACCACAGGGACCATCTATGACGTTTTTAAACCACGGGGATTAAACTTCAAATTTTGGGAAACCACATGACCATTTATGATGTTTTTTCTTTTGTAGGAGATAACAATTTGTATCAGTTTGCTCGGTCAAAAATAACCTTTTAACATTTTGCATTAGTTTGTTGTGTAAAAAAAGTCATTCGTACATATAAGATTAGCTGTGAGACTCATATATTAGATTGGTTAATTTAAACAAAAAAGTTAAATATAAATGTTAAAATATTTGAAAATTTTCAATTTATAAGAAAATAAGAAAAATAATGATTTATTATAATAGAAATATTTTTTTATATTTTAAATTTAAACAAATAATTTAAATAAAGAAAATGAACTTTAATTTTGAGAATTTTGAAATTAAAATGTAAGTTCATTAATGAAATTGATATCCATTTATTACTATATTTATGCAATTTTTAAATTAAAATATTATACGAAATTTAAAAAAAATCATAAATGACATGTGGAAAAAAATTAATTCAAAATAACAACATTTGACAAATTGAATGAGAATGTGACAAGTGTAAAAAAAAAACTTTATGTATTACATAAGTTTATTAAAAAAAATGTAAATACAAAATTCTAAACATTTGAAAAGTATGAATTTATAAGAGAACCAAGAAAATATTGAATTATAAATGTTAAAGTGTTTTTTTTTCACTTTTAAATTTAAACAAATAATTTAGATTTAGATAAATAAATAAAGAAAATTAATGAATCTTTAATATGGTAATTTTGAAATTAGAAGGAAAGTTTATTAATGAAATTGATATGCATTTATTATTAAGGGATTTTCTAATATGTGCCCTAAGGGCACATATAATAAACATTAATTATGAAAAAATATTATCATAATTAAATATGAAATGCATTTATTATGGAAATTATTATTATATCTCATATTTAATTATGGTAATAATCTTTATATTTAATTATGGTAATATTTGTTATAATTAATGTTTATTATATATGCCTTAGGGCACATGTTAGAAAATCCCTATTATTAAATATAAATACTATCTACAATTAAATAAAATGAAAAAACTATAAAATGACACGTGGAATAAAAATTAATATGAAATAACCACAAAATTACATGTGGCAAAATAAATGAGAATGTGACATGTGACAAAAGAATCTTTATTTATTAGGGAGGATGATTAATAAACTCTAGCCGCAACTTAAAAGATTTAAAACCCCGTTTTATTACAATTGTTTTCTCAAGGGTTTATTTTTAATCCATATGATAGTTTTTTTTTTCTTTTTTTTTTTTAATCTTTCGGTGATTGAAATGTTATATATTATAACTTTAGATCACTTCCATACACTACTTGGTAATTATTAATCTTTATAAAAGAAATTCTACTTACTTTATTTTTTATTTTTCAATAAATAAATAAAAGTATTTTTTTATTATAATCACATAAAAAGATTTTATGGTATTTTTAATTTTGTAAACAAGTTTTTATATGACAAATAATTCTTTTTAACTACTTAGAATACATATGGCTTATAGTTTAAATTATATAAAATACTCTTTCATGCAACATCTTTAATGTTATATATTAATTTGGTAGAAGTTTAATTTTATAAATTAATATACTTTTTCTTTATTTGTCATTTTAAAGTTTATTTACTTTATTTCATTTATAAGTAACAAACAAAATGGTTGTATGATTCGTTTTTTTTTTTCGAGCTAATCAAATACGACAGTAAAAGGTAATGAATTATTATATTATTTTGGTCATTTCATTATATGTTATTTATTGTATTTCATCATAACAAAAGTCCCCTAATATATATATATATATATATATATATATATATATATATATATATATATATATATATATATATATATATATATATATATATATATATATATATATATTATGATAAAAACTCAAAGCATGTGAAAGTATGTAACAAAAGACAAAAAAATAAAAGTGCAAACTCTAAAACAATATATTGTTAGCAATAACTTATTTATGTTTATCGAGCCTTATCTTTTGGAGAAGTATTAGTACATAGTACATCAATATAACACTGTCTTATACGTTATATATTTTGGAGTTTTAAATCTCTATAAAAATCTTTTCGAATGTAAACCAATGAAAACACACACATAATAGATAGTGAAAACATTTAAACCTAACTCTCTCTCTCTCTCTCTCTCTCTCTATATATATATATATATATATATATATATATATATATATATATATATATATATATATATATATATATATATATAAAACAATGATATGAGAGTCAATATCTAACACTCTCATAGCTTAAAATGTATTTATTATCCTTGTCAAGCATTTTAAGGTAGTTTTAGTGTATCTGATATAAGTACAACATAACCTCTCTCTCTCTCTCTCTCTCTCTCTATATATATATATATATATATATATATATATATATATATAAAACAATGATATGAGAGTCAAATATCTAACACTCTCATAGCTTAAAATGTATTTATTATCCTTGTCGAGCATCTTAAGGTAGTTTTAGTGTATCTGATATAAGTGCAACATAATCTCTCTCTCTCTCTCTCTCTCTCTCTCTCTCTCTATATATATATATATATATATATATATATATATATATATATATATATATATATATATATATATATATATATATATATATATATATAACAATGATATGAGAGTCGATATCTAACACTCTCATAGCTTAAAATGTATTTATTATCCTTGTCGAGCATCTTAAGGTAGTTTTAGTGTATCTGATATAAGTGCAACATAACTTCTCTCTCTCTCTCTCTCTCTCTCTCTCTCTATATATATATATATATATATATATATATATATATATATATATATATATATATTAGTGATTTAAATCTCTTTATCACGACCTTTTGGAGAGTAAACCAATGACTGCATATATATTTGACAATACACTTATAGTGGAAAGAATGCCAACACCTTCAGTTCGCCATAAGAGATACAATATATGGTCGGAAAGCTCTCAATATATATATATATATATATATATATATATATATATATATATATATATATATATATATATATATATGCCAAAGCTCATAACAAAATGCCAAAGGAGGTTTTTCCACCGTCATCCTTATATTGTTTAATTCCTCAATTTTGATTCTTTTTCAAGTTTAAAATATCCTATATTAATTGTTAAATCTCGTGATTTCCTTGGTTTTTGAAAATCATTTTATTATTTAGGTTAATTAGATGATTTGACTATTAATCTTTGATTTTTTGAAAGTTGGCCATAATGTTAAATTTAGCTCTACAACATCTATAAGATGTTCAATGCAAGCCTTTAACATAATCTTCAAATTGAATAAAATATGTGTTTGAAAGCACTTGAGCATTAGTGTTTGGTCGTATGTTTTGCATCAAATCCAATCGAAAAACAACTTTAGGTTTAGCACGAAATTGGGAGTTAATGAGTAAATTTAAATTAGGTTGTTTTTATTTATTTATTTATTTTTTTTTTACCTTTTTAGAACTTTAGAGTTAAAGGGTCTAAATCTAATGATAAGACTTATAATCACATATACTAGAAGTTTCATACAAAGGGTTAACATCAAGAATGGTTATCGACATAGCCCTGCTTGTAGCGACGAATTTTGTCAAAAGGATAGGTGTCGTTGCCATAGCTTCTTCTTCTTGTAATGTATGGTTGGAAACAATTTTTTATAAACACAACTGCCTTCTAGGGTATAGCTATATATATATATATATATATATATATATATATATATATATATATATATATATATATATATATATATATATATATATATATATATGCTTCAAAAGCTTCATAGGATATGTATTTTTACTCCTTCGGGTTGCACACTTTTAATCCTTTAAAATCATTTAGGTTTTAGGGCGTTGCTTTGAACCCCATAGGAGCACTTAGGCCCCCACTATATTTTGTGTTAAGGATCAAAGTAACTTATATGGGTTGAATTATGAACCTCCTTACGTATCTTTGAATGTAGGATAAATTCGTTTGAATACTTGTCTAAATTCCAATTACCTATAATGTTTGATGAAACTAAAACCACATAATTACTATTATTAGCTTCATTGGTGAATATGGGAGAGGGCTTAAGCCACCATCTTTCCATGAAATATGAGTTCCCTTATTGAAAAAGAAGTCAATTAAACCAAGTCTTTACTTGAAGACTACAAGAATGAGTGGAAGAAAACGGGCTGCACATTCATGAATGATGGGTGGAGCGATAGAATAATCGTTCGATTTGCAATTTTCTTGTGAATAGTCCGAAATGAACTATTTTTTTTAGCTTCAATTGACATGTCCAATATTATCAAGACAAAGGAGCATGTATTTGCAATGCTAGATGAATTTGTGGAAATGATAGGTGAGGAAAATATTGTTTAGATGGTGAATGATAATGTAGCTAATTATAAAGCTATATCAAAAATGTTGATGCAAAAGAGGAAGAAGTTAATTTGGACACCATATGAAGCTCATTGCATTGACCTCATGTCGGAGGATTTTGAAAAAAGGATTGAAGAACATAAAGTGACAATAACAAAAGGAAGAAAGATAACAAGTTTCATTTATAATATGTAACTATCATATTTTTATATAAAATTTTCATATAACAAGTCATGATTGGTTCTTTTATAACATGCCACGATTGATTTGTTTACTAAAAGAATTCACACAAGGGAAAGAGCTCCTAAGGCCGGAAGCAACTCGATTTGCTACTACTTATCTTACACTTGGTCGGTTGCATGAACTAAAAAGTGCATTGATCTCATTTTTTACCTCAGAACAATGGTTAACTACAAACTATGAAAGAATAGATTTAGGTAAGAACATTAAGGATATAGTTATGGACACTTCAAGATTTTGGCCATCAGTTGCAGATTGTCTTAGGGTCGCGCATCCCATAATGAAGGCTCTTCGTAGTGTTGATTCGTACTCTAAACCAGCTATGGGGTTTATTTACCAAGACATGGTCTTTGTAAAGGAGATTAAAGGAAGTTTTAAAGATGTTGAATCAGCTCCATATTTCTTTGTTTATATTTATTGGTATTAGAATAAAACCACTATATTATATTTACTTGTATGTGTTTTTTAGGTACAAACGTATTTTTGAAATTATTGATCAAAGATGGTATAATCACCAAAATAGGGCGATCCATGTGGCAGGTTATTTCTTGAATCCAATGATGCAATATAGCCATGATTTTGAGAATACAGCTTGGACCAAGACTAGATTGTATATGTGCCTTGAAAGAATGTGTGGTGATGACAACCTAACAAAGACGATTGAACTTAAATTTGATCAATTCACTAATGCAAGAGGGATTTTTGGTCTTAGTATAGCCAAGCTAACAAGGAAGGAAAAAAGTTTGTTTGATTGGTAGGATTCATATGGAGCTGAGACACCCGAGTTGAGAAATTTTGCCATGAGAATAGTGAGCTTGACATATTCCTCATGTGGCTGTGAGAGGAATTGGAGTGCTTTTGAAATGACAACTTACAAGTAACAAAATTAATGATTTAAGTCTAGTTTATTATGTTATCTAATTTTTCAGTTATTTCATTAATGATTTAGGTACATTCTAAAAGAAGGAATTGACTACATCAACAAAGGATGAATGATCTTGTCTATGTGATGTACAAGTTAAAGTTGAATGGAAGAGCAGAAAAGAAAGGAAAGGAGCAAGATGTAAGTGAACTCGAAACATTGAATCTTGATGATGTTAGTTCTGATGATGAGTGGATTACTGAAGAGGTGTCTTTTGATCATCATATAAAAGAAGAATGGACCAAACTTTTTGATGGTACGTGCAAGGTCAAGTAGCAAGCACATGATGGTAATAGAGATGAGTACTTATTTGAAAGAGCTATAAGAGATCAATTACGTAAGTTGTTACTCATTTATTGTATAATTTTAAAATTGATTTTAATAGTTTTTAGTTTTACGTCGTGTTTTCTTTCTTTGTAGGTGCAGGTGAGGGAAGAAATTTAGGACAAGAAGACGATTTGAATTTGGATGAGAGATATGATATTGATTTACGATTTGTTATGGTAGATTAGATTGGATGGTATTTGACAATTTGATATAACAAATGTTTTAAACATATAACTGTTATTTTTTGATGCACCCCTTTAGATTAATTTAAACTATGTTTAATGGAGACTTATTTTTCATGCTTTAAATATGTAATTGTTATTTTTGGTGGTATCTTAGGATCGTAATTCGATCTTACGATCACGATCTTGCACAACCAAAAACGATCTTGTGTAGGGTTCGGATCTTGACAACCTTGAACCATATTTTTTTTCTTTATGATGAAGAGTTTGTTTAGAAATATATGACATCTTACAAATTCAATATACAACTTGTGATCACACATTGTAATCTTCCCAGAGGTCGTCATCAAAAGAGTCGTAAATCATTGAGTACCAACGGTCAGTGTAGTATGGATGGTTTTGAATCTTAAACCTAACTTTTAGGATTTCACTTCCAACTAATTAACCATCAGCATTCTTTTTTATTAAATAATTTGAATATGGACTTATAATGAAATCTCTAGCACACTTGAAGTGGTATAGTTGCATATGTTCAAAATATGTTCAAATTTGGCCTCCTTTCTTCACGAAGTTGCAAAGGTTGATGGTTTTATTTACAAGTTTTCTTATTTAATGGTATATATGTTCTTATAGAGTTTAAATATTATTTCCTATATATAATATAGAATTGAAAAAATATAGACATGCCGACTTTATCATTGAAAGCTATATTTTTACAGTATTTTATATAAAAGGTAATAAGGTATGTATAAATTAACACGTATGTATGCATATATACATACATGCATATACAATAGAAACGACGCTTAAAAAATCATATATCAAATCGATCGACTTCTTACGTATTACAAACCATATATGAGACACATTGAAACAAATTCTTCTAAATCCCAATAGAAAGCTATTTGATTGAGGACTTGAATGAAAAAATTGCTCAAGTTTTGTAGGAAAAATGTTTAAGTTTTGTTTTGTAACATATAAAAAGAGAAGTTTCATATATGCCCCTTTCATTTTGATAAAAATTCATTAACTCCACTTGCATAAATACATGATTTAACTCACCTGGAATATTACATAGTTTCCCACGAACGCTCGCCGTCAATGTTCATTGCGGTGGCGCTGAAACAACTATTACGATCTTCCTTGTCGTCCATGGAGTTGCTCGTTCTTGAAGAATCCTCTTTCTTCATGCTCTCGCATACCATCTTCGTCTTGTTAAAATCCACACAAATCTTTTCCCATATCTCCTTACATTCGCTATCACTTCTACTGTATCCCAAAAGAGACAATTCGAAAGCTACCTCCTGCCAAAGGCCCTCCCCATGTTCTTGGTTAACATCTTGAAATCTGCATTCTTTCTCTGTTCGTATACGAATCAAGCTACAGATCTCAGTTTCGATCCAATCTTTGTGTTTTTCATAATTACCAAGACACCCATTAATTTCTTTAGAATTCTCCGTAGGAACCATGCTTCTGTAACTAGATCCAATCGATCTAACCCTAAGTAGGTTTTGTAAAGCATTGAGTAAACACTCGTCGCGAGTCTCTATACGTGCTACATGGCTAGCCCAAGCTTCGCATTCGTGATCCAATCGAGCGACCTCTTGTTTTCGCCATTCTTCGTTGCTGACCTCCCTCTCATGCTCTTTACGCTCGATCGTACACAATATCTTTTTGCCAAATTCATCTTGTTTAGCCATTAGTTTCGAGAATTGTGATTCCATTGACTCTTCAATTACAGCTATCATTTCCTTCTCTTTCAACTTACGATTACTTCGGTTCTTTTCTGACGATGGTGTTCCATGTTCAGAAGAATTATTCGATTGGCTGCTGGGATGAATAAGGATATTGTTATTGATACTTCGGTGATCATGTTGATCTCCAAAGAGGGATTCGAGTTGACGAAAAAACCGATAGTGTTTACCATCATGTTTTCCAACTTTGCCTTCTTTAGTCTTCTTGTAATACTTGTATAAATTTTCGAACTTTTCTTTGCATTTTCTTCCACTTCTCTGGTACCCATAATCTTCATTCATTATCCTACATCGCGAGAACAAAATAAGTCATTAAAAAGATTCAAGAGTGTGGTTGAGACAACAACTGATATGAACCGAACGGATCGATTCACAAGACGTAAGTAGCTAACATACCTCGAGATTTCATCCCACAAAGGGGCTTTATGGTTTGAAGACGTGGCTTCTTTAAAACAAGGGTCAAGTCGAGATCTGATCTCAAGAAGTGCAAGTGTCTCTTGTCTTGGCCATCGGATGGTAGTACTCTGAGCATAACTGGTGGTACCATGGTTCAGGTTGATACCGCTGTTAAAGCCATTCCATCCCGTTTGAGGTGAGTATGCAGGCGGGGGTGGTGGAGGAGTGACGGTGGGGTTGTCACGAAAAGTATGAGGTGGTGGTGCATCAGGGTTTAGTACTTGACTCATGTAAAAGGGTACTTCCGAGTCAAGTGAAGGGATTCTTGAATTAAAATGGACTCTTGTGTGGCCGGTGGTGAACGCCGGCTGGCCGTACCGGCCATGGTCCATGTAGTATGTGGTAATGGAGTATATTTTCAAATAGGGTTGGATAAAAGGCGTATGAACCCTTTTTTATAATATTTACAGAAATTATAAACATGGTCCTGAAGTATTGGCTTTGTTACGGTTTTAATCCCCAGCCAATTTGAAATAACTGGATTAACACTTAAGCGGATTTTACTAACATAAACAACGATTCCCTTCTTCCTGTATCTCATTTTCAACAACAATGGTGAAATATATGTGGATGTATTTCGTCAGTGGCATAATTCTTCACAATCCATTTTGTGAATGGCTCTAAGGTCAAACTCCATATTTGGATGTGACATATTAACATATGATTCATTCTTTAGATTTAACGTCATTTAACTGAGTTTTATTATTTATTTTTGTTTCTTTATTTCAAATTTAAAAAAAAAGTTAAAACATATATATACTCATTTTTCAAGTTTTTTAATTTTTTGGTTTTTTTTTTAATATATTTTTTTTTCTTTTTTTCGCTTTTTATTCATTTCTCTTAGTTTTTTACTGTATTTAGTACATATTTGAAGATACTAGTGTTATTGTTTATTTTTTGTTTTTACCTTTTATTTTTTTAAAACTAAATATCGGTTCGAGTTTTTAATGTTTAACAATTACAAAAGTTTTAAATAAGAAAATATTAAAGATCATAATATTTTCCGTTCATAGTGTTTTTGAATCATATTATTTTTAGATCAAAATATTTTGAATCATAGTATTTGAATCATATTGTATTTGAATAAAATAATTTTGGATCAATAATATATTCAATTAAATAAAATATTTGTTTAAAAAATAAGTTTTGGATCATTATATATTTTGAATCATTTACTTTTGAATCATAAAGGATATGAATAATGATCATAAAATGTTACTCAAATTATTTTTAGAACACAATAAATTAAGGATCATAATCATGTTGAATCATAACTTGTTTTGAATTATAAATATTTTGAATCATGTTATTTTAGATCATATTATGTTCAACATTTAGAAAGAAACTTATAATCTTTTAAAATAAAGCTTTGTATCTAAACAACGTTATGTTGGGGTTTTTATTCAAAAACTAGTTTCAAAAACATAAGATTTAGGTAACGGAAGACTAATAAATTTTGAATAACATAAATAAGTTAAACCCACTAAGGATCATCTTGCTAGTTGTAGAAATATTAAACACCAACCAAAGAAAGAATAAAGAAATTACAACATTTATAGTTCTTTGGGTCCTCTTGGGAGGCTATGAAGTTGATGAAGAATGATGAACTTTAGAGACACCACCAAGAACTCAACTTGATGTAGAATGCTAGTTCTTCTTTAAAAACTCTTAATCTCTTAAGCTTGAAGCAAATACCCAAGTATTTGATCCAAGAGAGCATAAGCAAGTGTTCTTCCTTAAGTGATGAACAAAAGTGAGAGAATAAGCATGCACAAATGCATCTTAAGTTTTTTGTCAAGCCAAATGAAAGAGTTCCAAGCCTTTTTTTAAATCTTTTGCCTTTTAGACAACCCATACCACTTTATAGTATTTTAATCCCATGCTTTCATGACATTTCCTTAGATTAAAATAAGCTATAAGCTATGTTTCTTTCTTTTGTATAAAATAATCAAAAACATATAACTACCCAAACTAGTTAGAGGTTTTATAAAAGAAAGTCAAAGTTTTATAAATTTTATAAACAAGTTTATAAAATATAAACTTTAACTTTTTGATAAAAGACAAAATTATTTATCTAGTCCAAAGTGTTATGCACGACTTATTAATTCATGACATATGAATTATGCAATGTAACTTGCTATTGAAAACTATTATTTTCTAGAAATAAATAATTTTCAATTTAATTATAAGGGTTTATTGAATATTTATTAAAATCCATTTATAATAAATAATCAATTGTATCTAGTTTTTGTTAGTGTGACCCATTAGTATCATACGTTGATTAACAATATCACTTTAATACGATTCTTGAGCATACTAGATCTTTCAATCTCCCACTTGCACAACATTCATATTAGACTGATATAGACAGTGGTGAACGTTTAGCAACATTTCACTGCCCCCATCAATATATGAATTTGTGTGTAACATCTATTTTCCATGTTTGCTTTTGGACCCTTAAGTTTTGATTTGTTGCAAGAAGAGTGTCTGATGTCAAAATCCATGAGTTTTAGGTGTTGCTCGAGTACGCGGGGCGTACGCTTTAGTACGCTAAGCGTACTATGTCCTGTGCCAGTACTTTGCGTGTACTCCGGGTGTACGTGGTTCAAAACCTTTCTCTTTATCAACCTCCATCCCAAGATCTACCCTCCTTGCAAACCCCAATTCATTTTGAGCCTTTGGAACGAGTTGTGTGCTTCCTCGTTTGTGAAAAAGGACCTTCAAGATGTAAGCTTTTCTCTCAAGACTTTGGATCCAACATCTCCTCTTCATTGTGCACCATTTGGAGGTATAAAGCCCCAAACTTGGTTTATGTTTCACTAGATCTTAGTTAGGCCTTGATTTTCATCTTTTTGTCCCAAATCCAAGAGCTTGGTGAGTAGAAGGTACTCCAAAGCCTTTAAGGTGTCCTTTTAGGCATTTCGAGGCATCTTAAGTCATAAAAATGCAAGCTTGGACCTTGTTTTTCCCCATGGAAGAGTTACGGAGGTTGAATGGATTAAACAAGTTAGGTTTATGGTGTTGGGCTCTTTGTAGCCATGCAAAGGCATAAAGTTTGCAACTTTATGGCCTTAGAGGTCTTAGTAAGCTCAGATCTGAAATTTGGACGTCAGCTCTTAAGGCATTAAAACCTTATGAAAGGTTTTGCGTTTGGGTGTGTACGTTGTGCGTATTGCACCTAGCCCCAGAAACCTTGTCCGGGCTTGTATGTTGGGTGTACAAGCTTGTACGTAGGGCGTACAACCCAATCCAACGAAGGGTTGTTTTTAGGCCTCAAATCTTTGGGTTTTGCTTATTAGGTTGGACCATAGACTTTCATGGTATTGGGTCACTTTTAGTTTTGGGCCCATGTTGGATTTTGGACGTTTGGCATATGGGCCTTGTTGGGTCAATAGTTTTTTTAGACACTGGGCCCTTTTGAATTTGGGCCATAGTGAGCTATGGGTATCATCTGGGATTTTGGTCTGTATTGGGCTTTTTAGTGCCAATGAGTTGGGCCTCGGATATTGGGCGAAAAGATGGAAGGGTAAAATGATCTTCTACCTTAGTTATTGGACAACTGATCTAGGAATTTCAGTTATATTTGTGGCCCAAGTATTAATTAAGTATTATCCAATGATGTATAGTGCGAAGACTCCCTGGATCAACAACCCAAGAATTTATTTGATTTTCAACAGTTGAGGTGAGTTTCCTCACTAGTTGCATAGGTCGAAGGCACCAATGTCGACCTATTGCTTGTTTTGTAGAATGGTAGATATCTTGTGATATTTATATGGAAGACCAGGATCCGGCCCCTAGCATTTGCATGAAAGACCAGGATCTGGCCCTTGGCATTTATATGAAAGGTCAAGATCTGACCCCTAGTATATGTATGCAAGACCGGGATTTGGCCCTTGGCAATGAATAGAAAGACCATGGTTTGGCCCATAGCAGGATATGGTTATATGATTATGATTTGGCCCATAGTATATGCTTCTCTTGTATGTGCAGTATGTGGTATTTTGAGGAACTCACTAAGATTTATGCTTACAGTTGGTGTTTAGGGAAGGTCCCGACATGATGGTACAACATCATCCCCTCATGGTTTCCGCATTTGAAAATAAATTTTACTCTGATGATTTATAATATGATTAGTTATGGGTTCTGAACAATTAATGAATGGTTTGAATGATTTTTAAATGAAAAAGTATTGCTATTTTGGGAAATTACATGTGCCCTTCTATCAACGCCCAATTACCAAAAAGCTTAAAGCTACAATTGGTGTATAAGGTAAGTTTATCAGTTATCCCTTTGTCTCAGACATCATGTTAAACATGAGATACAGATCACAATCAATCTCATATGTTGTTCAACTTTTGGTAAGGCGTCTTAGATATCTAACTCTCAACACATAAGAGGAACAAATCTCATCTTGACTACATAAGCCTCTTGCATAGTTCATACCATACCTGAAAATGACTTTTATAACTGCTCGGTTAAGGACCAGTGTTTGACTGTTGAAGCATAAAAGTGACCCTATTAAACTTGGTAGATCCGAAGCCATTTCCAGATCCGCAGTCAGTATCTCAACCACAATCAAGAACTGCATCCGCAGTCATCGTCATCAAACCTTAGTCTTAGTCTTTTATCTATTATCTTATGTCTTCACATTACTTTACCCAGTGTGCCTTGCATGGCCACCTTAGACAGGTTAGACTTTGTAATCTTCAAGACTCTATAAATAGAGTTCTCTCATTCTAAATGAATACAACATTGATTATCTCTATCTTGAATATCATATCTTACTCTCTCATCCTCAAATATCTTCAAAACTTAAACAGATATATTAAGATCATAATCTCTCTTCGGAGAAAGTCAGTCTTGACTTAATCGCTAAGTTTGATCTCACTTACTAACTTGGTTTGTTTGTAATACTCATTAAGAATCAGCTTAAGTGTCTTCTTGATTATAATACTTGTTGTCATTTATATTTCCGCACCTACCTATCTAATTCTAACTTATTATTGTTGAGCTTTATGATCCTCAGAGTTAAACTTCATTCCGCAATATTACTTGTACTAATGTTTGTTCAAGTGTGTTACTCAAGTTTTTCTCTCAACATTCGCCATATCAAAGCACAATACTTCCTACGCTTAAGTCCCACTATGTATCTTAGGTGTTAAGTATACAAAGATAGTACCTTTTAATCAAGTATCATTCATGATAGCGATCCATGAGATGATCTTGATGCAGGCCAGTTCAATAGAAGTTCTCTAACAATTACCTATGAAACTTGGTTACCAATCATTCCCTACCTTCATCCGGTGAAATTCAACCAACCCAATTTGTATTAGTCTTACTTCATAAATTGCTCCTATAGTTATAACCGACTATGAACTTTTAGAATAATAAGATTATTCATGAATTAAACATGTTAATATAGAACACAACAAGTATTGATGCTATGATCATATCACAGTATATCAAAACATTATATAATAGTTGTTGTTACAATGTTCCAATATCGAAATACTAAATCCAAATCAAAATCCCATTTCTAGAATAATAAAGTCTTACGGCTGAAGTTTGACCATTCATAGTTAGCTCAAAAGAAGAAATTTATTAATGGGTTCGACTAAATTTAATTTGTGTGAATTCTATGGATACTATTATCTCTATATTTGAATTTACTCTAGGTATAGTTAAATATCTTGGAGTATATGATTGGCGTTCTTTCATGACATAGAGTCTCTTAGCTTGACTAAGTATACTCTCGAACTCACAAAGATTTCTATGTGATCCTTGAATGGTAGAGATCAACATAGCTTTTCAATGAACTCCTTCATCCAATCATATTAGATTTCAACTACTAGAGTAGTGTATTATCATTTTGTAGTAGATTGTGTCATATTGTTTTGCTTGGACCTCATTCCAACTAAACTTACTCTTCATCTCACAATTAAGTCAAAATCCAATTACAATTCATAATTATATATATTTGTTTAGAAATCAAAATCTTATGTAGCTCTTTACATAAAGATTTTTACTCCAAACTAATTGTCTCATTTACATTCTCTTAGTTCTTCTAAAGTACTCATAGAATGTTCCTATAGTCATCCGATAACTTAACCATGTATTCAATGGGTATATTTGATGGGTTATGAGCATTCTAACATTCCTAAGTGTACATGCAACCCTAGGAAACCTTGGATCTATGTTTGTCTAAAATACATGCAAAATTTGATTTCCAAGATTCACAATCCTATCTAGCATACATGGGGAACTTTTAACATATAAGATGGTTAGAATTACATACCTTGTAGTTGATTTGATTCCTTGAAAACCTTGAGAGCCTATCACCCCAAGTGTGATGCCTCAAATGTTTCACACAACACCAACTGCTTTGGAATAACTTTGAGAAAATGGAGAACACTTCAAAATCGGCCCAGCCCTCTTCTTTTTATTAGTGTAGCCGATTTTAGATGATATCATGTTCTTTATATAGTGTGTCACACTTAGGGTTACACCATGTAAACCCTAATGTAACATGGCTCTTCATTTCCATGACCCATGGGTTTAAACCTCCACGTATTATCCAAGAAGCATCCTATGGGTCTTAGCCCAACTTGATAATCCATGGAGACTTTAGCTCACAATATAAGTTATGGATGATATACATAATCAACCCATATATTTAATTAGTCATCTTTTGATCACTTAATTAATTCTAAATTAATTCTGGATCAATACTGATTAAATAATATTATTAATATACTAGAACTTATAATATATTAATAAACCATAAGTGTTATTTCTCTTCATTTTAGTTTATCCAAATGCATGATGCCATGCAACCCAAATGGACCATGCCAAACCTGGTCAAGTACATACTAGAAATAGTTATGGACTTAGACACTTTATCCAACAATATTATAATATGATCATAACATGATTATATACGAAGTCTTATGTATAATATGGTATAAATGATGGATTCATTTGCCAAGTAAATCGAATATAGATCATTTTAGCTAGTTCAAACCTATGAGCTAGGTTCCTTTTGATTCTGACTCAAATTCAATGCTATGTGACAATGCTTAGGTTCCTCCAAAGGAATCCACTATCTTGATCTCATTCAAGATATTGTCAATATATGAAAAATGATATAAAACTTTTAACATTCATCTTATCTATCTCTATAGATTTTACATTCCAAGAATGTATCTTGTCTTTTCTAAGTCTTTCATTTTAGAAACATATTACGAGTCAAGGTGAAAAGGCCTGGCATGGTCAGCATGTAATTTCTTTTGATTAAGTATATCTTATTCATACAAGATTAGGAATGTCACTCTGCTCCCACTAGTTCTTAGTAAACACACATGTTTTATTCATTTTGATAGAATAACATATCTTGTTGTTTTATATTGAAATGATGATTACAACAATGATATACTTGATTTATATCCACAAGTGGATCTCAAGCTTTACACATTTTTTTAGGATAACATGGATTAAGAAAACGTCCAGGCTAATCTCTATATATATATATCTTCTAGTAGATGTCTATTAAGAAAAGCGGTCTTTCTTGAAATCTATTTTCTATATTTCATATTGACAATATGAAATTATAGTAAACAATATCCTTGTTGATCGGATCATAGCTACTTGTGAAAAAGGTTTGATCATAGTCAATGTGATGAGTATGATAAACACCATAGTCAATGACATGAGTCTTAGAAAATCCTTTTATAACAAGTCTTGCTTTAAATATGTATAATTATCCATGTAATGTATTCTTTCTAGAAGAATCACTTACTCCTTCTAGCCTAGCTATAGGGTGGATGTTAAATAAGACCATACTTGATTATCATACATGGATTATATCTCATGTTCATGACTCTAAGTCATTAATCAGATTTGAAATCTAACATAGCATCTTGGTATTTGATGGATTTTACAAAAACATCAAGAAAAGCTCACCAATGAGAGTTCCACATTTCTCAAGTTATAGATAATTTCTACCACTAATACGAACAATATTTGTTTGTGAATAGCTATTATTCAAGTTTAACAATCCTTCTTAAAACTAGTATCAACGGTAGCTACATCAGGTTATGGTTCTTGAGCTGTTTCAAGTTCCATATACCTCTCACTTTCTTTGTCACTAGAAGTTTGCTTTCTACTAACTCGGCTATAAAATAAATAAGAAAACTTATTCTTGGTGGGTTTGCATATAATAATCTGATCCAAATTTAGAATATTATATACAAATATGTATTTAGTAGATTTTAGGTTTAGAAGCTTTAGTCCACCATAGGATTTAAATCCATAAAACATTTAAATAAGATAGTGATGGAGCCTTTCCATACAAAATCTTGTGAAGAAAATGCTATATCTACTAGTTAGTTGGTGTTTGTACTCAAGGTACAAATGATAGTGTTCTAAGTAGGATTTAATTCGCTTTATTATCATTAAGGCTTTAGATAGTTCTTACTGATTTGTATTTCAAATTTATATTTGAAAACTTAAACAAAAGTTTCAGAATTGTGCTTTACCATGTAAAATATAATTGAAACTATTATAGTTATTAATAAATTTGATTTCGTATCTTGTGCAAAATCTTAGACATTCATTAGAAAGGATGTCATACACCATAGTGTATAATTACTAAATAATTATTTTCTCTACCATTTAGTGAAAATATCATTTAGTATTTTCAATATTTAAACTCTTTAATAATTAATACCCTTAAAGAAAAAAAAATGACAATTCATGGTAATGACAATGGATTATTTAACTACAAAATTTTAACAAAATTCATTTAGTATTTTCAATATTTAAACTCTTTAATTAATACCCTTTTAGTTTACAAAAACATTAATTATCAAAGTCTAGGATCCAAGTTGCAAAATAAACAAATCGTTAGGTATCCTTTATCCCATCCACTTGAATTCAACCCGGTAGATATCGATTATCAATTATATTGTAACATTCGGATTCTCAGGTATCTTATTTTAAGTATTTATCTTGATATTTAGGGAGGGGTTCGGCGAGTAGGCGCTCAAACACGCCGAGCAGGATCGCGAATTCTGTATGGATTAATGACCGGATTCGATGAGTCCGTGTTGTTAAGTGAAACCCTAGATCTGGACCTTGAGAGGTCCAAAAGGTCCCAAGCTTCCAGCTTTATGAGGTTTCATGTGAGCCTTGAGAGTAGAACCCCATTTTAAAGGTTATTTCTCCATTTTTGGTCTTATAAGCATTGCATGAACGTAAAGTTTGAACCTTTACGTAACTTTCAAGTGTTAGGAGGTTAGATCTACTGGTTCGTGAAGCAGATCTGACCTCAAAGGATCGTTTGAGTGTTTTCATGGGAGGAACTCGCCGAGCCCATAAGGGACTCGACGAGTCGAGTCGGGTTGCCCCACGATTCGCGACCTGTGATAACCCGTTGAGTGTAGGGTTGACTCAGCGAGTCGAGTGAGGACCAGGGGCGAAGAGGACATGCATGGATTTGCCGAGTCGCACAAGTGCACTCGACGAGTCTGGTCAAAGTTTGACCGTTCACTTTTGTTGACTTTTAGGGTTTGGTCAACAATTGGACTTGAAGACCATTTGAAGGGTAAAATGGTCTTTTAGCCTTCTTAGAGGACATGGACGAGAATAGTCTAGCCTGGCGAGTCGTTATTGATTTGAGATAATTGTTTATGTGTTTAGGCGGAGGCTAGATTAGTGTATACGTGTGCGAGATTATCCGAGATAGCCGAGGTGACTCTTCTCACTATACTGTACCTAGAAGGGTACCTATGTGTGACCGGAAGGTCTTATATGTGCTATATGTTGATATGTGATATGTATGTGTTATGAATACTATGTATGATAAGGACCGGAAGGTCAAGATGATATGGACCGGAAGGTCAAGAGGACATGGACCAGAAGGTCAAGAGGTTACGGACTGGAAGGTCGATACGGGTAGGACCGAAAGGTCTACTGGGATTTGGGACGGAAGTCTCCTGAGACACTTGGACTGGAAGGTCCCACCGAGTTATGTCCTGGAAAGGCATATGTGTTGTTTGTGGTATTTTGGGGAAGTCACTAAGCATTTATGCTTACAGTTGTTGTGTTGGGTGTTTAAGTTACTAGCGAGGACCGTGGGAAGGCGCCGACATGATCCGTACACACTGCAAGGATTTATGTAGTTGAGATCTTTTGAGATTCTGGGATTTGCTTGTTATGATGACATTGGATATAGTTGTTGGATATTGTTTTAAGGTGATTGAAAATATGATTTAAAAATGAAAAATTGTTTTGAAAATTCACGTTGTTACAAGTTGGTATCAGAGCCTTGGTTTGAGGGATTCGGGTGCAACTTCGGATGTATCTGAACTCAAACTAAGGATTTGAGAAAGTTTTTCATAAAATAATTTTTTTCCAAGATAGTAAAAGATTTTGAGAAAGGCAGAACGGATCAGTGTGTACGATCAGCCAACGCCCGAACGGTGATTTCCCAAAATACCCTTACATTATGTGATATGAGATATGTTATGATATGATATGCATGCTAGAGTAGGCTAGGTATTCATATTAGGACTAGAGTGGCCTGATTTGTGATGCCTTAGCCTAGAAAGATTTATGCTGCTACTAGATGCTTGAGAGAGAGTAGGTAGCAGTGAGGAGCTTATGAGAGGTCTACTGAAGGGTAGCTTATGCTAGCGAGATATAAAGTACTTGTGATCTGGGATCCGAGGAGGAGGACTTGGGGTGAATACTGATGCGGTGTGGATGGTAGTATAAGGGCCCGTACTACCGAAGACACCGTATCAGTGCACAGTCCAAGTAAGAATCCTTAGGGTACTAGAGAACAAGTAGGGTTGTGTTATCGAGTGCGAGTATGCTCGAGCGGATCTATGATATTTAATGTTGCATTTCAGAGAGACATCATGGTTGAGACGCGCCACACACCTGAGAGCAGTGGTGTTAATGATGAGGAGATCCGCAGGTTGATTCATGAGGAGGTGGGTGCTGCTATCCGAGCCGAGATTCCGGAGATGTTTGGGTCTATCAAGACCACATTGATTGAGACTTTTGATGAGCAGTACGCGACAGTGACTGAGGCTGTAGCTGCTACAGCTACTGCAGCTGTGGCTGCTGCCAGGCCTCAGGGAGGTGAATCGTTATTGTTTTGGGAGTTCAGCAACACGAAGCCACCAGAGTTTGATGAGATGCAGGACCCGATCGCTGCAATGAGATGGATTTCTGACATCGAGGGATGCTTCTACACGTGTTCATGTCCGGAGCATCTGAGGGTACGGTTCGCGCTGAACCAACTTCGCTTGGGAGCGAAGGACTGGTGGAAGTTTGTGACGGCGAGCTTCACTCTTGCAGATCTTTCAGAGGTGACCTAGGAGAGGTTCACCACCATGTTCAAAGACGAGTATGTTCCCCTAGTGGAGAGGGAATGGTTGGCTCAGGAGTTCTTGACTCTCAAGCAGGGTGTTGATTCTGTTACTGTGGTTACCAGGAAGTTTCATGAGAGGGCGATGTTCTGCCCTGAGCAGGTGTCTACTAAGCAGGCACGCATGAGCCGGTATTCAGGCATTCTGAGGAGGGATATTCGGGAGTTCGTATCGAACTCGACTTATCGGACACTTTCTGAGCTCCAGGAAAATGCCAAGAAGAGGGAGATTGAGTTGTAGACTCAGGCCAGGGAGGAGGTCGAGTCTCGGGGGATGGATCGGCAGGCGGTACAGTCTCAACCTGCAGCTAAGCGGGCAAAGCCCACCGATTCGAGATCTGGAGGCCAGAAGGGCCGCACTTGCGAAAAGTGCGGCAAGGGTCATGAGGGGGTTTGTCGATCACGTGCTTGCTACAAATGTGGCAAGGAGGGGCATATAGCCAAGGATTTCCCCAAGGGATTCATGGTCTGTTTCCATTGTGACCAGGCGGGCCACCAGAAGGCCGAGTGACCACAGCCGCGGGGAACATCACAGGGAGCACAGCAGGGATCTGCCCCTACCGGCGTGCGAGCTACTGAGGTTCGGCCGTTGAAGGTCGAGGCATCGAAGGCTCGCATGAGAGCCTTCCAGTTGACAGCGGAGGAGGTCCACGCAGCACCTGATGTCGTGGCTGGTATGTATTCTTCCATTTATTTATGTTGAGTTTAAGGTGTTGTGCTTATATCATGATATGCGTAGGTACTTTTCTTGTGAATTTTGTACCTGCTTTGGTGTTATTTGAATCGGGTGCGAGTCGGTCATTTATTTCCTTAGCGTTTAGTCAGCACATCAGTATCCGGTGAGAGGCGTTGAGTCGACCTCTACGAGCTTGTATAGCTGACGAACGAGCGGTGTATGCTACGGATGTGATTCGAGGATGTGTACTTGAGATCTTCGGTGTGGAGTTCCCAATAGATTTGGTCCCGATTGCAATGGGGGACGTGTGTGTCATAGTGGGCATGGATTGGTTGAGCCGATTTGGGGCTGTTATAGACTGCGAGCGTCAGTTGGTGACGATACGAGACCCTAGTGGGGGAGTACTTACAGTGTACGGCGAGGGTACCCGATGTGGGTCAGCGTTTTGTTCGGCCGCCAAGGCGAGGCAGAGTTTACAGCAGGACTGCAACGGGTTTGTAGCCTATGTGATGGACACATGAGTGGCCGCTGGGAGGCCAAGTTCAATTGATGAGGTTCCGATAGTGCGCGAGTTCCCAAATGTTTTTCCCGAGGAGTTTCCGGGTGTGCCTCCCGAGAGGCAGGTAGAGTTCCGTATCGATTTGGTTCCAGGGGCAGCGCCTATCGCCAAGGCGCCTTATTGCCTTGCGCCGCCAGAGATGCAGGAGTTATCCTCGCAGCTTCAGGAGCTGCTGGGGAAGGGATTTATTACACCGAGTAGCTCACCTTGGGGAGCGTCGATCCTTTTTGTCAAGAAAAAGGATGGTTCACACCGGATGTGCATTGATTACCAGGAGTTGAACAAGTTGACGGTCAAGAACCGTTATCCTTTACCGAGGATCGACTGTCTGTTCAATCAGTTGCAGGGAGCGTCTTGGTTCTCCAAGATAGACTTGAGGTCGGGATATCATCATATAAGAGTGCAGGACGAAGATATCCAGAAGACGGCGTTTAGAACTCTTTATGGGCATTACGAGTTCGTGGTGATGCCCTTTGGGCTCACCAATGCACCGGCAACATTCATGGATCTCATGAATAGGGTGTGCAGGCCAATGTTGGATCGGTCGGTGATCGTGTTCATTGATGATATTTTGGTGTATTCGAGATCTAGAGATCAGCATGAGGAGCATCTGAGAGAGATCCTTGGGGTATTGAGGTCGGAGAGGCTTTTCGCCAAATTCTCCAAGTGTGATTTTTGGTTACGAGAGGTCCAGTTCTTGGGGCATCTGGTCAATGAGAATGGGATTTTGGTCGATCCAGCCAAGATTGAGGTGGTTATGATGTGGGAGATGTCAAGATCACCCATCGAGATCAGGAGTTTTCTAGGATTAGCCGGCTATTATCGGAGATTTATCAGGGATTTCTCCAAGATCGTCGTGCCACTCACCAGGTTGACCCGGAAGGGTGTTGCTTTTTCATGGGATCCGGAGCAGCAGACCTTGTTTGAGACGCTTCGCCAGAGATTGTGTGAAGCCCCGGTGCTAGCCCTCCCGGAAGGGATGGAGGATTTTGTGGTGTATTGTGACACATCGATATCTAGGTTGGGTGCAGTACTTATGCAGAGGGGGCATTTGATAACGTATGCGTCGAGGCAGTTGAAGCCTCATGAGACAAGGTATCCCACCCACAATTTGGAGCTGGGGGCAGTGGTATTCGCCCTCAAGATCTGGCGTCACTATTTGTATGGGGTTCGGTGTACCATCTACACGGACCACACGAGCCTGAAGTATTTAATGGATCAACCCAATCTAAATATGCTCCAGAGGAGATGGTTGGACGTGGTAAAGGATTACGATTGTGAGATCCTGTACCACCTGGGCAAGGCTAATGTTGTAGCTGATGCCCCGAGTCGTAGGGTGGAGAGCGCCCCGATTCGAGACATTTGTATGCGGTTGACAGTGATGACTCCGGTATTGGACACTATTCGGGAGGCCCAGGCAGAGGCCGTGAGACTGGAGAACTGTAAGAGAGAGCGGGTGATTGGGCAGGTACCGGAGTTCATTACCGATAATCGCGGGCTTATGACCTTTTAGGGTCGGATTTGGGTGTCATATGTAGGCGAGGCGCGCACCACTTTGATGGAGGAGGCGCATAGATCGAGATTTTCGATCCAACCCGGGGCCACTAACATGTATTTGGATCTGAAGAAAGATTATTGGTGTCCGTATATGAAGAGAGATGTAGCATGGTTTGTTGAGAGGTGCTTGACCTGTCGCAAGGTTAAGGCCGAGCACCAGCGTCCGCATGGCAAGTTGCAGCCACTTAAGGTTCCCCAATGGAAGTGGGAACAGATTTCCATGGAGAGCGCTCACTTTCTTGCTATCAGTGAGAGCTCTTCTACTGAGAGGCTAGCATAGTTGTATGTGAGGGAGGTGGTATCGCGGCATGGAGTGCCGATCTCGATTGTATCATATCGGGATGTACGTTTTACTTCCAGGTTCTGGAAGAAGTTCCACAAGGAGTTGGGCACGACGCTGCATTTCAGTTCCGCTTACCACCCTCAGACGGATGGACAGAGTGAGCGGACGATTCAGACGCTCGAGGACATGCTTCGGGCATGTGTGTTGGACTTCGGAGGGAGTTGGGACACGTATTTTCCATTGGCTGAGTTTTCATATAACAACAGTCACCATTCGAGCATTGGTATGCCTCCCTTCGAGTTGTTGAATGGGAAGAGGTGTTGGACTCCCATCTGTTGGGGAGAGGTAGGGCAACGAGTGATGGGCAGCACTGAGATAGTGCTTCAGACGACGGAGCAGATAAAGCAGGTCAGGCAGAGGTTGTTGACAGCTCAGAGTCGCCAGAAGAGTTACGCGGATAGGCGACGGTCCGAGCTCGAGTTTCAGGTCGGAGACTTCGTACTCTTGAAAGTGTCTCCTTGGAAAGGAGTGATTCGATTCAGGAAGAGGGGCAAGCTGGGGGCCCGGTATATAGGGTCGTTCAGGGTTACCGCGAGGGTGGGTAGGGTAGCATATCGGTTGGAGCTACCTGCTGAGGAAGTGTATAGCCAGATACATTATACCTTCCACATGTCTCAACTGAGGAAGTGTATAGCCAACGAGTCGGCGGTGGTACCATTGGAGGATATTCAGGTGGATGCGAGCCTGAATTATGTTGAGAGGCCAGTCATGGTGGTGGATCGGAAGATCAAGGTTTTGAGAAACAAGGAAGTACCACTGGTTCTGGTTCAGTGGCAGCATCAAAAAGGATCCGAACTAACCTGGGAGCCGGAGGCAGAGATGCGGAAGCTTCATCCAGAGTTGTTTGTAGAATGAGACTTCGGGGGCGAAGTCTATTTCTAGTGGGGGAGAATTGTAACAGCCAGATTCCCATGTATCTTATTTTAAGTATTTATCTTGAGATTTAGGGAGGGGCTGGACGAGTAGGCGCTCAGACTCGCCGAGCAGGATCGCGAATTTTGTCTGGATTAATGACTGGACTCGACGAGTCGATGAGTGGACTCGGCGAGTCCGCGCTGTTAAGTGAAACCCTAAATCTCAGGTCCTGAGCCCTATTTAAAGGCCCTTATGGCTGTTATTTGCGGCCATTACTCCCCTGTGAAAACCCTAGAGAGCAAAGAGAGCTTAGAGACCATTTTGGAGGTTAATTATTTATCCTTTGGTGTGATCTTGCAAGAAGGAGTGGGAAAATCCAAGCTAGAACGATTGTGGAGCTTGGATCTGTGTTGCTCACACTGAGATTCACGTTTTGAGGTACAAGTTCCTTCCCATTTCGTGTATTTGATAGATTCCTTGAATCTTGGGTTTCCTTTGTGCCATTTTGAGTTGGATTGTGAAGCACTTGGGGTCCCTTTGGGTATAGATGATAGATCTGGACCTTGAGAGGTCCAAAAGGTCCCAAGCTTCCAGCTTTATGAGGTTTCATGTGAGCCTTGAGAGTAGAACCCCATTTTAAAGGTTATTTCTCCATTTTTGGTCTTATAAGCATTGCATGAACGTAAAGTTTGAACCTTTACGTAACTTTCAAGTGTTAGGAGGTTAGATCTACTGGTTCGTGAAGCAGATCTGACCTCAAAGGATCGTTTGAGTGTTTTCATGGGAGGAACTCGCCGAGCCCATAAGGGACTCGACGAGTCGAGTCGGGTTGCCCCATGATTCGCGACCTGTGATAACCCGTTGAGTGTAGGGTTGACTCAGCGAGTCGAGTGAGGACCAGGGGCGAAGAGGACATGCATGGACTTGCTGAGTCGCACAAGTGCAGTTGACGAGTCTGGTCAAAGTTTGACCGTTCACTTTTGTTGACTTTTAGGGTTTGGTCAACAATTGGACTTGAAGACCATTTGAAGGGTAAAATGGTCTTTTAGCCTTCTTAGAGGACATGGAAGAGAATAGTCTAGCCTGGCGAGTCGTTATTGATTTGAGATAATTGTTTATGTGTTTAGGCAGAGGCTAGATTAGTGTATACGTGTGTGAGATTATCCGAGATAGCTGAGGTGAGTCTTCTCACTATACTGTACCTGGAATGGTACCTATGTGTGACCGGAAGGTCTTATATGTGCTATATGCTGATATGTGATATGTATGTGTTATGAATTCTATGTATGATAAGGACCGTAAGGTCAAGATGATATGGACCGGAAGGTCAAGAGGACATGGACCGGAAGGTCAGGAGGTTACGGACCAGAAGGTTGATACGAGTAGGACTGGATGGTCTACCGGGATTTGGGATGGAAGTCTCCTAAGACACTTGGACCGGAAGGTCCCACAGAGTTATGGCCTGGAAAGGCGTATGTGTTGTATGTGGTATTTTGGGGAACTCACTAAGCATTTATGATTACAGTTGTTGTGTTGGGTGTTCCAGGTACTAGCGAGGACCGTGGGAAGGCGTAGTCATGATCCGTACACACTGAGAGGATTTATGTAGTTGAGATCTTTTGAGATTTTGGGATTTGCTTGTTATGATGACATTGGATACAGTTGTTGGATATTGTTTTTGGTGATTGAAAATATGATTTAAAAATGAAAAATTGTTTTGAAAATTCACGTTGTTACATATATCTTACTATATAATTCCTAAATTTGTGGGATCTCTAATAACAAATTTAATTACACAAGTTTGATCCCATCTATGCCTCAAAGTTTTCCTAAGACCCAGTGAATTAAAATAGGAAGATGTGCATGATCCTGCCTTTGCTTTCCCACGATCCTTAGAAGTACCTAAAAATATAAACTAAAACTATAAGTCAAATCTTAATGAGTTCCCTAGAAGTACCAATACATACACATGTATATAAGAACATATATTGGGTCCACAGCTAAAAAGATTGGATTACCCCCAAGCCTACAGTATGAGTTTGGCATGAAATTTGGGACCTCAGCTCATGTCTGGATTGCTCTCGAGCCTCAATTAAGAGTTTGGCATGCCAATCGGGCCCTTAGCTCAAATCAGGATTACTCCCGAACCCACAACATTAGTTTGGATTGCCCCAGGGCTCACAACTTATGTCTGGATTTCTCCGGGTTTGTTCGCTACCGCAGTAAGTAGTACAACCTCAACCTAACACAATATGTCGACATATGTAACAGATAAACATAACACAGAACCAACAATTACAAATAATCACATATATCTACTAATCAGCTACAACTAGCATAATATTATCCTAACCAGGATAAATTATCTATTGGGTCGGCATTGGTGCCGTCGACCTACGGGTACAGTGAGGAAGACTCACCTCTTAGTCCGAACAAATAGTTGAATAAATATCTGCTCTGAATACCCGCTCTATCCATCACCTATTATTCAAATCATGGCCCAACTTAACTTAATATCAAAATACCCAAAAAAATCCTTTGGTCATAATTGGTCAATCATGGTCAAAGTCAAAGTTAACGATCAAGGTCCAAAAGATAATATCCCTTCCCAGCGGAGTACACCCTACATACCAAGAGAGTACGCCCAACGTACTCTAATGTTGACTAAAAAATGGGGCGTTGACCACGTACACACATCGTACTCATAGGTACGCCTAAAGAATGTTGCCCTATCCCAAATGAGACCATCTAACACATGCATAGGTTACATACAACACTCAAGATCATATTTTTATGCACAACAACACTCTGAAATGTCCAAGGGGACGACTCAAATGACTTAGAGTAACCCATACTCTAAATGTCAAGCTAATGGGACCAAAATGTTCACAACTTCAAGGCTAACAAGATCTTAAATAAATCATCATCAAGTTTGGAGCTTTTTACCTTAAAATGATGCCAAATGGTGATGAGATTCTAGATCTAAGGTGCCTTAGTCTTCCAAGGTGGTCCTCTCTTCTTCTCCTTCCTTCTTAATCACCAAAAGTACCCGTAAAAGCTCAAGAACACTCTTAAGGTGGATTAGGATCCTTGATGGACAAAATGGCAAGTGGAGGCTGAAGAGGGAATGAGAAAATCAGGAGTTAATGGTGTTTATATATGGACCAAACCCTAAATTTTAGGGTTTAAGGATCCTTCATGTATGCCCTGTGTATGTTGTGTACGTCCAACGTACTAAGGCCCACACTTGTACTCCCAACATACCAAGCCTTGGCCTGATTTTTACGAAACTGCCACTAGGGGCCATAAATGCAGACAATCCTCATACTAAGGGGTTTAAAGGAAAAATACTTGAAAATCGACATGTTACAATTCTCCCCCACAGAAATTGGACTTCATCCTCCAAGTCCACTGTTGCAACTAACTCAGGGTAGAGTTCCCACATCTCCACCTCGGGCCACTCAGACAATCATCCCCAGAACTCGATCCGATCTAAAAGTTGGCTCATTCATGCGACTGCCTTCCCATACTATCCTTTACCCAATATTGACTAAACTCACACACACTGACCAATAATAAATCCTTGACCCACTAACTTTTACCACTGAATAAAATCATCACAGTTCTCCCAAAATCCGGAAATCAAACACCACGACTGACTCCCAAGCAAGCAAAACTATCTCAGAACGCAGTTATTACGACTTCTCTTTACAATATGAACCATACGAAACCCTTCCGACCCTGAATTACCTTGATGATACCACTGGGAAACAGGAGTCCTGACCATTCACTGCAGTTGAAACCTTCATCCGAAAACAAGGTGACTCCCAACATGAGCCTCAACTAGATAACTTTTGTAGACAAACACGTACAATGCCAACATATTCCACAACTTCCTAGATATAAGACCTAACTTCTAGCAAGAACCACAGAGTCGAGGAATCTCATAACTACAATCACCGAATCAAATCTATCAATAGATTCTCGAGATCGGAAATCCATCAAATCAATACTTCAGAACCCATATTCCAGGACTGATACTCATCCATTCATTGAACCCACTCCTTGTCTTTGACTAAGAACACCACACAACATGTGGAATGAAGTACTCAACATACATCGATCGCAAATTCCAAATCCATAAGATGTACCAAAACCTTAAATAAACCCTAGACTCCCTATTACGCCATTACAACCACTGCTCCTATGAGCGAATATGATCAATCCAAGAATTTTCACATTGCATCCTACCCTTATTAGCTCAGGTATACCCCCACCTAGAAAATCACTCGAGACATTCACAATGAACTTCATGACTTGAACTCCGTAGTCGATACCCAACCTTGGTAACCCAACCCCTAATAACAGCTCGCGAACAAACAGGATTTATAATGTAAACACTCCACAAGAGACTTTTTCATGCACGACTGATAGTCCCAATAACCCTTAACTGCTCACTTAATCCAAACCAGTTGGTTCGTGAGTCTCCCGACTTCCAACAATGTACCAACACCGAAAGTACCATATGTAGGAGAAATAAACAATCATGATCACTGGGCCCACATCCTATGTCTGGAATACCCCTACAAGGTCCTCAACATAGATCTGGATTGCCTTTGAGCCCACAACATGAGTCTGGAGTGCCCTTCCCGGCCCTCAGCCCATGTATGGTATGCTCTCGGTATTACGCCAATCTTGTAGACATTCCATCATTATCCTAAACTCACGACTAGCAACATATGGGCCTTAAGATACTCAACCTCATTCCACCGCCGTGCAGGAACTTAATAAATGTCCTTATCAATGCTAACCGAGTGCAACAATGCCATAGTCTTTTACCACATACAATTCCCTTCACAATACAAGCTGCTACCAACGCAAAATCCAGAATGGGATAAACGGTCGTACTTTTCTTCCAATGCAAAGGCTATAACCTAAATAAGAACCCTGTATATAATTCGAACCAAGTGATCCATTGTTGTCTGTCCAGCCCACATCTACCTCTCATGACAATATCTAATGAACTTACCACAAAACACAACCTTAGAGAACCCATAACCTTACCCAAAAGGGGCGAAGTACCAGATTTCTAATGAAATGAAGAACGTTAATCATTAATAGAAGAAATCCTCATAAACGATCATAACAAGCTCGCATATCTTGATTGAGAATGAACAGACCCCATCAATACGAAACTATCTCAATAAAACTTTTAAGGTTATCCATAAATGCTGCTAAGACTTTAGTCAGATCCATCTAAATACCAACCCTGCCAGCACGACATGCTAAAATTAGATTCCACGCATATTTAATGTCCCATCTGAAAAAATTGAGCAACATTGTCCCAAATTCTAGACTCCCAATAACTAAGGACATCTTCCAAACTCGATTTGAACTTGATGATAGGTTGATGAATCCGTTGAACTTCAACTGATACAACTCAAAACTTCCGAAGAATCTCCACTGTGATGAAGTATGAAATGACCAATGATCGAGAATGAATTGACACCCAATCTAGTAAACCAAAACCCATGCAGAGCCGAACATATCCATCTCTGAACAAACCCATAAATAAGTACCTATCTCAATAACTCTTTTAAGGTTATCCAGAAATGTTGCTAAGACTCTCGTCATATCCATCCAAATACCAACCCTTCCAGCACAACATGCCAAGAATTAGATTTCACACCTATTTAATGTCCCGTCTGGAAAAACTAAGCAATACTGTCCCAAATTATAGACTCCCAATAACCAAGGACATCTTCCAAACTCGATCCGAACTTGACGATAGGTTGATGAATCCGTTGAACTTCAACTGATACAGCTCAAAATTTCTGAAGAATCTCCAATGTGATGATGTATGAAATGATTGATGATCGAGAATGCATTGACATCCAATCCATTGAACCAAAACCCATGCGGAGCTGAACATAACCATCTATGAAACTGATTTACCGATTGATGGTGGTTGTCGAGGCCAACACAAATAATAACCCTAAATATTACACACTAAAATAGTGTATAGTGGTAAAGGGATCGAATCCACGGAGATTGGTTCAATTTATACCTCTATGAAAAATCTCTTTGTAAAAATACTTGTAAAATGACAATAAAAATAAAATGGCGGGTTTTGGTGTTTTGGAATACTTGAAACAAACTAGATTTAACTATGATTTAAATAGACAAATGCAACAAAAATAAGAGTTTGATATAAAATCAATAAGGGAGAGATGGTTGACTTAAAGTTTCCTCACTTTGACTTTTGATGAACATATCATTAGAATCCAATGGTGCAATACTTTGATTTAAATCCTTAATTTGGCTATAGTAATCCAAGGAGCTTGAGATTACCTAAACTTTTCTTAATTGTTGAAATGGCTAGAGAAGCTCATAACAATTTCCTTAGTCAAAGTCACTAATTCCAAATAGCATGTAATTAGTGAAAGTCAACTAGCATTAAGAACCAAAAAGTCACCAAATCCAAGAGGGGTCAAATGCTTTCACCACCATGTTGGAGGAAATGTTTTTATGATTGTGTGAAGCAAAAACAACACAAAAATCATTTGTTGCTTGCTAATTTGAGGATCCTTTACTTAATCAAGAAATTAGCCAACTAATCACCACAAACACATTTAAACTCATGAACTAAAACATACAAGTAGTGATAAGATGTTAAAACACAAAACATTCCCATAAAGATTTAAGAACATGTTCATGGGTTCTTCAACATTCAACAAAAGTTCAAAGGATTAACCAAAAGTCAACCAATATTAGTTTAGCCAAGCATGGCTAAACCCAAAGAAACAAAGTTAGAGAAAATTGTACCAAACATTAAGCAAGAATCAAGATGTAAAAATATGATGTTCTTCAAGTGTTCTTGGCCTTCAAAAGTCTTCAAAACCCCAGAGAGAATCTCCAAAAATCAGATGTCTAAGAGTCTCCAAAAGATGGGCACCAACCTTCCTCAAATAGCCTTCCAAATGGATTTCCGAAATTACCCCTGCAGAACCTTGCGCGACCCGCGTGCTGCTGCGCGGGTGGTGCCTGACATGGGCTTCTTTGAGATTTTGGGCCTCCAAAGCATATCCCACTAGCCCAGATCGAATCCAATCACCTCCTAGCCCATTTTCTTCAAGTTTTTCTTCAATTTAAGCCCAATTTAGCTTCTCCAAATGATTCATAGCTCGTAAACTCGCCCGATTAATAATCTATGCATGCTTGAATACACTCCCGCATCTTGTAAATTTAAATGTTTATTTCTCTCCAAGCCTTCAAATAATCATCAAGCTCGCTCCATGCATCATCTCCACCACCCATCAAGCCTAAGATCCTTGTTTTCCACCAATTCCCATCGCTTTCCATACGTCCCGAACATTCCCGCTCCACTAGTCTCCATGAAATCTGCAATAAAGCTCACGAAACTAGAAAGTGCCCGAAATAGTCATAAAATAACAAAAGGGAAAATATGCATGGAAATTATCTAAATTATGAATGAAATATGCTAAAATAAACTATAAAAAGAAGTAAACAAAACTAACTATCAAATCACCCCAAGCTTAAACTTTACTTGTCCTCAAGTAAGACAAGACTAAAATGAACTCGGGATGAACTATCCTAGAGAAAATAAAAAGAATGGATAGAGCCACAGAACCTGATCACCGTTAGTCAACATGGTCAGAACTGATCCTGCTATTACCTCACGAATTTTTCATCCGATGACAATGGTACCATAAACCACAGCCAGGATAACTCCTTCAGGTGAGTAAGGAGGGATGAGCAGTCGCAGCCTCAATGGAACATGCATACAATGAAGAATATTTGTAGTAGGGAGAAAGCAGCTGGATGGGATCGGGTGGAGCTCTTCTTTAAGTGTACACTCTGATCTCACGTTTGCCGGTCTCTCTCATGTGTAACTAGGTTTAATCACTCGGGCACCGTTGTAGGAATCGGTTCACTTGGTGTTGGCCCAAACCTCCCGTAGTATCCGACTCGACAGTCTCCCTAGCATCACCAATTTTCGAAAAACAACTCGATCTATATACAATAAAACATACCAAAATAAATGAATATCAAACGCCGGGTGACCAAAATGATAGAAAATTTAGTTCAATAATTGAACCGGTCACCCTTCTCAGATTTCTGCGGCTGGGAATTTGCCTGGCTTTATTCTTTTTTTATTTTTTTTTTACTTGAAGGTAATGTAATAACAACCCTTTGACTCAAAATTTGGTTCCTAAAGTGTGTAATTGGAACCGAAAGGGTAGTAATATAATCCGAATGGTCTAAGCGAGAAAATGACCATGTGTGGAGCATAAAGATATAATGTAAGCTCCTTTTCAAATTTGTGAATTTTTTTTTTCAAAAATAATGAAAATGTCCACATGCGGACTAAAAGACTTCTCTAAAATCCTAAGAAAATCGCAAAAAGATATGGTGATGTAAAGAGACCGGATATGGATTCTACTCGGGGGCAAGCACTAGTGCTTCATCCTAACGGTTCAAACATGATCAAGTGTGATCCTCTCGGCGGTAGTGACCGCAAGGCTAAGACATCCATTGCTATAGTATATCCTACAGTCATTAGTATTGTATGCATAATTCTTCATGAAAACTACATGTCCATGATCACTTACCCCTTTAAGCTACCAGCATCTGATCCCAAGTATGAGATCCCAAACTGCAGCTAATGGTCCCCGTTTGATGGGTGAGATAACAACAAGATCCTGGACCAATAATGATACAATAACTGTGAACCTATTCCATGGCATCCAGGGGTGAGAATAAACAGACAACAAAAATGCATGAATGCTAATGCCTAAGCTAAATGTTATGCAAAAATATAAAAGGTGAAAAAGAAAAAAAAAATCTTTTTGGATTTAAAAAAAAATGAATGAAAATTAGCTTAAAACTAAAATGATATGCAACCTAGTTAAAAATGCATGAAAAAAAAATATAAAAGGAAAATGAAATGCCCCACCCCAAGCTTAAGAACAAGCATTGTCCTCAATGCTTAAGGTAAGGGCAAAAATGACCTAAATCGGAGGATTGGATGACGGGAGATGTTTGTGGCGGTGGTTTCGTGAAATTACGACCAGTAGAACTCCGACAATCTTGAATTTTCCGGTGAGGTGGGTGCTGGAAGGTTATATGAGAGGAATGGAGTGGGAGGTCAAGATGATTAAATGAGGAAGAAGGGAAGCTGAACATTTTAATCTATGGGTCAAAAAGGGTCAATTTCGGTCAATGTTGGTCGAGAAAAGTCAAAAGGTCAACTCATTAAAACCTTTGGTCAACACCTGGTCAAATAATAGCCAAAAATAGCCCAAATTGCCCAGCACAGTGCGCGGGTCGCGCAGAGTAGCATGCGGGTCGCGCAGACCTTGCAGTTAAGTCTTGGGCCAATGTCGCTTCATCACACCTGGCCGTGCAACCCACCCGCGCAACAGCACGCGGGTCGCGCAACCCGCTGATCCTGATCTTCATTTTCGCTTCATTTTTCTTCGTTTTTCACCCGTTCTTGCTTCGGACAGCCCCAAACACCTAGAAACTCTTGATTTCTTCAAAAACAACTCTTTTGAATCCCAAAAATATCTTCCAAACTCATTTATTCAAATTAAAAACACAAAAACACAATGCTTTCCAAAAATGCCGTTCTTTAACGTCTTTGGCGAGACGCCTCCAAACTTCACTTTAACACTTTGGGGCGTCCAAATGGACGACATCTTGGACATTTGAATCAAAACCTTAATTGAATGGCTTCAATCGATGTCCATTAACCTTGCAAATTTGCCCCATGTCTACATTTTTTAATTTCCACACCTCCATTGGGACTCGTTTCTTGTATTTGATTTTCTTTTTACGGGAGAACCATACCGGACTTATACCTTTGATAATAGAAATCATCCAACCATATTCTCTCTCGTACTTGTTCCGTAAGGTGACCAACTCGTCCCTCTTTGACATGGTGGTTGAGTAGGTGACCGGTTGGGCGTCTTCTTTCTTGTGATACGTATCCTTTGAAGAGTCCGACAAATTTATCGCTTCTAGCTCTTGTGGTTGGTCTACCAATGGAGTTAGTTTCTCAATGGTAGTGGGTGGCTCAACCTCTCTTTCATTAACCCATATCACTTCCTCTATAGTTTCATTGTCAGCTTTTTCAATTTCTTCTTCTTCTTTAACAACCTCTTCCACTTCTACTTCTTCTTCCTCTTCTTCATATAACACTCTTGGGCCATCAAAAATTTTCTCATCATTCAAAGGAATGGAACATGCGCTATGCGATGGGCTCTTTTCAGATGGTATTTTTTCTTGAGCTTCCATTATACTAATTGATTGAGCAATTTGTGTTATTTGTTGCTCTAAGCTTTTGAGGCTAGCTTGAGTTGTTTCCTGGAAAATTTGGGTAGAAATGGCAATGCTTTTCACAATGTCCTCTAAGGACATGCTTGGCGTTTCAGTTTGTTGAGGAGGGTAAGGATAGGGTTCTTGGAACAGTGGATTTGGCTGGTATTGGTTATTTCCCCATGTTTGGTATGGGTTTTGGTAATGGTTATTTTCCCAAACTTGGTTGTTGTCCCACCATTGATCATGTTGAGGCTGATCATAACTCCATTGGTTTGACCAGTAGTAGCTTCCTTTCTCTTGCACTTCTTCCCATTCTCCTTGTAAATATGAACACGTGTCGGAATGTTGTCCATTTTGGGCACAAAAATCACAAAGAAGAGGTGTGAACTGCACACTCTGGTCACTTTCAATCATCATAACTAACTGAGCTAGCTCAGAAAGTTGGTCTTCGGTGCAAGGAGTGTTCATTTCCAAATCATACTTTTTTTTAATTTCGGGGTTTTAAATTAGATTACCTACACAATGAGATGTAGGCATAGAGAAACAAACTGATTAAATCAAAATCAATCCCCGGCAACGGCGCCAAAAATTTGGTGGTTGTCGACGCCAACACAAATAATAACCCTAAATATTACACACTAAAATAGTGTATAGTGGTAAAGGGATCGAATCCACGGAGATTGGTTCAATTTATACCTCTATGAAAAATCTCTTTGTAAAAATACTTGTAAAATGACAATAAAAATAAAATGGGGGGTTTTGGTGTTTTGGAATACTTGAAACAAACTAGATTTAACTATGATTTAAATAGACAAATGCAACAAAAATAAGAGTTTGATATAAAATCAATAAGGGAGAGATGGTTGACTTAAAGTTTCCTCACTTTGACTTTTGATGAACATATCATTAGAATCCAATGGTGCAATACTTTGATTTAAATCCTTAATTTGGCTACAGTAATCCAAGGAGCTTGAGATTACCTAGACTTTTCTTAATTGTTGAAATGGCTAGAGAAGCTCATAACAATTTCCTTAGTCAAAGTCACTAATTCCAAATAGCATGTAATTAGTGAAAGTCAACTAGCATTAAGAACCAAAAAGTCACCAAATCTAAGAGGGGTCAAATGCTTTCACCACCATGTTGGAGGAAATGTTTTTATGATTGTGTGAAGCAAAAACAACACAAAAATCATTTGTTGCTTGCTAATTTGAGGATCCTTTACTTAATCAAGAAATTAGCCAACTAATCACCACAAACACATTTAAACTCATGAACTAAAACATACAAGTAGTGATAAGATGTTAAAACACAAAACATTCCCATAAAGATTTAAGAACATGTTCATGGGTTCTTCAACATTCAACAAAAGTTCAAAGGATTAACCAAAAGTCAACCAATATTAGTTTAGCCAAGCATGGCTAAACCCAAAGAAACAAAGTTAGAGAAAATTGTACCAAACATTAAGCAAGAATCAAGATGTAAAAATATGATGTTCTTCAAGTGTTCTTGGCCTTCAAAAGTCTTCAAAACCCCAGAGAGAATCTCCAAAAATCAGATGTCTAAGAGTCTCCAAAAGATGGGCACCAACCTTCCTCAAATAGCCTTCCAAATGGATTTCCGAAATTACCCCTGCAGAACCTTGCGTGACCCGCATGCTGCTGCGCGGGTGGTGCCTGACATGGGCTTCTTTGAGATTTTGGGCCTCCAAAGCATATCCCACTAGCCCAGATCGAATCCAATCACCTCCTAGCCCATTTTCTTCAAGTTTTTCTTCAACTTAAGCCCAATTTAGCTTCTCCAAATGATTCATAGCTCGTAAACTCGCCCGATTAATAATCTATGCATGCTTGAATACACTCCCGCATCTTGTAAATTTAAATGTTTATTTCTCTCCAAGCCTTCAAATAATCATCAAGCTCGCTCCATGCATCATCTCCACCACCCATCAAGCCTAAGATCCTTGTTTTCCACCAATTCCCATCGCTTTCCATACGTCCCGAACATTCCCGCTCCACTAGTCTCCATGAAATCTGCAATAAAGCTCACGAAACTAGAAAGTGCCCGAAATAGTCATAAAATAACAAAAGGGAAAATATGCATGGAAATTATCTAAATTATGAATGAAATATGCTAAAATAAACTATAAAAAGAAGTAAACAAAACTAACTATCAAATCACCCCAAGCTTAAACTTTACTTGTCCTCAAGTAAGACAAGACTAAAATGAACTCGGGATGAACTATCCTAGAGAAAATAAAAAGAATGGATAGAGCCACAGAACCTGATCACCGTTAGTCAACATGGTCAGAACTGATCCTGCTATTACCTCACGAATTTTTCATCCGATGACAATGGTACCATAAACCACAGCCAGGATAACTCCTTCAGGTGAGTAAGGAGGGATGAGCAGTCGCAGCCTCAATGGAACAAGCATACAATGAAGAATATCTGTAGTAGGGAGAAAGCAGCTGGATGGGCTCGGGTGGAGCTCTTCTTTTAGTGTACACTCTGATCTCACGTTTGCCGGTCTCTCTCATGTGTAACTAGGTTTAATCACTCGGGCACCGTTGTAGGAATCGGTTCACTTGGTGTTGGCCCAAACCTCCCGTAGTATCCGACTCGACAGTCTCCCTAACATCACCAATTTTCGAAAAATAACTCGATCTATATACAATAAAACATACCAAAATAAATGAATATCAAACGCCGGGTGACCAAAATGATAGAAAATTTAGTTCAATAATTGAACCGGTCACCCTTCTCAGATTTCTGCGGCTGGGAATTTGCCTGGCTTTATTTTTTTTTTATTTTTTTTTTTACTTGAAGGTAATGTAATAACAACCCTTTGACTCAAAATTTGGTTCCTAAAGTGTGTAATTGGAACCGAAAGGGTAGTAATATAATCCGAATGGTCTAAGCGAGAAAATGACCATGTGTGGAGCATAAAGATATAATGTAAGCTCCTTTTCAAATTTGTGAATTTTTTTTTTCAAAAATAATGAAAATGTCCACATGCGGACTAAAAGACTTCTCTAAAATCCTAAGAAAATCGCAAAAAGATATGGTGATGTAAAGAGACCGGATATGGATTCTACTCGGGGGCAAGCACTAGTGCTTCATCCTAACGGTTCAAACATGATCAAGTGTGATCCTCTCGGCGGTAGTGACCGCAAGGCTAAGACATCCATTGCTATAGTATATCCTACAGTCATTAGTATTGTATGCATAATTCTTCATGAAAACTACCTGTCCATGATCACTTACCCCTTTAAGCTACCATCATCTGATCCCAAGTATGAGATCCCAAACTGCAGCTAATGGTCCCCGTTTGATGGGTGAGATAACAACAAGATCCTGGACCAATAATGATACAATAACTGTGAACCTATTCCATGGCATCCAGGGGTGAGAATAAACAGACAACAAAAATGCATGAATGCTAATGCCTAAGCTAAATGTTATGCAAAAATATAAAAGGTGAAAAAGAAAAAAAAAATCTTTTTGGATTTAAAAAAAAAAATGAATGAAAATTAGCTTAAAACTAAAATGATATGCAACCTAGTTAAAAATGCATGAAAAAAAATATAAAAGGAAAATGAAATGCCCCACCCCAAGCTTAAGAACAAGCATTGTCCTCAATGCTTAAGGTAAGGGCAAAAATGACCTAAATCGGAGGATTGGATGACGGGAGATGTTTGTGGCGGTGGTTTCGTGAAATTACGACCAGTCGAACTCCGACAATCTTGAATTTTCCGGTGAGGTGGGTGCTGGAAGGTTATATGAGAGGAATGGAGTGGGAGGTCAAGATGATTAAATGAGGAAGAAGGGAAGCTGAACATTTTAATCTATGGGTCAAAAAGGGTCAATTTCGGTCAATGTTGGTCGAGAAAAGTCAAAAGGTCAACTCATTAAAACCTTTGGTCAACACCTGGTCAAATAATAGCCAAAAATAGCCCAAATTGCCCAGCACAGTGCGCGGGTCGCGCAGAGTAGCATGCGGGTCGCGCAGACCTTGCAGTTAAGTCTTGGGCCAATGTCGCTTCATCACACCTGGCCGCGCAACCCACCCGTGCAACAGCACGCGGGTCGCGCAACCCGCTGATCCTGATCTTCATTTTCGCTTCATTTTTCTTCGTTTTTCACCCGTTCTTGCTTCGGACAGCCCCAAACACCTAGAAACTCTTGATTTCTTCAAAAACAACTCTTTTGAATCCCAAAAATATCTTCCAAACTCATTTATTCAAATTAAAAACACAAAAACACAATGCTTTCCAAAAATGCCGTTCTTTAACGTCTTTGGCGAGACGCCTCCAAACTTCACTTTAACACTTTGGGGCGTCCAAATGGACGACATCTTGGACATTTGAATCAAAACCTTCATTGAATGGCTTCAATCGATGTCCATTAACCTTGCAAATTTGCCCCATGTCTACATTTTTTAATTTCCACACCTCCATTGGGACTCGTTTCTTGTATTTGATTTTCTTTTTACGGGAGAACCATACCGGACTTATACCTTTGATAATAGAAATCATCCAACCATATTCTCTCTCGTACTTGTTCCGTAAGGTGAGCAACTCGTCCCTCTTTGACATGGTGGTTGAGTAGGTGACCGGTTGGGCGTCTTCTTTCTTGTGATACGTATCCTTTGAAGAGTCCGACAAATTTATCGCTTCTAGCTCTTGTGGTTGGTCTACCAATGGAGTTAGTTTCTCAATGGTAGTGGGTGGCTCAACCTCTCTTTCATTAACCCATATCACTTCCTCTATAGTTTCATTGTCAGCTTTTTCAATTTCTTCTTCTTCTTTAACCTCTTCCACTTCTACTTCTTCTTCCTCTTCTTCATATAACACTCTTGGGCCATCAAAAATTTTCTCATCATTCAAAGGAATGGAACATGCGCTATGCGATGGGCTCTTTTCAGATGGTATTTTTTCTTGAGCTTCCATTATACTAATTGATTGAGCAATTTGTGTTATTTGTTGCTCTAAGCTTTTGAGGCTAGCTTGAGTTGTTTCCTGGAAAATTTGGGTAGAAGTGGCAATGCTTTTCACAATGTCCTCTAAGGACATGCTTGGCGTTTTAGTTTGTTGAGGAGGGTAAGGATAGGGTTCTTGGAACAGTGGAGTTGGCTGGTATTGGTTATTTCCCCATGTTTGGTATGGGTTTTGGTAATGGTTATTTTCCCAAACTTGGTTGTTGTCCCACCATTGATCATGTTGAGGCTGATCATAACTCCATTGGTTTGACCAGTAGTAGCTTCCTTTCTCTTGCACTTCTTCCCATTCTCCTTGTAAATATGAACACGTGTCGGAATGTTGTCCATTTTGGGCACAAAAATCACAAAGAAGAGGTGTGAACTGCACACTCTGGTCACTTTCAATCATCATAACTAACTGAGCTAGCTCAGAAAGTTGGTCTTCGGTGCAAGGAGTGTTCATTTCCAAATCATACTTTTTTTTTAATTTCGGGGTTTTAAATTAGATTACCTACACAATGAGATGTAGGCATAGAGAAACAAACTGATTAAATCAAAACCAATCCCCGGCAACGACGCCAAAAATTTGGTGGTTGTCGAGGCCAACACAAATAATAACCCTAAATATTACACACTAAAATAGTGTATAGTGGTAAAGGGATCGAATCCACGGAGATTGGTTCAATTTATACCTCTATGAAAAATCTCTTTGTAAAAATACTTGTAAAATGACAATAAAAATAAAATGGCGGGTTTTGGTGTTTTGGAATACTTGAAACAAACTAGATTTAACTATGATTTAAATAGACAAATGCAACAAAAATAAGAGTTTGATATAAAATCAATAAGGGAGAGATGGTTGACTTAAAGTTTCCTCACTTTGACTTTTGATGAACATATCATTAGAATCCAATGGTGCAATACTTTGATTTAAATCCTTAATTTGGCTATAGTAATCCAAGGAGCTTGAGATTACCTAAACTTTTCTTAATTGTTGAAATGGCTAGAGAAGCTCATAACAATTTCCTTAGTCAAAGTCACTAATTCCAAATAGCATGTAATTAGTGAAAGTCAACTAGCATTAAGAACCAAAAAGTCACCAAATCCAAGAGGGGTCAAATGCTTTCACCACCATGTTGGAGGAAATGTTTTTATGATTGTGTGAAGCAAAAACAACACAAAAATCATTTGTTGCTTGCTAATTTGAGGATCCTTTACTTAATCAAGAAATTAGCCAACTAATCACCACAAACACATTTAAACTCATGAACTAAAACATACAAGTAGTGATAAGATGTTAAAACACAAAACATTCCCATAAAGATTTAAGAACATGTTCATGGGTTCTTCAACATTCAACAAAAGTTCAAAGGATTAACCAAAAGTCAACCAATATTAGTTTAGCCAAGCATGGCTAAACCCAAAGAAACAAAGTTAGAGAAAATTGTACCAAACATTAAGCAAGAATCAAGATGTAAAAATATGATGTTCTTCAAGTGTTCTTGGCCTTCAAAAGTCTTCAAAACCCCAGAGAGAATCTCCAAAAATCAGATGTCTAAGAGTCTCCAAAAGATGGGCACCAACCTTCCTCAAATAGCCTTCCAAATGGATTTCCGAAATTACCCCTGCAGAACCTTGCGCGACCCGCGTGCTGCTGCGCGGGTGGTGCCTGACATGGGCTTCTTTGAGATTTTGGGCCTCCAAAGCATATCCCACTAGCCCAGATCGAATCCAATCACCTCCTAGCCCATTTTCTTCAAGTTTTTCTTCAATTTAAGCCCAATTTAGCTTCTCCAAATGATTCATAGCTCGTAAACTCGCCCGATTAATAATCTATGCATGCTTGAATACACTCCCGCATCTTGTAAATTTAAATGTTTATTTCTCTCCAAGCCTTCAAATAATCATCAAGCTCGCTCCATGCATCATCTCCACCACCCATCAAGCCTAAGATCCTTGTTTTCCACCAATTCCCATCGCTTTCCATACGTCCCGAACATTCCCGCTCCACTAGTCTCCATGAAATCTGCAATAAAGCTCACGAAACTAGAAAGTGCCCGAAATAGTCATAAAATAACAAAAGGGAAAATATGCATGGAAATTATCTAAATTATGAATGAAATATGCTAAAATAAACTATAAAAAGAAGTAAACAAAACTAACTATCAATTGATAATTTCCCAATTTAGACTGTAAATAGCAATGCATACAATGAGCTGACAAGTCCCTCAACAACTGATACTCAACCTGAGTGATCCTAGAACCTCCTCATCTGTTCATTGGCATCCGAAAAACGAATCAATGGCTACAACGAGCTCATTGACCAACTACTACTTGCTACGAGACAACTCGTGTATTTCCTAAACACATACATCTGATAGCCACTTGCTCTACTGTAACGCCCAAATCCTAGTATCTATTTTAAGCCAAAATATTCATTTTTGCAAACGAACTCGACGAGTTGGAGGCCCCAAACTTGTTGAGTAGAAACGGATTTTGGACACGGGACTTGAAGTCTAATCGACGAGTAGGGCTGCCAGAGTGAAACCCTAATTTTCAAGGTTTGCACCATATTTAAGGACATTAACACTTTATTGTGGCTTCCCTTGTCGCCTCCCTCAGTCCAGCAAAACCCTAATTCGTGATCTTGAGCCCTTTTAGTGTGTGTGAGTGAAAAGAGAGTGATTCCTTGGTATTTCCTTGAAGAAGTGGAAGTTAGAAGTGCTTGGTTGAAGGAAGAAGCTTTGGATCCATAGAGTTCTTTGTCAAAGCACCTTATTGAGGTATGAAGTCTATACCTTGACTATTCATTTACTAGATCTCTCCATGGAGTAGTTTAGGACCTTAAGGAGCCTATTTTGGAACCATTCATGGATGCAATCATGTTTTGGAGTTATAACTTCAAATCTAGATGTCCATGGCCATATGAGACTCAAAGTTGCCAACTTTATTAAGTCTTGGCCCTTCTCCATGCCTTAGATTTCTTTAAGAGTTGAGTTTTAGTGTTATTAGCTTCATGGAACCATGCATGAACTTATTCCTAGGGGACCAGATCTATGGTTTGGAAGCATTGAACCCGACTAGAAACGACTGTCGACGAGTTGTTCACACAACTCGGCGAGTTGGGTCATGGTCCCCCAACCTTTTATGTTACTGAGCAAGCTCATTGAGTCTAGTAGATGACTCAGCGAGTTGGCCATAGTTTCGGGTTATGAAGATTGAGGTACTCAACAAGTTCAAGGAGGGACTCGGTGAGTTGTGAGTGAAATGTCCCGACTCTGTCTGAAGGGGAACTCGACGAGTTCATGAAAGAACTCGACGAGTAGGATCGAGATTCCAGGGTTGTATGGAACATGGAACTCGGCGAGTTCATGAAAGAACTCGACGAGTAGGATCGAGATTTCCAGAGTTTTATGGATCAAGGAACTTGATGAGTTGATGGACCAACTCGACGAGTTCAGTCAACCAGGATGTCGACTTTGACCAGGATGTTGACTTTGACTTTGACCTTGACCAGAGTTGACCCTTTAAAGATTTATGAGTATGAAAGAGTAATTAAAAGAGATTTTATGTGTAGGATTTTGAGGAGAGTTGATCCTGGAGCCGAAGAAAGTTCAACTACTTCACAACATTGAGGTGAATTACCTTCCAGTAGAAGTGGGTTGAAGGCACCAATGTTGACCCACTAGTAAGAGCTATAGTGGAGATGATTGTCTTTGGGATAATTATCTGGTATGTCATTATCTGTTATGCTTTAGGTGCTAGTATGCTATGATGTTATGTGATAGTGGTAGGAGAGGTAGGATAGACCCTAGTATCGGTCGATAGGGATGAAGGGGTATGCCAACACCCGGATAATCTAGGCGGTATATGACTTATATGTTTATGCACTAGGATGTTATGTTGTAGAAGTAGGGGTGGAATAGTCCCCGGTACCGGTCGAAAGGACCGAAGGGGTAGGCCAACACCCTAATATGCTAGGCGAGGTACCGGTCGAAAGGACTGAAGGGGTAGACCAGCACCCTGATATGCTAGGCGAGGTACCGGTCGATAGGACCGAAGGGGTAGGCTATCACCCTGATATGTTAGGCAGTTACTGGTTGAAAGAGACCGAAGGGGTAGTCCAGTACTCGGATATGTTAGATGGTATGTATATTGTATTATATGTGGTATGATGTGGGAACTCACTAAGATTTGTGCTTACGATTTGTAGTTTTTGTTTCAGGTCCTTCTTCTTCGAAGGGAAAGGAGCCAAAATGGTAGCAGCGCACCACACACACGATTTTCTGCATATGAGATTCTTGGGATTTGCTCTGACATTATTACTATCTTATGACATGCTCTTGAGACATATGATCTATGGTTTTTATGAAATAAGATAACTTGATGTTCTTTTCTATAATTTGTTTTATGAATCATTAAATTAAAAATGAAATTTTTGGTCTAGAATTTTGGGATGTTATAAGTTGGTATCAGAGCCTTGGTTTGAGGGATTCAGACACACCTTCGGGGGTGTCTGGACTCAAATCGAGGGTTTGAAAGATTTTTACGAAAAAATAGTTTTTATAAAAATTAAAATAAAGAGTTTTGAAAAAGAACAAGGTGTGTCATACGTGCAATCGGCCGAGCTCAAGTAAGTTTTCCCCCAGATACCCATACATGTTTGTTATGATATGTGATATGATTATGAGAACTGCATGCTAGATTAGGGTTGAGGATCTAGTAAGGATGCCTTATATGCCTACTATATGTGTATGAGAACTGTATGCTAGATTAGGACTAAGGATCTAGGAAGATGCCTTATGTGTCTGCTATATGTGTTTATTGAATTACATGCTAGAGCTGATTAGTCAGTGATATGATGGCCTGAATAGGATATGCTTGATTTGATTACTCAATGCTCGAATGTTGTTTGCTTTGTGCTTTTAGGAGTTTTAGTTATCTTTAACTAATTAGTAAACGAATACAGTAAGTTACATATTACGAGGACTAAATAATTTCAGAAGGTTAGGTCTAGCCCTATTTCGCAACTTTTGTTTGAGTCCAACCGTTGTAAGGTAGGATCTATCATTCTAAGAATTATCTGCTCTTAGTGAAATGTAATGGTATTCACGAGCTATTTAGGTAAAGCTAGTAGGGGTTTCTTATGCAGTTGATGGCGGGGAGTAGGTCAGAGAGTTATCCTAGGGTAAGCCTAGGATGAGATTAATGTAACGAGAAATAGTAGTGAAAGGGACTTGGTGAAGTCAAGGAAATCCTTGAGGAAAGTACGGATAGATATGGAAGGTAGTATGGGCCCGTACTACTAAAAGCAGAGGATCCGTACTCAAGTCAAGGAGGGCTGAGATAGAACCAAGGAACTTGTAGAGTGTGTCATACCTCTCGGAGTTATGTATGAACTTAACGATTATGTGTTTTGCATTAGAATGGTGGTGACATGTCACGGAGCAGGAGGTTCATGGTCTGGGTCAGGATCAGGTTCAGGTTTGGGTGCAGGTTCCGAGCCAGTTGATGATGGACTACGGGAGTTAATCGTGTCCGAGATTGCGAGAGGCATCCTTGAGGCGACCTCGGTGATTTTTGGGTTGATCAAGGAAGGGATCATCTATCTGATGGGGGAGCATCTCATGGTGTTCAGGAGTGACACACTGACATGGCATCTGGCTAGTCAGGGACACGCACGCTCTCCTTCAAGTATTTCAGAGGATGTGGTGCGCCAGACTTCCACGGGGTGAAGGATCCCATTATGTCCATGATATGGATTGCATACATCGAGTCTACACAGTTTACGAGCTTTTGCCCTGAGGGGTCGAAGGTCTGGTATGTTGCAGGGTGTTTGAGGGACAAAGCTAGAGATTAGTGGGAGGCAGTCAGTGATTCGTTAGGAGCCCCATCCATTGAGGCTATGACTTGGTCGGACTTTGTGACCAGGTTTAGAGCTGATTTTGCGCCAACTGTGGAGATTCAGCAGCTGGCCAGGGAGTTTCTTGATATGAGACAAACGACTGAGTCGGTGGCGAAGATTGCCAACAAGTTTAGGGAGAGAGACTTGTTGGTGGCTTAGTACGCAGGTGATGAGGAGATGAGGAAGACTCGATACTATGATATGTTAAGAGCTGACATCCATAAATATGTTAGCTACTCAGCATGCCCGACTTTGGAGGACATGATAGCGAAGGAGAGGGAGATTGATATAGAATACATCCGAAAAAGGAAGGCGGATGCTGGGTAGGTGACTGGGGTTTCGGGGAAGAAACCCAAGGGATCCGACGCTAGGACGAAGGGCCAGCAGGGTCGGAGCCGCTGCGGGAAATGCAGCAAGACGCATGAGGGGGTTTGTAGATTAGGCTCATCGGGTTGCTATAAGTGCAGCAAGCGTGAGAATTTTGGCAGGGATTGTACTGCCCCTACTCCTACCTTACAAACATCAGAACTGATTTGCTTTCATTGCAATCAGAAGGGCTATAAAAAGGCCAACTGTCCGAGGTTGACATCAAGAGCGCCAGTGGCGACACCAGCTCCAGCAACCATGCAGATCACGGATGGCCGACGGGGCAAGACGGATGCTCCAATGGTGAGGAGCCAAGCCTTCCTGCAGACCGCCTATGAGGCGTGTGTCGCACCGGATGTGGTGACGGGTATGTTTTCTTCTCCCTAACTCTTATTACATGTAGGTTATGATATTTATGTGCTATGTTTATGTGTTTTGCTTAGGATTGTTCCATGTGAACGACATCCCAGTACATGTGTTATTTGAGTCGGGGGCTACCCGATTATTTGTCTTTCTTGCTCTTAGTAAGAGGTTTTCAGAGTCTTTGAGCATGTTGGATTGCCCTATAGAGGTCGAGATTGCTGATGACCGATCTGTCCGGGCATCAAAGGTTTTTAGAGATTGCGTTTTGACGATTTTTGACGAGCATTACCTCGTGGATTTGGTTCCCTTCCCATTGCGTGGGAACAAGGTTATCATCAACATGGATTGGCTGAGCCCTAATGGGGAGGTGATCGACTATGCGCAGCAGTTGGTACGTATCAGGACCCCAAATGGGGGAGAGATGATGATTCAGGGCGAGAGGCCGCAGCGTAGACCAGCTATGTGTTCGGCAGCGAGGGCTAGGCACTACCTTCAGTAGGGTTATGCAGTAGAGATGATTGTCTTTGTGATAATTATCTGGCATGTCATTATCTGCTATGCTTTATGTGCTAGTATATTATGATGTTATGTGATAGTGGTGGGAGAGGTAAGATAGACCTCAGTATCGGTCGATAGGGTCGAAGGGGTATGCTTGTTGGGTTTTGAGCATTCTAACACTTCCTAAGTGTACATGCAACCCTAATAAACCTTGGATCTATGTTTGTCTAAGATACATGCAAATAATTATTTTTCCAAGGCTTATATCCTAACTAGCATGACATGGGGAACTTGAATCAAATAAAGCTAGTAGAAACGCTTACCTTGTAGTTGTAGTTGATTGCTTGGAGTTTTTGAGCCTAGCACCAATAGTGTGGATGCCTCAAATGAAAGTCACAAATCACCACAAACTTGGAACTTTGAGAGAATAGTCACCACTTCTCTTGAAATCGGCCCTCACCTCAACAAGTGTCAACTAGTGTGATTTCAAGAACCAAAGCCTCCTTTATATAGTGTGGTGGATTAGGTTTACATCCATGTAAAACCTAATACCCATGTCTCTTCATTTCCATGAGATCCATGGGTTAAAGCTCCATGGAGTATCCATGGACTTCTCCATCCAAGCCTAGCCCATTCCAAATAAGCATAGGCCCACACTATATAAATATAGAAGCCCATATTTAATTAGTAATATCTTTGATCACTAAATTAATCCTAGATTAATTATAGATCACTACTAATTAAATAATATGATCTTATATTAATATATTAGAACCTATAATATATTAATAAATCATAACCTGTACTATTCTCAAATATTATCCAATAATTGTTCGGGTGAAGTGCAACCCAAATGGACCATGCCAGGTCGGGTCAAGTACATACCAAATATAGTTATGGACTTAGACACTATATCCAACAGTCTCCCACTTGGATAAGTCTAATAACCATAGTTGCAAGTATGACTTCAGGAACCGATCAGCAATCGTAGCTCTTTAAACTCTGTTGAACTAGAACGCGCCATTTAGATAAGTGATCATATAATCCTATGTTCTAGATATCAGCCGGACAAATACATGGAACATTGTCTTGCTTAGTATCCAGCAGTTGTTTCCCGATTTCCGATTTGTTTGACATAGAACTCAACTGAACACATCAATTTAGTTCTGACCGGGCCCGGTACATAGGTCAAAACAAAATCATCGAGGGGCCCAGATATCAGCTTCTAATCCAAGAAGGAACAGATAAACTTCGACTCATATGTTTGTTCTACCACTCATTGAATTACACACAAATGCACGTTTTATAACATCGAGTTACCAATGCGTTTTCGTACAATCAATGCATAACCAACTTGTAAGTAACAAATCATATCTCTAGGTTTGAAGACTTATATGATATTACTGTCTCACGATCACTCGAGATAAAATTCCATGAAGTGATTCCAGTGAGCGTGGGTTGAGTCCAATGCTCAGAACTTATGAGCACTCATGATTGTTGTAGCCATGTCCAACACCTTAGACCTCTACAACCAATCATGACAGTCTTGATTCATACCTACTTCCGACATATGACCGACTGTGGAGGTTTGAATAATATGATATACCAAACATAATTATTCTGGAAGTCAAAACATGCAAAAGAAATATAGTAAAAGATCGACAAGAGATAGCAACACTTTACTCATAAATAAAACACCTTTTATTCATCATCAAATGTCAATTACACTTTACAAATTTCTGGGTTATCTAACTACTAAAACTTATATCATCCTTCAGCCCTATGCTCTGAGCATGCTGGAGATGCTTAACCCTACTCAGTCCCTTCGTGAGGGGATCTGCTGGGTTCTCATCCGATGATACCCTCTTCGCCATGAGGAGTCCTTCTTCGATTCGATGTCTGATAAAATGGTATTTTCTGTCGATGTGTCTGGATCTCCCGTGATCCCTTGGTTCCTTGGCTAAGGCAACCGCACTATTGCTGTCACATAAAATCTCCATTGGCTCTTTTATAGCTGGTACAACTCCAAGGTCTCCGATGAAGTTCTTTAGCCATATTGCCTCCTTTGCTGCCTCGCTTGCTGCTATATACTCTGATTCACAAGTGGAATCAGCCACTGTCTCCTGCTTGGAACTCTTCCAAGAGATTGCTCCTCCGTTTAGGGTAAAGACCCAGCCTGACTGAGAGCGGAAATTATCCCTATCAGTCTGGAAGCTAGCATCACTATACCCTACAACTCTCAAGTCATCACTCCCACCGAAGGTAAGGACCCAGTCCTTAGTCCTTCGCAGGTACTTGAGGATATTCTTTACCACTGTCTAGTGTTCCTTGCCAGGGTTCGCCTGATACCTGCTAACCATGCTCAAAGCAAAGGCTACATCAGGTCGAGTGCACGTCATAGCATACATGATCGATCCTACAGCTGAAGCATAAGGAAATCGACTCATTTCTGCTATCTCAGCCTCAATACTAGGGCTTTGTGTCTTACTCAATCTGGCGTTACACTGAATGGGTAACTCACGTTTCTTGGAGTTATGCATGTTGAATCGTTTCAACACTTTGTCCAAGTAGGTACTTTGACTAAGTCCAATTAGCCTTTTACTCCTGTTCCTCAAAATCTTTATCCCTAGGATATAGGCAGCTTCACCAAGGTCCTTCATAGCGAAACACTTCCCAAGCTAGGACTTAACTTCCTGCAGGGTTGGGATGTCATTTCCTATGAGTAGTATGTCATCCACATACAGTACCAAAAAACTGACTATGCTCCCACTAGCCTTGATATAGACGCAAGATTCATCTTCACTCCTTGAAAAACCAAATTCCTTGACTTTCTCATCAAAGCAAAGATTCCACCTGCGAGGTGCCTGTTTCAATCCATAAATGGATTTCTCGAGTTTACACACTCTATTAGGGTACTCTGTACTGACAAAACCCTCTGGCTGAACCATGTAAACATCCTCAGCCAACTTTCCATTAAGGAAAGCGGTTTTGACATCCATTTTCCATATTTCATAGTCATGAAACGCAACTATGGCTAACAGAACCCTAATAGATTTTATCTTGGCCACTGGTGAAAAGGTTTCATCATAATCAACTCCCAGAGTTTGAGAATAACCTTTTGCAACTAGTCGTGCCTTATAAGTGTGTACATTACCATCCATGTCGGTCTTCTTCTTGAAGATCCATTTGCACCCTACAGTCTTACGACCAGGTACATTCTCAACCATGTTCCAAACTTGATTGTCATACATGGATTGTATCTCGCTATCCATGGCCTTTTTCCATTTAGCAGCCTCAGGGCCTGCCATGGCTTCCGTGTAGCTGTTAGGTTCATCCAGACCTACTAGTGTCTCATCACTAATAAGTGTCTCACCTTCCGCAGTAATATGAAATCCATAATAATGCTCAGGTGCATTCCTAACTCTCGTGGAACGCCTAAGAGGTACAGGCACATCAGTTGGCTCAACAGGAGTTACCTCCTTAAGTTGAGGGCTAGGGTTTGAAGTTCCTTCACCACTTGACTCTTGAATTTCTTCAAGATCAATTTGCCTCCCACTGTTTCCTTGGCTTATAAATTCTCTCTCTCGAAAAACTCCTCTTCTTGCTACAAAGACCACATTATCATTAGGTCTGTAGAAGAGGTAACCAAAGGATTGTTGTGGGTAGCCGATGAAAATACACCTCTCGCTTCGAGGTTCGAGCTTATCATGAGTCTCGCGTCTCACGAAAGCCTCGCAACCCCAAATCTTGATGTGGTCTAGCTTAGGTACTTTACCAGTCCACATCTCGTGAGGAGTTTTGGCAACTTTCTTTGTAGGGACAAGATTAAGAATATGGGCGGCAGTCTCTAAGGCATACCCCCAGAATGAAATTGGTAGCGTAGCTCGACTCATCATGGAACGAACCATGTCCAACAAGGTTCGATTACGCCTCTCAGCCACACCATTCAACTGTGGTGTCCTGGGAGGTGTCAATTGTGAGACAATCCCACATTCCCTAAGATAGCCGAGGAACTCTGAACTAAGATACTCACCTCCTCGATCAGATCGAAGCATCTTAATGTTCCTACCCAATTGATTCTCGACTTCCTGTTTAAATTCCTTAAACCTCTCGAAAGTCTCTGACTTATGCTTGATTATGTAGACATATCCATATCTGCTGTAATCATCAGTAAAAGTCAAATAAGAACGATTAGCATCCCTTGTGGCATGTTTGAATGGTCCACACACATCCGTGTGTACAAGGTCCAACAAACCTTCACCCCTCTCACATGAGCCTGTGAAGGGTGACTTTGTCATTTTTCCAAGTAAGCATGATTCGCAACTATCATCTGACTTTAGGTCAAACGACTCCAAGACTCCATCCTTTTGGAGTTGGCCTATGCGTTTCTTGCTTATATGTCCAAGACGACAATGCCATAATGATGTTTTATCCAAGTTATTATGAATAGTAGAATCAATACACAAAACATTATTTCCTAAGTTATCTACAACCGATACAGCTTCATACACACCATCACAAGGTAATGCTTTAAAATAAAAGACATTATTATAGAAAACATCAATAGAACCAACTTCATTATTAAATGAAAAGGTAAACCCTTGTTTGTACAAAGCATGAAAGGAAATAATATTTCTTGCCATTCCTGGCGAATAACAACATTTATTCAATTCTAAATTACACCCACTACTTAGCGATAAAGTATAAACTCCAATCTTGGTAACAGGTGAAGCTTTCCTATTCCCCATGATCAAGTTTATTCTTCCTTGCTCCACATTCTCACTTCTTCTTAGTCCCTGCAAGTCACAACAAATATGAATACCACAACCGGTATCAAGGACCCAAGATTTAGAATGGGGTGAGTTATTAGAAATAATAGTGTAAATACCTGCATGGTTGGGTTTGACTTTCCCATCCTTCACATCTTGCTGGTATTTTGGGCAGTTCCGCTTCCAATGAGACTTTTCATGGCAATAGAAGCATTCATCCTCTTTTGGGTCAGAAGAAGGAGTGATGAAACCTTTCTTGGTTCCACTTGAAGAAGAGCCATCAAGGGTCCGAGCCTTGGTACCCTTCGAGGACCTCTTTCTCTTCCTCCATCGATTTTTCCCAATTGCCAAAACCGGAGTTGAGTTTGGAGTAGGAGTGATAGCAACCGACTTCCCCTTAAGACCTGATTCTGCGGTCTTGAGAAGTTCCTGAAGTTTGCTGAGTGTGACCTCTTCCTTATGTTGGATATAGTGTCTAAGCCCATAACTATATTTGGTATGTACTTGACCCGACCCGGCATGGTCCATTTGGGTTGCACTTCACCCGAACAATTTATGGATAATATTTGAGAATAGTACAAGTTATGATTTATTAATATATTATAAGTTCTAATATATTAATATAAGATCATATTATTTAATTAGTAGTGATCTATAATTAATCTAGGATTAATTTAGTGATCAAAGATATTTCTAATTAAATATGGGCTTCTATATTTATATTGTGTGGGCTAATGCTTATTTAGAATGGGCTAGGCTTGGATGGAAAAGTCCATGGATACTCCATGGAGCTTTGACCCATGGATCTCATGGAAATGAAGAGACATGGGTATTAGGGTTTACATGGATGTAACCCTAATCCACCACACTATATAAAGGAGGCTTTGGTTCTTGAAATCATACTAGTTGACACTTGTTGAGGTGAGGCCGATTTCAAGATAGTAGTATTTATTCTCTCAAAGTTCCAAGTTTGTGGTGATTTGTGACTTTCATTTGAGGCATCCACATTATTGGTGCTAGGCTCTAAAACTCCAAGCAATCAACTACAACTTCAAGGTAAGCATTTCTACTAGCTTTATTTGATTCATGTTCCCCATGCCATGCTAGTTAAGATATGAACCTTGGAAAAATAATTATTTGCATGTATCTTAGACAAACATAGATCCAAGGTTTATTAGGGTTGCATGTACACTTAGGAAGTGTTAGAATGCTCAAAAAACCCTTCAGTGGTATCAGAGCCTAGGTTTATTTGTTTGATACTTGATGCAAAAAAAAAAAAAAATGGAAAAGTCGAAAAAAAAGGAAAAAAAAAAAAACGGAATTTCGGCTTTAGTTGCTGGAAATGGATTGGAAACATTACTCTAAACTGTTTTGGTACTTGAAAACTTGTTTTAGATGGAGTAATGTTTTTGCTAATTCATTTACAACAACTAGTTATCAAAATTACAAAGTTTTATGTGATTTTGATTCTTGAAAGTGTTCATATTCATATTCTTGTTCTTATGATGTTTAGATGATCATAGGAATTATTTGTAACCTATGTGGTAATTTAATTCTTGATCATAATGTGTTTTAATGGAGTCCATAACTTGTCCTCAAGTTATGGAAAACCAAAAGTCTCTTGGATTAAAAACCATTAAAAGAACATAAGAGTTAGAAAAATGAAGAGTCTTCATTTTATTACTCTATTAAACTCATAAGTTACAAGATATGAAAAGTTTTGAAAGTTTACAAAACTTGCCCTCAAGTTTTGGAACAAGTAAAGTTAAGTTAAAACTTTAGTTCCAACCCTTAGAATTTTAAAAGTTAAAATTCAACCCTTATACTTATATTATTATGATTTAATAATTATATATATATGTATAAGAACAAAGTCGTCTTACCGCTAGTACGCCTCATTCACGAAGCCGGTCTATAAGGTGGGTATAAGGTTGTTGCCTATAAAATGGTGACTTAATGGGTGTCCACTCTCACCCACCGCTTGCTTGACTGGTGGAGGGTCGTTAGCCGAACGGGTAAGACAAGGACTTATAAATTCTCATTCAAAGTATGATGAATATTATAAAGTAACTAAATGTTTTATTAAATTCCCAATCTTAGTTACTTTAGGAAAAATGTGAATAAGGTGCTAATCCATGAAATTACACTTTACACTTTGATTAAGTCGTTGGTGGAGCGTGTGTGGTTAACCGGCACACTAACTTGGACTTAACAAGGTAGGTAAAGGGTGACTTAAAGGTTTATTATAGTATCGGTGGAGCGTGTGTGGTTTACCGGCACATCGATTGAGTGATAAACCTTAAGGGTACCAAGTGATTTGCATGGTTACTTCACACCTCGTTTTGTGATCCTCGGCATCCCAGTCACAAAACTTGGAGGGCACACTTGAGATTGAAACATGCCTTTGAAAAGTTCATTGAATCTCAAAGAATCTAGGAATTTCTAAGAACCAATCAAAAAAACCTAATATTTAAACATTTCGGTTTTCGTGGTGGAAATTGGTGAATCGTCATTCACCTACCTTTCAAATATGGTATAGCTTAGATTACGGCATACCTCTTCTAAGTTATATTATATTGTGATTGGATCCTAGCCTTAATATTACATTTGGGTGTTTTATTAAGGACTCTCTTATATCTAAACTAATCTTGTTCTCTTCTTTTCAGATGTCTTCAAACAATGCTTCTGGCTCTAATCCTAATGGCTCCTTTACCCTTATGAACTTGTGTGGGAAAGTCACCTTTGATGGATCCAACTTCAATGAGTGGATCAGAAACATCAGGATGATTACCCGCTACGAGGACAAAGAATATGTCCTTGACAAGGAGCTTAAGGAGATTGATGAGACCACTGCAACTCCTCAGGAGATCGCTGACTTTCGGGCACATGAAAGGGATGCTACGAAAGTGGCTTGCATCATGATGGCCACGATGACAGCGGAACTCCAAAAGTCTTATGAGGATTTCTACCCTTATGAAATGCACCAAGATTTGATGGAAAGATACCATCAAAGTGCAAGACAAGAGAGGTATGAAATCATCTGCTCCATGATAACAACCATGATGAAGGACGGGGAATCCGTCACGAGCCACATGCAGAAAATGCAAAGGTATGTGGATCGTTTGCTGAAGCTTAATGTGAACTTCCCTGAGGATCTTGCAATAGATATCATTTTGCACTCCTTACCATCGTGCTATGATCAATTCCGCATGACATATCACATGAATAAGGAAGAGGTCACACTCAGCAAACTTCAGGGACTTCTCAAGACCGCAGAATCAGGTCTTAAGGGGAAGTCGGTTGCTATCACTCCTACTCCAAACTCAACTCCGGTTTTAGCAATTGGGAAAAATCGATGGAGGAAGAGAAAGAGGTCCTCGAAGGGTACCAAGGCTCGGACCCTTGATGGCTCTTCTTCAAGTGGAACCAAGAAAGGTTTCGTCACTCCTTCTTCTGACCCAAAAGAGGCTGAATGCTTCTATTGCCATGAAAAATCTCATTGGAAGCGGAACTGCCCAAAGTACCAGCAGGATGTGAAGGATGGGAAAGTCAAACCCAACCATGCAGGTACTTACACTATCATTTCTAATAACTCACCCCATTCTAAATCTTGGGTCCTTGATACCGGTTGTGGTATTCATATTTGTTGTGACTTGCAGGGACTAAGAAGAAGTGAGAATGTGGAGCAAGGAAGAATAAACTTGATCATGGGGAATAGGAAAGCTTTACCTGTTACCAAGATTGGAGTTTATACTTTATCGCTAAGTAGTGGGTTTAATTTAGATTTGAATAAATGTTGTTATTCGCCAGGAATGGCAAGAAATATTATCTCCTTTCATGCTTTGTACAAACAAGGGTTTACCTTTTCATTTAATAATGAAGTTGGTTCTATAGATGTTTTCTATAATAATGTTTTTTATTTTAAAGCATTACCTTGTGATGGTGTGTATGAAGCTGTATCTGTTATAGATAACTTAGGAAATAATGTTTTGTGTATTGATTCTACTAATAATAATAACGTGGATAAAGCATCATTATGGCATTGTCGTCTTGGACATATAAGCAAGAAACGCATAGGCCAACTCCAAAAGGATGGAGTCTTGGAGTCGTTTGACCTAAAGTCAGATGATAGTTGCGAATCATGCTTACTTGGCAAAATGACAAAATCACCCTTCACAGGCTCGTGTGAGAGGGGTGAAGGTTTGTTGGACCTTATACACACGGATGTGTGTGGACCATTCAAACATGCCACAAGGGATGCTAATCGTTATTATTTGACTTTTACTGATGATTACAGTAGATATGGATATGTCTACTTAATCAAGCATAAGTCAGAGACTTTCGAGAGGTTTAAGGAATTTAAACAGGAAGTCGAGAATCAATTGGGCAGGAACATTAAGATGCTTCGATCCGATCGAGGAGGTGAGTATCTTAGTTCAGAGTTCCTCGACTATCTTAGGGAATGTGGGATTGTCTCACAATTGACACCTCCCAGGACACCACAGTTGAATGGTGTGGCTGAGAGGCGTAATCGAACCTTGTTGGATATGGTTCGTTCCATGATGAGTCGAGCTACGCTACCAATCTCATTCTGGGGGTATGCCTTAGAGACTGCCGCCCATATTCTTAATCTTGTCCCTACAAAGAAAGTTGCCAAAACTCCTCACGAGATGTGGACTGGGAAAGTACCTAAGCTAGACCACATCAAGATTTGGGGTTGTGAGGCTTTCGTGAGACGCGAGACTCATGATAAGCTCGAACCTCGAAGCGAGAGGTGTATTTTCATCGGCTACCCACAACAATCCTTTGGTTACCTCTTCTACAGACCTAGTGATAATGTGGTCTTTGTAGCAAGAAGAGGAGTTTTTCGAGAGAGAGAATTTATAAGCCAAGGGGACAGTGGGAGGCAAATTGATCTTGAAGAAATTCAAGAGTCAAGCGGTGAAGGAACTTCAAACACTAGCCCTCAACTTGAGGAGGAAACTCCTGTTGAGCCAGTTGATGTGCCTGTACCTCTTAGGCGTTCCACAAGAGTTAGGAATGCACCTGAGCATTATTATGGCTTCCATATTACTGCGGAAGGTGAGACACTTATTAGTGATGAGACACTAGTAGGTCTGGATGAACCTAACAGCTACACGGAAGCCATGGCAGGCCCTGAGGCTGCCAAGTGGAAAGAGGCAATGGATAGCGAGATACAATCCATGTATGACAATCAAGTTTGGAACTTGGTTGAAAATGTACCAGGTCGTAAGACAGTGGGGTGCAAATGGATCTTCAAGAAGAAGACCGACATGGACGGTAATGTACACACTTATAAGGCACGACTGGTTGCAAAAGGTTATTCTCAAACTCTGGGAGTTGATTATGATGAAACCTTTTCACCAGTGGCCAAGATAAAGTCTATTAGGGTTCTGTTAGCCATTGCTGCATTTCATGATTATGAAATATGGCAAATGGATGTCAAAACTGCCTTCCTTAATGGAAAGTTGGCTGAGGATGTTTACATGGTTCAGCCAGAGGGTTTTGTCAGTACAGAGTACCCCAATAGAGTGTGTAAGCTCGAGAAATCCATTTATGGATTGAAACAGGCACCTCGCAGATGGAATCTTTGCTTTGATGAGAAAGTCAAGGAATTTGGCTTTTCAAGGAGTGAAGATGAATCTTGCGTCTATATCAAGGCTAGTGGGAGCATAGTCAGTTTTTTGGTACTGTATGTGGATGACATACTACTCATAGGAAATGACATCCCAACCTTGCAGGAAGTGAAGTCCTGGCTTGGGAAGTGTTTTGCTATGAAGGACCTTGGTGAAGCTGCCTATATCCTAGGGATAAGGATTTTGAGAAACAGGAGTAAAAGACTAATTGGACTTAGTCAAAGCACCTATGTGGACAAAGTGTTGAAAAGATTCAACATGCATAACTCCAAGAAAGGTGAGTTACCTATTCAGAGTAATGCCAGATTGAGTAAGACACAAAGCCCTAGCACTGAGGCTGAGATAGCAGAAATGAGTCGACTACCTTATGCTTCAGCTGTAGGATCGATCATGTATGCTATGACGTGTACTCGACCTGATGTAGCCTTTGCTTTAAGCATGGTTAGCAGGTATCAGGGGAACCCTGGCAAGGAACACTGGACTGCGGTAAAGAATATCCTCAAGTACCTGCGAAGGACTAAGGACTGGGTCCTTACCCTCGGTGGGAGTGATGACTTGAGAGTTGTAGGGTATAGTGATGCTAGTTTCCAGACTGATAGGGATAATTTCCGCTCTCAGTCAGGCTGGGTCTTTACCCTAAACGGAGGAGCAATTTCTTGGAAGAGTTCCAAGCAAGAGACAGTGGCAGATTCAACTTGTGAATCAGAGTATATAGCAGCAAGCGAGGCAGCAAAGGAGGCTATATGGCTAAAGAACTTCATCGGAGACCTTGGAGTTGTACCAGCTATAAAAGAGCCAATGGAGATTTTCTGTGACAGCAATAGTGCGGTTGCCTTAGCCAAGGAACCAAGGGATCACGGGAGATCCAGACACATCGACAGAAAATACCATTTTATCAGACATCGAATTGAAGAAGGACTCCTCATGGCGAAGAGGGTATCATCGGATGAGAACCCGGCAGATCCCCTCACGAAGGGACTGAGTAGGGTTAAGCATCTCCAACATGCTCGGAGCATAGGGCTGAAGGATGATATAAGTTTTTAGTAGTTAGATAACCCAGAAATTTGTAAAGTGTAATTGACATTTGATGATGAATAAAAGGTGTTTTATTTATGAGTAAAGTGTTGCTATCTCTTGTCGATCTTTTACTATATTTCTTTTGCATGTTTTGACTTCCAGAATAATTATGTTTGGTATATCATATTATTCAAACCTCCACAGTCGGTCATATGTCGGAAGTAGGTATGAATCAAGACTGTCATGATTGGTTGCAGAGGTCTAAGTTGTTGGACAAGGCTACAACAATCATGAGTGCTCATAAGTTCTGAGCATTGGACTCAACCCACGCTCACTGGAATCACTTCATGGAATTTTATCTCGAGTGATCGTGAGACGGTAATATCATATAAGTCTTCAAACCTAGAGATATGATTTGTTACTTACGAGTTGGTTATGCATTGATTGTACGAAAACGCATTGGTAACTCGATGTTATAAAACGTGCTTTTGTGTGTAATTCAATGAGTGGTAGAACAAACATATGAGTCGAAGTTTATCTGTTCCTTCTTGGATTAGAAGCTGATATCTGGGCCACTCGATGATTTTGTTTTGACCTATGTACCGGGCCCGGTCAGAACTAAGTTGATGTGTTCAATTAAGTTCTTTGTCAAACAAATCAGAAATCGGGAAACAAACTGCTGGACAATAAGTAAGACAATGTTCCATGTATTTGTCCGGCTGATATCTAGAACAGAGGATTATATGATCACTTATCTAAATGGCGCGTTCTAGTTCAACAGAGTTTAAAGAGCTACGATTGCTGATCGGTTCCTGAAGTTATACTTGCAAATATAGTTACTAGACTTATCCAAGTGGGAGACTGTTGGATATAGTGTCTAAGCCCATAACTATATTTGGTATGTACTTGACCCGACCCGGCATGGTCCATTTGGGTTGCACTTCACCCGAACAATTTATGGATAATATTTGAGAATAGTACAAGTTATGATTTATTAATATATTATAAGTTCTAATATATTAATATAAGATCATATTATTTAATTAGTAGTGATCTATAATTAATCTAGGATTAATTTAGTGATCAAAGATATTTCTAATTAAATATGGGCTTCTATATTTATATTGTGTGGGCTAATGCTTATTTAGAATGGGCTAGGCTTGGATGGAAAAGTCCATGGATACTCCATGGAGCTTTGACCCATGGATCTCATGGAAATGAAGAGACATGGGTATTAGGGTTTACATGGATGTAACCCTAATCCACCACACTATATAAAGGAGGCTTTGGTTCTTGAAATCATACTAGTTGACACTTGTTGAGGTGAGGCCGATTTCAAGATAGTAGTATTTATTCTCTCAAAGTTCCAAGTTTGTGGTGATTTGTGACTTTCATTTGAGGCATCCACATTATTGGTGCTAGGCTCTAAAACTCCAAGCAATCAACTACAACTTCAAGGTAAGCATTTCTACTAGCTTTATTTGATTCATGTTCCCCATGCCATGCTAGTTAAGATATGAACCTTGGAAAAATAATTATTTGCATGTATCTTAGACAAACATAGATCCAAGGTTTATTAGGGTTGCATGTACACTTAGGAAGTGTTAGAATGCTCAAAAAACCCTTCACCTTATTCATGTGATATGTCATGCGGAATTGATCATAGAATGATGGTAAAGAGTGCAAAATGATATCTATTTCAAGATCCTCAGGGAAGTTCACATTAAGCTTCAGCAAACGATCCACATACCTTTGCATTTTCTGCATATGGCTCGTGACGGATTCCCCGTCCTTCATCATGGTTGTTATCATGGAGCAGATGATTTCATACCTCTCTTGCCTTGCACTTTGATGGTATCTTTCCATCAAATCTTGGTGCATTTCATAAGGGTAGAAATCCTCATAAGACTTTTGGAGTTCCACTGTCATCGTGGCCATCATGATGCAAGCCATTTTCGTAGCATCCCTTTCATGTGCCCGAAAGTCAGCGATCTCCTGAGGAGTTGCAGTGGTCTCATCAATCTCCTTAAGCTCCTTGTCAAGGACATATTCTTTGTCCTCGTAGCGGGTAATCATCCTGATGTTTCTGATCCACTCATTGAAGTTGGATCCATCAAAGGTGACTTTCCCACACAAGTTCATAAGGGTAAAGGAGCCATTAGGATTAGAGCCAGAAGCAACATTGTTTGAAGACATCTGAAAAGAAGAGAACAAGATTAGTTTAGATATAAGAGAGTCCTTAATAAAACACCCAAATGTAATATTAAGGCTAGGATCCAATCACAATATAATATAACATAGAAGAGGTATGCCGTAATCTAAGCTATACCATATTTGAAAGGTAGGTGAATGACGATTCACCAATTTCCACCACGAAAACCGAAATGTTTAAATATTAGGTTTTTGATTGGTTCTTAGAAATTCCTAGATTCTTTGAGATTCAATGAACTTTTCAAAGGCATGTTTCAATCTCGAGTGTGCCCTCCAAGTTTTGTGACTGGGATGCCGAGGATCACAAAACGAGGTGTGAAGTAACCATGCAAATCACTTGGTATCCTTAAGGTTTATCACTCAATCGATGTGCCGGTAAACCACACACGCTCCATCGATACTATAATAAACCCTAAGTCACCCTTTACCTACCTTGTTAAGTCCAAGTTAGTGTGCCGGTTAACCACACACGCTCCACCAACGACTTAAACAAAGTGTAAAGTGTAATTTCATGGATTAGCACCTTATTCACATTTTTCCTAAAGTAAGTAAGATTGGGAATTTAATAAAACATTTAGTTACTTTATAATATTCATCATACTTTAAATGAGAATTTATAAGTCCTTGTCTTACCCGTTCGGCTAACGACCCTCCACCGGTCAAGCAAGTGGTGGGTGAGAGTGGACACCCATTAAGTCACCATTTTATAGGCAACAAACTTATACCCACCTTATAGACCGGCTTCGTGAATGAGGCGTACTAGCGGTAAGACGACTTTGTTCTTATACATATATATATATATATATATATATATATATATATATATATATATATATATATATATATATATAATTATTAAATCATAATAATATAAGTATAAGGGTTGAATTTTAACTTTTAAAATTCTAAGGGTTGGAACTAAAGTTTAATCTTCACTTTACTTGTTCCAAAACTTGAGGGCAAGTTTTGTGAACTTTCAAAACTTTTCATTTCTTGTAACTTATGAGTTTAATAGAGTAATAAAAATGAAGACTCTTCACTTTTCTAACTCTTGTGTTCTTTTAATGGTTTTCAATCCAAGAGACTTTTGGTTTTCCATAACTTGAGGACAAGTTATGGACTCCATTAAATCACATTATGATCAAGAATTAATCTACCACATAGGTTACATAATTCCTATGATCATCTAAACATCATAAGAACAAGATCATGAACATGAACACTATCATATATCAAAATCACACTTAATATTTGTAATTTTTATAACTAGTTGTTGTAAATGAGTTAGAAAAGACATTACACCATCTAAAACAAGTTTTCAAGTACCAAAACAGTTTAGGGTAATGTTTCTAATCCATTTCCAGCAACTAAAGTCGAAAACCTGCACTCTGTCGACCCTACTCGTCGAGTGCATGAACCTACTCGGCGAGTAGGTTGAAGATACAAGTGAACTCGGCGAGTCCCCCCATGGACTCGGCGAGTTCAGCAGTCAGACAACAATTTTTCGACTTTTTCAAGCATATTGCAACAAGTATCAAACAAACAAACCTAGGTTCTGATACCACTGTTGGGTTTTGAGCATCTAACACTTCCTAAGTGTACATGCAACCCTAATAAACCTTGGATCTATGTTTGTCTAAGATACATGCAAATAATTATTTTTCCAAGGCTTATATCCTAACTAGCATGGCATGGGGAACTTGAATCAAATAAAGCTAGTAGAAATGCTTACCTTGTAGTTGTAGTTGATTGCTTGGAGTTTTTGAGCCTAGCACCAATAGTGTGGATGCCTCAAATGAAAGTCACAAATCACCACAAACTTGGAACTTTGAGAGAATAGTCACCACTTCTCTTGAAATCGGCCCTCACCTTAACAAGTGTCAACTAGTGTGATTTCAAGAACCAAAGCCTCCTTTATATAGTGTGGTGGATTAGGGTTACATCCATGTAAAACCTAATACCCATGTCTCTTCATTTCCATGAGATCCATGGGTTAAAGTTCCATGGAGTATCCATGGACTTCTCCATCCAAGCCTAGCCCATTCCAAATAAGCATAGGCCCACACTATATAAATATAGAAGCCCATATTTAATTAGTAATATCTTTGATCACTAAATTAATCCTAGATTAATTATAGATCACTACTAATTAAATAATATGATCTTATATTAATATATTAGAACTTATAATATATTAATAAATCATAACCTGTACTATTCTCAAATATTATCCAATAATTGTTTGGGTGAAGTGCAACCCAAATGGACCATGCCGGGTCGGGTCAAGTACATACCAAATATAGTTATGGACTTAGACACTATATCCAACAATGCTAACACCGGGATAAGCTAGGCGGTATATGACTTATATGTTTATGAACTAGGATGCTATGTGGTAGAAGTAGGGGTGAAATAGTCCCTATTACCGATCAAAAGGAACGAAGGGGTAGGCCAGCACCCTAATATGCTAGGCGAGGTACCAGTCAAAAGGACCGAAGAGGTAAGCCAGCACCCTGATATGCTAGGCGAGGTACCGGTTGAGATGACTGAAGGGGTAGGCCAGCACCCTGATATGCTAGGCAATTACAGGTTGAAAGAGACCGAAGGGGTAGTCCAGTACCCGGATATGTTAGACAATATGTATATTGTATGGTATGTGGTATGATGGGGGAACTCACTAAGCTTTGTGCTTACGGTTGCAGTTTTTGTTTAAGGTCCTTCTTCTTCGAAGGGAAAGGAGCCGAAACGGTAGCAGTGCACCACACATACAATTTTTCGCATATGAGATTCTTGGGATTTGTACTCTGACATTATTACTATCTTATGGCATGCTCTTGAGACATATGGTCTATGGTTTTTATCAAATAAGATAACTTGATGTTGTTTTCTATATTTTTTTTATGAATCGTTAAATTAAAAATGAAATTTTTGGTCTAGAATTTTCGGATCTTACATCTACACCCATAACTTGACCAAATCCTAAACCAAAATCCCACACCGCATATCCCTATGAACCATTCTTCCGACACCACAAACTCGAACAGATCGATGATCCTCCAAGCAGAATACATAGTTATCCCCCACTTAGGGTTCAAACTACCGCCCACTGGTGTTGTAACTAAACCATATCTCTAACCGACTCAACCATGTACAAACCATCCCTGACTGTTGGAATGTATAACACACGCATGATGATCTTCAAGATAAGGACCAAGCAAAGCCTAAGAGATATTAAATCTCATAGGAAGACCTCAAAAATTTCTAATCATAATCACCTTTAACATTAAGGATTTGACGTAAATGCACAAGCAAAACATAGTGTAAAATAATTATACCTTTAAATAATTATTTGTTTCGTCTGAAATGATAAAGTAGTATTTGTGACTTCCAAACTATACCAATTATAGTTTATTATGATTATTTTGTTAAGTCTATTTATATAATCATTTCTATAAATACGTAATAGTTATCTTGTTTAGATGTTTTTAAAAGATTATATCATATAAACTTAGATCTAACACAAGTATGAGAAACTGGTATGAAAAAGTCCATTTCTAGCTTTTGCCCCTTTTAACGATATTTACTTGTGACAAAACAAATATAACTTAGTAAAACTTACTTTTACCCTTCTTGGGGTTTTTACTCAAGTTAACTTTATGTGTTTTTAAAACCGTATATTTCTAGTTAAAATCCAAAAAATGATGTCATAAACTTGTTATAAACACTGTTGTTTAAAAATCCATTTTTACATAAAATACTAGATTTTTGAGTTTTCTTTTTGTGTAACTAACACTTTGGTATTTTTGTCTGGTTTCAAAATGTATGGTCAAAACAATATAACACAAATATAAGATAGTTTGTGTTTGTTTTTCTTTAGCTAGAAAAACCATATCTTGACCATAAAAGTCTTAAAATCCTTGTAGCTTTGTGGTTTTAACCCTTTTCTAAAGGACATATAAGATAGTTTATGTTTGTTTTTCTTAGCTTTGTATCATTAACCAACATAACACAAATAAATGTTCTACACATAAATATTACATTAAGAAAATGCTTTAAACACAACATATATTTGAAGCATGCAAACATTTGTGTTAAAATCAAACTTTTCTTGTATCCCCCCCCCCCCCCCCCTAAAACATGAAAAACTCAAAAAATGGGGGTATAAACTCACATTGAGTGTGTTTGTGGTTGGATAAAGAGGTGATGGTGAAGATCCTCAAGCTTAGAACACTTGAAGGTTGTTGAAGAACTCTTTGAAGATGATATTATCCTATGGGTTTTAACACATGATAATGTGTGTAAATGAGATGAAACTAGCATGAAAGTGTATAGAAACACTAGATTAACAAGGAATACTTACCAAAAATCCTAAGAACCAACTTGAAGAATTAATCCTTGGAAGGTTTGAACTTGTTTCTTGAGAAAAAAGTGAAGAAGTTTGAAGATGGTGGGGGTTGGAGGACCCCTCGTCCACAACTAAGAAGAGAGGGGGGGCATGGGTAAGGTGATGTTTGCATTGTTGTTTGTTGGATAATAGCCTTGATACATGTTGGTTAATGATTTGTGTTGGAAAGGATGCAACACTCATGTCACTAAGTCAACTCTTTCTTTTTTTCCAACCGAAAGCATCATTAACCCACCGAAATCACATGGTGATTTCGGTCCAAGTACCACCGAGATAGTGTTTTCGGTCCTAGACCGAGAACTTTAAAAGAAAGGTATAAACCACAAGTTATGTCCTACCCAGTTGAATTTTATTGACTTGTTTGACTTTTGCTGACCCGAAACTGCAAGTTGTCATAACAAGCAATGATACAAATGATGTTGATTTGTCAAATAGAAGAGAGGAGGCTTCTACTTCAACAGAATAGGGATGAACCTACTGTGCCAGTTTTATAGCCAGAACTGAATGAACAGCTGTCAGAGGAGGGGAATTACAACTGTACTGTGAGTTAAGTTGAACTTCGAGTGGTCATGAGGAACAACCCAGACAAAGGGATTGATAGGGATGGGCGTATGTATAAGAACTTCTTGGGTTCCAAACCACTAAGTCTTTCTGGAAACCCAAATCCAGTCATATTTCTTAGGCTCCATGGGTTAAACCTCCATGGACTATCATATTGGTTTAGCCCATCCTAATCAACCATGGATCATTGGCCCACACTATAAGAATCATTGATTTACTTAATCAGTCCCCACACATTTTATTAGTCTCTTTTGATCACTAAATTAATTCCAAATTAATTCTTGATCAATAGTAGTTAAATGATATGATTTCTTAATTAATATATTATACTTATAATATATTAATAAATCATAAACAACCTTTTTCTCAAAAGTCCATCCTATCAAATTGCTCTGGTGAAGGCAACCCAAAAGGACCGTGCTATTATCGGGTCAAGTACGTACCAATTATAGTTATGGGCTTAGATAACTAATCCAACAATTTTATGATGTATATCTCCAATTGCATGCTAGTTAGGGTGTATGCTTTGGAAAAAAATGAAATTGCATGTATAATTAGAGAAAACTTAGATCCAATGCATATAGGGTTGCATGTACACCATATGAGTGTTATAGTGCTCAAAACCCAACATAGTGCACCCAATAATGGGTTGTGTATGAGGGTGAAGATTACCTCCCCACTTTTGGAGTTGGTTAGGGAGGCACAGACGGAGGGGATCAAGGAAGAGAATCGGAAGAAGGAGAAGATCAAGGGTCAGTTTTCTTCATTTGTCATGGATAGTAGAGGATTGTTGACACAATGTAGTAGGGTATGGATTTCGGATGCTAAAGGCATGAGGCATATGTTGACGGATGATGCTCATAAGTTTCAACTTTCTATACATCCTAGTGTGACCAAGATGTACCGAGACTTGAGACTTAGCTACTGGTGGCCCTGCATGAAGAGGAGATTGTTGGATATGTGGAGAGGTGCTTGACTTACAGGAAAGTCAAGGCCAAACATCAAATGCCTCATGTAAAGCTACAACCTTTGGAGATTCCCCTTTGGAAATGGGATCAGATTTATATGGACTTCATCATGAAGTTACCCCGGAATCCCCGTGGCTTTGATGGTATCCGGGTGATTGTTGATAGATTAACCATGAGTGCCTATTTTCTTACTATTCGAGAGAGTTCTACAACCGAGAAGTTGGTACATATCTACGTTCGAGAGGTGTTCTCTCGTTATGGGGTATCGGTTTCCATCATATTAGACAAAGACGTTCATTTTACTTCTAGGTTTTGGAAGAGGTTTCATGAGGAGTTGGGTATGAGATTACACTTCAGAGCTGCTTATCACCCACAGACCGACAATCAGAATGAGTGGGAGTTGGGATACCTACCTTCCTTTGTTGGAATTCTCGTACAACAACAGCTACCACTCCAGTATTGGTGCACCTCCTTTCGTGCTTCTCTACGGGAGGAAGTGTTGCACCCCAATATGTTATGGTGAGGTTGGACAGAGGATTATGGGGAGCATTAAAGTAGTGCTCCAAACTACAGAGATGATTTAGCAAGTTAGACAGAGACTGCATAGAGCTTAGAGCGGCAGAAGAGCTATGCAGACCAATGACATTCTGAGTTGGAGCTCTATGTTTGGGGACATGGTTTTACTGAAGGTGTCACCCTAGAAAGGTGTGATACACTTCAAGAACCAGGGCAAGTTGGGACCCCTATTCTTTGGATCATTTCGTGTGATTTCCAGAATGGGCAAGGTGGCTTACCGGTTGGATCAACCGGAGGAGCCCAGTCAGATTCATAACACTTTCCATGTTTCTTAGTTACAAAAGTGCTTGGTTGATGATATGGCGGTGGTACCACTAGATAACATTTAGTTCAATGAGCGCCTGAACTACATTGAGAGACCGATAGCAATTCTTGATCGGAAAACTCTGGCCTTGCGCAAAAAGGTAGTATCGTTGGTTAACGTCCAGTAGCAGCGTCGAAAGAGCTCCGAGTAGACTTAGGAACCAGAGTCTGAGATGAGGGAGCATTATCCAAAGTTGTTTACATCGTCATACTTTGAGGACGATGTTTGATTCAAGTAGTGGAGAATTGTTACACTCGGATCCTGGTAAGTTTCCCTTTCTACCCTTATGTTTGTAATCCTTGCAACTGTGGCCCTTACGTTGGGTGTACCTAGAAGGTACGCTGAGCGTAAGGGGCATAATTCGAATCGATGGTGCTTTGGTGAGTATGTTGGGCGTACTCTTTATGGACATAAAACCTAATATTTAGGGTTTTGACCATAAATATTGAACCTTAAGCCCCATTCCCCCATCCCATTTCCAGCCTCCATCACTAGAAACGTACCCTTTTGCAAACCCTATCCCCCATTGTTGAATTTTGAAGCTTAAGATTGTGTTTTTGTGTATTTGAAAGAAAGAAGAAGGTGGTGATTAATCTTGGAAGCTAGAAGCAAGATTGGGTGTGGAAGTCTTGCATTATTCTCAATCTCCAAAAGGTATAAAGTTCATACCTTGGTGATTAACTTGATAGATCTTTTTTGTATGATCATATTATGAGCTTTTGTCCCCAAACTATGACCTTCTTGTGCATGGCATGCTATAAAACATATGATTTATCCTTTTGGACATTTTTCCATGTCTAGAGTCATAAAAATGTTGATATTGGTGTCTTGGTTTCCCTCATGCAAGCTATTAAGAGCTTTAGTGGTTAAGAAGAGTTAGTGTTTGGTCGTTGGGTTCGAATTAGGCATGTAGAACCATAAAGTTGGAAAATCTATGGTTTAGAGTATCATTTGGGATTAGATTTGAGACTTGGACAAAGTGGATTTAGGGAATAAGTCCTTAAAAGTTCATTTGTTAATACATTGTGTATGCTCGTCATACCTGGACATATGCTCAGCATACACTGAATGTGGCCTATTTTAGTTTGTGAGAACGTTGGGCATACATGCCGAGTATACTGAGGTTAAGTGTACTCGGTCTGGTTGACCAGCTTGACCATTGACGGTTGTCATTTTTTACTAAGTTTGGCTTTGGGACTTTTGGACTATTTCTGGTTATCAGTATGTAATTGGGTCCCGATTTATTGTTTAGGTGAGCGGTAGAGCCGGTGTGAGTAGCAGAGATATGTGCAGTTATCCTTTTGATTGTGAGGTGGGTTCTTTCACAATGCCAGGGGGTCTAAGGCACCAAGGTCAGCCCATTTATTGTGTTTATGTATCCCAGGATGTAGGATTTTTATGATAGTTCTATGTGTGATTGTTTGTGTATATGTGTAACACTCAAATATTGGTAAGTTTCTTATTTACCCTTTTTATCAAAAAGTTTGCCAAAAGATCCCTCACTTAGTACACGGGGCGTACTGGAGTGGTACACTTAGCGTATTAGTCTTGCATGGACGCGGAGCTCATCCATGTACGCTAGGCATACATGGAGTACGCATAGCATACATGGGTAGACTTGAAACCCTAATTTTAGGGTTTTGCACCCTATATAATCCATGTGATAGCCTCTCTTGGACATGTTTACCCATCCTCCTTACCCTTAAAACCCTAATTTCGTCCCTTAGCCTTGTGTATTGCCTTTGGAGCTCTTGTTAAGCTTTTTTGTGTGTTTTATGCATTTTGAAGAGGAATGAGAAGGTTAAAGATTCATCCTTTGGAGAGGAGCTTTGAGATCCATCTTTAGCATCTCCATTTCGTGGCATTTGAGGTATAAAGTTCAAATCTTGTCAACTCATTTCATAGATCTATTTATTGGCTTGTTTTGGCTATTGTGGTACCTTTTGGTTGGCTCTTGTGAGTTATGATCGTTTTTGGAGTTTAGCCTTTTAGATCTTGACATATTAAGGGTTCCTCAAGCTTAAAGGTGAAAACTTTATGGTGATTTTGGTCTCATGCGTGTGTTAAGTCATTTATTAAGCTTTTTCGAACTCTAGAGCCCCATTAAGCCAAGCATGCACGTATAGTCAACAACTTTATGTGATAAACCACATTAGGAAAGTTAGATCTAAGATTTGGCTCGAGGTCTTAATTGAATAAGTGCTAAATGAAGAAAGTTAGCCAAGCTGGGCGTATAATGGGTATACAAGTTGGTACCTCGCATGTACAATCCCTAAAGCGAGTATACTTAGCGTACGAGCTTAGTACGCTCCACATACTCAGTAGATGGGCTTCGATATGTTGGGCTCACGATGTTGGGCTATGTTGCTCTAGTTGATTTGGGCTTTATCGGGCCATCATAATATTATTTTGGGCTAAGGATATTTTATTGGACCGTTAGTTGAAGGCCCATGAAGGGGTTTGAGCCCAATTTGGAAAACGGGGCCATATTTGGGCCTTAGAGGATTATCTTGGAATTTGGGCTTTTTAGACATTTGGATTGGGATTTGGCATTTGGCCAAATTTAGGGAAAAGGATAAATTAGGTCTTTTACCCTAGTTTGGACTCTTAGTGTGAGTCGAGATCCAATTATTAATTGGATGTTATTTTGTGATTGATAGCGCATGGATTTTAGCGAGCTAGCAGCCAGAGATTTTCTGTGAGATTCAACAGTGCAAGGTTAGTTTCCTCACCATGTTTAGGGAGTCTAAGGAACCAATGTCGGCCCATGATCAGTTATGTTAGGATACTAGATGTTTGTGTGACTCTTGTATGTGTATACACTTATATGATTTATATGTTGGGCGGGGCCCATTATGCGAGTTTGGGCGAGGCCCGTTATACTCAGTGGGCGGGGCCCAATATGCGAGTTTGGGTAGGGCCCATTATGTTTTTGTTTATGTATGGTATGTGGTATTTTGGGGAAATCACTAAGCTTTGTGCTTATGGTTTTCAATTTATGTTTCATATACTTCACGATGAAAAGGGAAGAGTCCGGGATGATTGTAGAGCACACACCACTTTTTCCGCATTTTGAGATTTACTATGATGATTGATGATGTATTGATACAATTTGTTTACCTTGGTTTTATGAAAATGATGTTACTATTTTGTTAATCTATAACAGAAAAATTTCCAGGTCTTACCAATGGGACGTTACAATTATGTCGACATAGGGATGGTTGGGTTGAGGCCATGTGCCAACAAACCCGATATGTTGGGGTTGAGACTGTAGGTCAACAAACCCAGTATGTTAAGGTTGAGTCCACGTGCCAACAGACCTTGATTGTTGGGTTGAGGCCACGTGTCAACAAACCCGGTTTGATTAGGTTGAAGGTCAAGGAACAGCAAACCATGTATACATGCTTGTATTGTATCTGTAATTCTGTACTTGCTTATGGTGTGGGGTATTTTGGAAAGCTCACCAAGCTTCGGCTTACAGTTTGCTGTTCAATGTGTCAGACACTTCTAATGAGTGGGGACAAGTGAATGCATTATTGAACACATCATCCAGCAGCTTATGTTGATTGATAATCTGATTCGATACTTTGACTTATTATGATTTGTAAACAATGTTTTGGAAACATATGGATTTATAGAATTGTGTCTTTTAAAAAAAATTATTCTGAGTTTTTGGATTGTTACATAATCAAAACTCTAAAATATTACAAAATTATAAGGAAATATATTTAGATTCAGATATAAATTTCACTAAGTTAATTTGTGAATGATTAAAAAAATGGAAATAGTAAGTAAGATTTAAATTGTGAACGTTAAATCTGAATTATTTACGGTTAAGATTCACAGTTTAAATTTGACCAAATCAAGATGAAAAAAAATTATATTGATTTTGATGTCTATTTAGGACAAAATATTAATAATTTTTTGTATATTTAGTTTTTATTGATAAAAAATAAACCTTAATACTGGGAAAAAAATAACAAAACAAAGTGCTTTTTCTTTTGAAAAAAAAATTGTTTTTTGTATATCAATATGGATGTCTACTGAAAAATGATAAAAAAATTTATGAATTTTTGTATATTTAGTTTTTTTCGATAAAAAATGTAGCCTAAAATAATTAAACGGAAAAACAAAGTGATTTTTTTTCGTAAAATACGGTACATACACGTCCAATGTATAAATCTAGAACCTTCCATTTATGAATGAACACTTTGTAGCAAATCCAGATCTCGTACTAGTATCGTACAAAAACCGGTAGCGAACATTACCGAATTTAAAAATATGAGACAATATTCGGTACTCCAAAATCACAAAATTCGAGATTCGGTACCGTTTATACCGGTATTAGTACCGAAAACCGATATCATTTTCGGTACTGGGAACGTTAATTCGGTACGGTACTCAGAATTGACTTTCGATTAAATTCGATATTCAGGAAATCAGAAACGGTACCGATTCTGTCTCACGCTCATCCCTACTTTCATTTGTTGTTGATCATTATAATTTCCGACTCTAACGGTTGATTCATCGATAACTTGTTTTATATATATATATATATATATATATATATATATATATATATATATATATATATATATATATATATATATATATATATATATATATATATATATATATATATAATAACACTTTTTTCTCAGTATTAGATATTTTCTAACCCTTTTTCATTATTGGTGTTTCTTTTATAATAACAAAAATATTTGTTATAACTATAGATGACATAATAATTTGAGTAATAATTAGTAAAGTAACTTATAGATGATTCTTTGATGGTGATATTTATATACTTCAAAAGTGTGTTATTTGTTAGTTTTAATTATTTGTTTTTAAAGATCCAAATCTCTCAAACGTTTGTATAAATAATTATATGATTATTGTAATTCAAGATAATAAATTTATACAGCAAAAGTCAAAACACTATCTTCTATAAACGTATTGTTACAACTTTATATATATATATATATATATATATATATATATATATATATATATATATATATATATATATATATATATATATATCATTATCAAAGGTGTTGATACTTCAGATCAGGGAAAATACTTGTTTTGTTCAGATTTAGAAAAGTTTTATTTTCTGATCATTGAACTTGTTAAATGTGTTCAAATATTACTATTGTCACCCGCTATCGAATGTAACAATGATAATATGCGAACATATTTAACAAGTTTAATGGTTAAATATGTACAAAAAACAGAAATTTCATAAACCTGAACAAACAAAAATCTAATTACTTTCATAAATTATTTTCTCCATTTTTAATAACGATTTTAATTTTAACATTTTTTTGTATTATTTTTTCAAATGTTATTTTAGAATATGCATAATGATTTATTATTTAGCTAATTTATAGTCTTGATTTGACAAAATTTTCTATTAATTTACTTTTAGCAAAAACTTTGTAGCATAAATATTATTTTAATATTGATAAATTCTAAACTTTACTTTTTAATTAATAAATATGTTTTTTTTGTAAAATATTTTATATAGCCTCTTATTATTATTATTATTTTGGTTTTTAAAAAATATAGAGGGTCTTTTAAAAAATTAAAAATCAAATACATGGTAATAAAAAAATTATATATAATGTAATATTTTAAAACTGTTAAACTTTTTACACTTTTTAATTAGATGTTTATACACTTTTTAGTTTTTCTTAATACAACAGTCTAAACTAGTATTTAACGAAAGTTTAGAAATAATTGTATGAAAGTTATAAAAATGTATGATAATGCAAAAAAAAAAGTTGAAAACTTATAAGAAAATTTTGAAACAATTAGAAAATATTTGGTTTAAAAGCACTTGTTTGAAAATTATATGAAAGTATAAAAAAAATACTTTAAGAAAATTTATCAGCAAAGTTTAAAACCTTGTATTAAGAAAAAATATAAGAAAAAAAATATCATAAAAATATTGTAAGAAATTATAAAGAATCTTAAGAAATTTGTAATTTTTTTTTATATTTAACAATTTTTTTTGTACACATTTGATGATTTAATTTTTTAAATGTGTTCACATGTTACCATTAAATGTTATCATTGTCACCTGAGATACCACGTGATAATGGTGATATGTGAACACATTTAACAAGTTAAATAGTTAAATGTGTACAAAAAATGTTACTTAAATGTGAACAAGACGAAAAGATAATTATCCTCATGAGTCATTTTCCTTTTTGCTGATAATTGGGAATTTATTAGATAAAATATCTTTATTTCTAAATTGTTAACCAATTTTCGATATTTTTTTTAAAAATGAAGCCAGTGATAGTATTCTATGTCGGTAATTGTAATAAATACCTTTTATAATAAACAATGTATCTGAAAGACTTAAACATTTGATTCATATTATAACGAAATCCACAATTTCCCGACAAATTATATTCAAAATGATTACAAATAACTTTAATAATAAAAATTATGAAATGGGGGAATAGTGCACAGTGCACACAACTTTTGGGAGCAGACACGATCCGGTAGTCCCGCAACCGTCAATTCATTGATCTCTCTTTCAAACATAAAATCACATCACATATACAATAAACCGGTATGGCATGTCTATTTTCAGCGGATTAAAATAAGTTAGAATAGTAAATTACTCTTCTTCGTCCCTATAGTCTACACCTCTCTGCATGTTTGGTAATAGTTTTAAGATAAAACGTCATAAATGGTCCCTGTATTTTTCTAAAAGTGGCACTTTATGAATATCTTTGAGAAACGCTACAACGATGGTTCTTGTTGTTCTAATTTCAAGTATAATTGGTCCCTATGTTTAACTCACTTAAAAATCAAATGTTAAGCCTAAGTAAATGACCAAAACAACCCTCACTTTGTCTTTTCTTTTAATTTATGATCTTAGAAACTACAAGACCAAATATGTAAATTAAAGTGAATTGACATAACCTTAACCCTTCATTCTGCCTTACGCCTTATAATTTCGTCTCCCATCACACACGTGAGCTACTACCTCAGCTACATCATCGCCCACCAATCCACGTCACTCAAATCTTTTCTCCCCAATCGTTGAGAAAATATGACATAATTATCCTTAACACCTTTCTCTTGCGATGATGGTGGTTCGTGTTGGATTTTCTATGCAACTACACATTAGATTAAGGCAACAGAAATAATCGAAAATCATCCTAAGTGTACATGGACCATATGATCTAAACTTTACTATTATAGTAATGTACTTTTAAAACTAACCTAACATGATCAAGGAAGAAGGATTCGAATACTAACCTCATATAGATTCAATTTGTCTTTTGTAGCTGTATCTTCTTGTTGCTCCTTGGGAAGACTAGTACCCATAGTAGACTACCTCTAATGGTCCACACCCAAAAGTAAGAACTTTGGAAAGTAAAGGAGAAAGACATAAGAGATGTGAGAAATCAGTTTCTCAACCTTGTAGAGAGTAATAGCCGAAAATTGTAAGGCTCGAGAGGTCCTATATATAGTTGTGGTATTTTCCAGATAATCATGATTTGAATAAATTAAATATTAAAATTTAATCTAGATTCAAATCTTTTCCTTATATGTTTTTATCTTCAATTCTTATTTCTTTTCATCAAATATTCAAAAATACCAAAAAGAATAGATAATTGAGCAGAATTGAAAACACTTATCATGATGGTCTCAATTATGAATGATGGGGCAGGTAATTATTTCGAATCTATGCACTAGTTAAGTGCCCCTAGAAGCACGTTGTTGCATGTAGTCTGAAGCCTCTAAAACTCTATAATGAAGCATTAATGAATCAGTCGCACCAATCGGTTCTTCCCAATTAGGTTGTTCATTCACATAAGTCATGAGCTACCTTACTCTTCTCATATTGAGTTAAGAGTTGACTGCTTGGTCACTTTCGCATAGTAGAGGTACACTTTTTTGGAACCACCATCCACTACTTCTCCATCATTTTTGCATTCATGAATGTAACCCTTAAGACTCTCAAATATTACTACTGAGGTTTATGGTTACACAAATTCTATGTTTATGATCTTAAATTCGTTATCACCACGAATTGAGTGAAACCCAAAATGCAACACGTATTTAAGAATTGACGGTGAACAATAAACATGTACTAGATTTTTCATCAAGGAATTAACGAATGTCCACCTTCGTGGTTTATACCCTGAAATCTCTTTTATTTTTGCAAGATCTTAATGAATTGTTCTAGGCCTAAAACTTTTCTTCCCATAAGATCCAATTTTTATTTTTTTTTAGATTTCCATATTATCCAACCACTAAAAATAATTCCAAAGCATACTTGTTCTTATGGATACACTGGTCAGACAAGTACTTCATACGAACGTTCAAACTTATTTTGAGTTTCGGACTTAGTTGAAGAAGAAGCCACCCCTTTCCCCCTTATTAAAAGAAGCCTTTCAATGTTTCTCCACAAACAGATGATCGTAATTCAATAGGACACCACACAAGCACTTCAAAGTCTCTCTTGACTGCGAAGGAAGAGATCATTGCTCGGGATCCATCTGCTTTATGTCTTTAATGACATCATTAGAATCCCTTAGAGAACTTGTTTTATTTCTTTATTTTTGGCACACTCTTGCACGAAGGTCTTTCTGCTTTTCATAATTATGGTTCATTGCCTGAATGATTACTTTGAGGTTCGGAGTACAGTAAATTTAGATGAATTGCGAAAGTATGAAATTGTGAAAGAATGAAATTGCGAAAGTATGGAACTGCGAAATTCAGCAACTGAAACGGTGGTATTTGTGGATAAGATTTGAATTTAGGCGCGTGAAAACTGAAACGACGCCTGCTGTCAGTCATGCCTTTTTAGGCGCTTTTTCAATAATTGGGATTATCAACTGTCGGTTTTTCTCTCTCCTATCAAATCGTATAAACGAATATCGACGATTCATTATTCATTACCACTTTCAAAAGCTTCCAAAATTCACCTGGCGATTTTTCTCTCTATTGTTCATCATTTTCTTTACCAAGCAATAATGGTAGTCTCTTCTGTAACCCCTTCAGTCACTGAACAGATGGCACAATCAACACTGCTGAACATCAAGGCAAACCAGAATCTCATTATGGACCTTGAACCCACCAAGTATGACGTCTTTCTTCAACCTCTCATCGAGTGCTTACGCTATTCACCACTGGAAACCCTAACAAAAATTAAGAATGTGCCCTTGGTTCATCTGTCCAAGGCATATTCAACTACTAGCTACCAATAAGGAGAATAGAGGATCGCTTTCGAAGTCGACAAAATGAAAACCTAGATCACCAATTCTAGGTTCTGCAACCTCCTAGGACTTCCTCACGGTCGTAACCTAGTCGATCCATAGTCCATCTCCAACTCTGTTCTCTTGGATATGTTCTATCAAGTGGGTTAAAGGGAGTATTTGGCCACTGTCTCCAAATTCAAGAAGCCTAATCTTCCACCTGTATGGAATGCTCTGTTTACCATGCTTTTCGAAAGCTTTTCTGAGAGGGTAACAGGCTCAGACTGTGCGAGGAAGATGTTCATGACCATCATGTATGGTGTTTACTCAGGAGTTAATCTCGACTATGGGTCGGTGCTTTGGGCTCAACTCGTTCAAAGTACAATTTCTACAATAAGGCATAATGAAATCTCCTATGCGCGATTCTGGACTCTCGCTGTACAGAGGGTTATCGATCGCCTCAACATTCCGATTATCGAGGGTTCAATTATGGCCAACATTCAAGTTTTCCACACCACCAACATCATTCTATTAGACATCTCCAGATTCACCTTCATCGGTTCAATCCTGGAATCAATGCTTTGTAACATCCCAGCTACGAGTGAAGTTCTTCAAGCTTATCAAAGTCTACCGGCTTCTGGTCCAAGGCCAATGACTGACGAAATACGAAAGGTTCTTGACGACGCTGATAAGACAAAGAAGGGGGTAAATACAAGGCGAAGGCTGGTCCATCAGAACCTACCCAGACTCTGAAGAAGAAAGTGAAGCGAGTCGCTCGCAAGCCATGAACTCCCACCCAAGTGATGAGGAGGACTTACAATCCAACACTATATATGAGATTCGCATAGAATAGCAAGTCCGGCACGAACAAGATGACACCGCTGCGACTTCACAACCCCAAGTTTCGGAGCCAATACCTATGAATCCAGAGGTAACTTTTTCAACGCTTGAATCGGTTCCCCTCACTGATGACTACTTTCAAGACTCTACTCCTCCTCACTCTCCATGAAACATCCCAAAAATACAAGCCAAAAATTTCGTTTTAATTTAATAACAAAAACCATAAACATCATACGTCATAGAAAAATCATAAACAATGTATCTCATAATACTATAACAACTGTCATGTATATCAGAGTATAAACATCTCAGGCTGAACAAATGGTGTGTGCATTGCAATCTTCCCGAGCTCCTCTTTTGAAAACTGAGTACCTGAACCCAAAACTGAAAACTGTAAGCACAATGCTTAGTGAGTCTCTCCAAACTACCACATACCATACACATAATCACATAACTTGGGCCTAGCCCACTGCATTGGGCCCTACCCGGCATCGGACCGTAATCCAGTACACATATAAACATATCCACAATGCATATAACATAAACACATAACATAAATATAACTCTGTGACTACTCCCAACTGCATCGGGACGAATCCCGACATCAGATTACCCGACATCGGACTCCTGCCCGACATCCAACCGCATCGGGCATCGGGCTTGCTCGGGCATCGAGCTTACCCTGGCACATACACAACACAACATATATCACATAACGTAATCACATAATCTGCATCGGGCTTGCCCCGGCATCTGACCGAAGCCCGGAACATATAACATATACCATATAACTAGCATACATCAGGCTTGCCCTGGAACACATAGCACATGGCATAATAACTAACAAACATCGGGCTTACCCCAGAACACATAACACACAACATGTAAATTAACATACATCGGGCTTGCCCCGGCATCGGACCGAAGTCCGAAACACATAGCACATATCATATAACCTACATGAATCACAAAGACATAATGCATACTTAACTACTTCTCGGGACCGCCCCGACATCGGACCGAAGTCCGGAAACATATAAACTACGTCGGGCTTACCCCAACATACTACAACTACTTAAACGGGCCGGCATTGTGGCCTTAGACCCGTTCCTACTGGAAGAGGACTCACCTCGCACAACTGAAGACAGGCTGAAATCTCTGGCTGCTATTCGACAATTCCCCGAACTGCTGCTCCCCTGGCTCCCCGAGCTACCTATACCAACATAACACTTAGTCCTAAAATGCTCTCCAGGAGTCAAACAAAGTCAACTCTGGTCAAAGTCAAATTCAACAGTCGATGGTCAAAGTTAACATTTCCAGGTTGACTTGACTCGCCGAGTTGCTCCATCAACTCGCCGAGTTCAAAAGTAAGAATCCTACAATCGCGAACCAACTCATCGAGTCTGCCCCTGACTCGCCGAGTTCCCTGGCTAACCAGACTCGTGACAAACCGAGTCATTCCCCTGACTCGCCGAGTTCACCAATAACCAGAAAACGGGACAACTCGCTTATACTTGTCGAGTCCATCCTTGGACTCGTAGAGTTCCTCGGTCTGTTGGACAATCTTAAAGGATTAAGCCCTTATACTTCAGATCTGAACTCCATTCTTCATAAACAATGTGGAAATGACTTATTAAGGGTAAAGTTTCTATCTTTACCCATCCTAAGTCCTTCTTAATGGGTTTAGACAAAACCCTAGCTCATTAAAACATAACTCCATTATCCAAAACCCTTATTACTCCAAACCAAAACAGGGAAATCAAGATCTAGGCTCTAGACATCTAATAACCATGTAAAGTGCTGGACTTTACTTCCTTGCATGGCCTTTAGGGTTGCAAAAGGCCATGATAATCTCTTTAAGCTTGCATGGGACATACTAATGGCATAAAGCTTGCACCTTTATTCCTTATCCACACCTAGGGGCTCCAGATCTGAATGGATCTAAGCTTGGGACGTCCTTGTCCCCATAGATCTAGCTTTGAACCAAAACTCAAACAAAAGGGACACGAGGAGATCTAAGAGGTTGATGAGCAAGTTCAAGACTTGATTACCAGAAAGTGATGAGATTGAGAAGCTACTTCTGGATCTACAATCCCCTTCTTGATTCCTCCAAGCTCTTCTCCTTCTTCAAGCTTCCAAGTAGACCACACACACTCCAAAAATGGCTCACAATCACAAGAAAGGCACTAAGGTTTCGTGGGTGAGGGTTTGGGGTTTGGGGGCTGAAGATGAGGCTGGGGGGATTATAATATAAGGCTTAAATAGGGCACCAAGTCCCGAAATTAGGGTTTCCCAACCCAGACCAGACTCGTTGAGTTAGTCCCCCGACTCGCCGAGTCGACCACTTAATCCCCAACACGAAACTTGCTCCTACTCGTCGAGTTCTTCCTTGGACTCGACGAGTTAACTCCTTGACTTAGGGTTTTCCTTTCGTTTCTTGGTCTGCTGGATTAGGGCTGTTACAAATCTCCCCCACTTAAACTAGACTTCGTCCTCGAAGTCCGGTAAGGCCAACTATCCTGCAATCTGCTCACAACATTTCTTCCCGGTGAATACATCTCTTACTGAGTCTGATCCTTGAGGGATCACTTCAATTGACCTTCCGCTCGGTCATTCAACCAAAACTAATCCTTAAAGATAAACACCTCGAGAGCACTCTGATCACCAGCAATCCTGAGAACATAGCTCTCATACAGCCGACATCCCCTCCAGTATTCCCCGAGTACTTTCACTTGGCATCCAATGGGCTCACCCTTTTACTCTGCGCCGCTACGAACTTCCCAAGGCAACGATACCCAATAAAATCCTTTTCCTATCTTTGTGAAGGACATAATCTTCGTTGTATCTACATTTCCAGCCACTCCCAGTGCTGATCGCTTCACTGATACCCACTAAATGCTTCCTCTTACTATATCTCAGTGCTGAACACCCAACCCAGTGAATGGATCAGATAATCCTTCGAGTAAAAGATTCATCCCTGCAACGGTTAGACTCATATGAGATCTACGAAACAGGGTCAAACCTTTCCCTCTGAGATTATTCAACCCTTCTGTGAGTGACGTAGCACCTCTCAGTCAACTAGCTGCTCCACCAGGAATTCTCTTATCGTTGTCCCCGACTGAAGGTCCTGCTATCTCCTATCCGCTTCCAGACGAACCAGGACCACCCTGGTCCCAACCAATCTTCCATAATTTGGGTTACCAGACTCCCATCGGTTACTGCACCCAAGCTCAATCGCTCAGTCGCTCTCAGCGACTTCCGAAGAAAAATTCGGCTAAGTAAAACTGCTCTATATACCTTACCACTCTGGCTCCATAAGTCTTGGGATCCTTGATCCCCTATCTTGACTCTAAGGTCTCTATCAGGTCCCACCTGCGCTGATAAAATCTCACGGGCCTCGCCCACGGGTCACCCAATCTATATCTCAGAGCGGTCTCTCCCCCAAGTCTCACTTGTCTTGCTACTATCGCAAGGGTCTCGCCCATGGGTCCTACCCAAACCATACTACTGAGCAACCCTGCCCCAGTCTCATCTATCTAGGGTTATGCGGGTCCTAAACCATCCTGAATCCTCAACGAACTATCCTTTCTTGATCTTTATCAGGCTGACTAGGAGATACGGGCATCGCCCACACTCCGCTAACTAAGAGATACGGGACCTCGCCCACACTCCTCTATCTAGGAGATATAGGCCCCCTCCCATACTCCTCTAACTTTCTACTAACAAATGTTGCAGCTATCCCACAGTCTTACCACACTCCCCATGTTGTCTCTACACTGACTACTAATACGGAAACATCCCGTGCCCGACTTTCACTCAATCTGCATCCTGACTCACTCGAGTCCTACTGGCAATCCTCCAACCTGGTTTTCTAAACCAGCCTTCAACTAACGTGAATACTGTGGTCATCTCGTTGCCTCACTACACTTCCCACCCTGTATACCTACTGGTGAATGCTACGGCCACACCCACAGACTTACAACACTCTAATACTATTTGGCTACTAGTGAATGCTACGGCTACACCCGCAGACTTACAACACTCTAACACTATCTGGCTGCTAATGAATGCTATGGTTACACCCACAGACTTACAACACTCTAACATTGTGTCGAACACACACTCAGCCTAACACTCAACTACACTTGAGTCTTAACTGGGGCTCTAACCTGGTTCCTGAAACCTGCTTCCCAAAGACAAGGAAAAGCGTAAACCAATTGTTGGAACGTTTTCTGAACTCCCATCTTATCCAATCCTCAATCAAGACGACCCCTCGACCGTCTCCCGTTCTGACAGAAAGATCTCTAGCCTAGTTTCCCAACCAGTCATCAGCTAATCGTGCATACACAAACTCAACTTCAGGAAGTTTTCCCTAACTCCCTGCTCACGTGCTCTTCCATCCAAACAACCACTTGGTTTCCTCCTCAACAATGATGCAAACCTAATCCATTCTCGCACTTACTTCTGCTTCTGACCACTCGGGTGATTCTCCCCCACTTTGATTCCACTAGCTCCTTACAACTTACAGCTTGAAAAGGATTCTCAATCCTTTTCTCCATCTAATGGTCGATCTGCAGACAACCAATACTTACTATTGCTAGTGCTTCAATACTAGCCAGTCCAAAAGATTACACCACCTCCAAGAACCCGAATAAATCTCCGGTAATAACCCGCTAGACCCAGGAAGCTCTGAATCTGAATTGGAGACCTCGTAATCTCCCACTGCATCACAGCCTCTATCTTGGCCAGATCGACTAGAATACCCTTCTGATTAACAAGGTGCATAAGAAATTGCACCCCGCGCAACCAGAACTCACATTTGGAGTACCTTGCAAAAGTCTCTCCTTCCTCAAAGTCTCTAGCACCTCCCTCTGGTGCTTCTCGTGTTGCTCCTCAGCCTTTGAATAAACCAAGATGACACTGTACTCTCCCAATCTGCAATTTGGGAAATGATCTTTCACTATCCGCTAATAATTCTCGGTATGCAATTGGCATATGCCATTTCTTGGAAGTATAATTCAAACACAAAAAGAGGATAACCCAGAGTCACACTTACTCATAACCCTTGGAATGAAAGGCTCCATTGTGCAGTTTCCCGTAAGTGCTACACTGAACCTGGTCTTGCTGGTCTCTTGAATGCTAATCCTAAATCTAGGGTCTCCTCCCGAGACCCTTCAATATATGCAACTGATATGGTTCCCTCTTACCAATGTGCTCCAAGTCAATATCTCGTTCTCAAGCTCAAGAGGTCATATCATTTAGGGTCTTGCGCCCCGAGATACTCACGATCTACCTGCTATCATTCTACAGTATGTTCTGATAACTTACCTTCTTCTTTTCCTCATCTGCTGCATACTGGGTACCATATAAGCTCTTTCTCGAGACTTGGCAGTGATCTCTGCCACAGTCTCAGTCATCTGGTGAAGATCTAACAACTCTTGTGCCAACTGTTGTGCCTCAATCGCCTGGGCACACTGTGCCCCTTTATCTGGTCGAAAAGTCATCCCACGACATAACATCAACTACAACATCACCCAACTCGCTACTAACCTCTTTTCATCAATCACATGATCTGTCCTACAGGAGGCATGAAGTAAGTTGGATCTTGTCTCCTTTCAAGACAACGTCTGGTACGAAAAGTGTTGGTGACATCTGCCAACCATCTACTGCTAACAATGGGGCCCCTAACCCCCATGACAGTCTGAAGCCTCACAAACTCTGAATTCCCGAACATCAACGTTCAGGTCCCTATCATGACTGCTATCTCAGTGCAGATTGCACTCGCCCTCTCATCACAAATCTCTATAATGCCCTCCTTGATCATATTGAGGATCACAAGAGTCTGGTCAATGACACTGCATGTAATCTCAGATGGAATGAACTCCCTCATCTGATTATCGAGCTGCCCGACTACAGAGTCCGAGCCTGATCCCTCGTCGACTCCAGAACTACCATCTGGTCTACCACGTAGCGTCACTATACTGGGTAATATACCATCACTAACATCACAATACTCATATAAACTCGAGGGATCTCACACACTATAAGTCCACTGGTCTTATCTCAGCCTTCCTTGATTCGAGTACGAATCCTCTGCTTTCAGTAGTATGGGCCCATACTACCTTCCACATCTATCCGTACTTTCCTCAAAAACTGCCTTGAAATCACCAACCCACTCTCCGCCATCAGCTTCATAAGAAGTCCCTGTTTTCTTCCCCTAACTAGCCCGCGAATACTATTACATATTACTCAAACTAGATCATTCTTCGAATGAGAGATCCTACCCTACAACGGTTGGACTCAAACAAGAGCTGTGAAATAGAGCTAGACCTAACCTTCTAAAATTATTTAATCCTCGCGATATGTAACGTAACATATTCATTTACTAGTTAGTGAAAGACAACTAAAACTCCTAAAAGCACAAAGCAAGCAGTATTCGGACATCAAGTACACATAATCAAGCATATACTACTCAGGCTATCATACTGTCAGTTTTGTACTTAGCATTCAGTTCTCATAAAGTTGAAACACATATAACAGGCATATAAGGCATCATTCCTAGATCCTTAGTCCTAATCTAGCATGTTGTTCTAATAAAGCAGAGTCAAATCCACAGGGTCACGTCCTAAGGTTTATGACTCTCTTGCGTAAGGCACTCACAAATTTATCATAAATTAAAATGCGGGGATTTGTTGACTATTAAATCTAATTTTGACAAAAGTTTATAACAGAAAAAAAATAAATGCAACTTAAATACTGGAATAAAATTTAGAAAGTAAAAAGCAATTTCAATTTCGCGGTGATTCTCTTAATCATATGAATAACCTTCAACACGATACTTGAACTGTGTATTATTTAAACTGGTATTGAAAACCGTTAACAAGCTCTAACAATTTTCTTTTACTAAAATGTTTAACCAAAACAAGCTATTTAAATTAAACCTTACTTTTTACTGAATTAACCAAATAAGCTCTCAGTTAATTTATAAAAGTAGCATTAGACACAATGTAAAAATCCCAGTAAAGTCCAATATTTCTCACACGCTCGGAAGTGTAAAGACTTGTTTGATCAGTTTATATTAGAGTTAACCCTAACATAGAATTAATCTAATATTTGTTACTTTTACTGATTAATAAAGACAATTACGAATCTAAACAAATCAGTTTATATTAGAGTGAACCCTAACATAGATTAATCTAATATTTGTTACTTTCACTGATTAATAAAGACAATTACGAATCTAAACAAATCAGATAACTGGAATGATTCATTAATAATTAAAGTGGCAAACAAAAACTCAATCAAAATTAAACTTGCAATCAAGCATAAAACTGATCAACTAAACAGTAAACATAGCCAAAAATCGTGTGTGATGATTACTTGCACAAAAAGTCGAGTCCTTTGCGAAACTAAAATCTAGGGTTTTTAGCCTGACATGGCTAAAAACGAATTACAAGAAGCAGAAACAAAATCTAATTGACTAATCCTACTAAACGAAAATAAAACTCGAATCGTGTTCTTCAGATCTGTGTTTGACACTTGAAAACCTCTGAAAATCGTCTCTCAGTCGTCTGGATTCACGAATAAGGTTAATGGGATCTTTTTAGAAGCTTTTTATACGTCCAATAGAAAAACAGTCGTATATGTGATCACATATTTTCATGAAAACACGTATCCTGCCAGTTTAATGAAGTACATTGCAATTATGAGGCTTTTTGGCAAATATGCGATTGCAGGTTTGGTTATATGCAATCACATAAAATCTTTTTTTTTCAATCTCAATTATTGGCACGAAAAATCCTCGAAGCTCATCTGAGATTTTACCATTGATCGCATATACAAATAATTCGATCGCATAAATAGCATATGCGATCGTATATTGCCTATTTTGTCTCTTTTTGGTCGCAATTCTTCCTTCCAAGCTATTCTTGATCATTCATCAACATCCTTCCTTAGTTTTTTCTCCGATTGAACTCCAAAGTATCCAATAACGCATCTCGAACTTACGTATTCGTCCATGTACTCCAAATTGCCTTGAAAATCATAACAAACTTGAATAGTATGGACATTCTATAAAATAATTAGGGAACATGCAATACGTAAAAAATATTTGGGAGTTAGTTAACTTTTTATAATAAAATACCGAGAAAAACATGCTAAAAGATGCATATAAAATGCATCTAACAACTATAGCGGTCAAGACTATAATTTAATTATAGTAGTCAAGACTATAGTTAGACTATAACAGGAAACAATGTAATTGGACTATAAAAGGAAAGACTATAGTTAGACAATAGTAAGCAAAACTATAGTTGGATTACAATAGCAACAACTACACTTGACTATAGCATTCATTTGTGTATTTGGTCTCTTTGGAAACACACCAAAATTTGTGCTTACTCATTACATTTAAATGTTTTCATATTGTTATGGTAGCAAAGTGAAGGACATGGTCTGACTGTATCACATACATGGATTTGTTTTTGGAGACTTCTTGGTCTTATTTCACTACTTTTATTATTATTATTATTATTATTATTATGATTTTGAAAACTATGTGACATGCTTTGGAACAAATTGTTGTTTTGATATACTTTGGGAAATGGATTTTGGTTGATTACTTTTATTTAAAAATTTAAAAGTTTGGGTTAAAATTTGAGACGTTACATCGTACACGAGCATTGCGTCCAATGGTTCGGCCGTGATCCTTTCATGACTACCGTCCTACGGTCCTTTTTCTTTTCCCTATGGATTTTGACCATTTACGTAAAAAAATAAAATGTATTGTTTTTTACTCTCCTATAACCTTCTCATTTAATTTATAATATTTTTGCACAAGTATTCTATGTATCTCTTTTATTAATACAATCTTCAATGTTATTATCTTCATTTATTTTTACATATAATGGTCCCACACAATCTGTCAAATTACACCATCCCAACATCTAGTCGTAATAACCCTCGGCTAACTAGTTCAAATGCACCATCATCAAAAAAAATGTTTTCCATCTCAATTCTTCACCAACACGGCAACACGGAACTATCCGCGATTTGATCCCATATTTTCACAGCTATAATTTTAAATTTCTTTGTGTAATCAACCTCCACTGGTTCTTATAAACCATTTGTATTATCCGGTTCAAACTTCACAGAATCAATTTCATGTATCCCAACCCCAGTCCATGATGATGATGACACGCCCTAACTCGAAACGTAACCCGAACCATTTCAACATGTTAAAAGATCTAAAAAACAATAACTCATGCTCGTTTTGGCCATGCTCCCGCTCAAAACATGGACTACGACCTAGGAAGCCAGCGGCGGAGCTAGTATGGGGACTAGTCGGTGCTTGGCCACCCCAACATTTTCAATTCATGAATTGTAAATACTAGTAGCTCATATTATATTTGATTGGATGCTAGTTAACTTAAACCACTTCTACCCTGTCCTTTTAAACTTTTACTTTAAATATCAAATAATATACCCTCTCTTCGTATAATACTTGCATGGTCCCATTTTGTGGGTTCTCACTTTTCAAAATGAAAAAAAAATCCAATTGTTCGAAATAGATTATAACATAACAACATAAGATGTGCTCATTTAAAAAATTCTCACTAAAGATGATCTAAATTTGAAATTCTAAATTCTAAAATTGTGATCAAATCTAATTCTATCAAAAAATTAAAATACTTTGAACCAAGAAAAATACACAACTATTTTTTAAGACGCTAAAAGCCACAAAATTCTAAATAAGAAAAATTCTAGAATCAAAAACCCTAACCACTCGACCACATCTTCACCTTCTAATCACTGCTTACTAGTAACACCGATAAATAAGCCCCCTTTATCCTAAAATTCTAACTCCGCCCCTATAGGAAGCCGTATTGACAAGTGCATAGATCGACATCTCAGAGGACAATGTAATCGATAACACACAAACTGCTACTCATTTTTGGAACCACGTTGCAAATATTTTTACAATGCAATGAGTCGTGATGACTATCATATACACCACCAATTCAACTTAAAATGATGATTCTATTATCACTTCCCCTAACTATTTTTTGTACTCCTTACCTATGAAGATTTATTTTATTGTTTTGTGAGTACTGATGTGGATGAATATGTTTATCTTCAAATAATTAGGCATAAAGTATATAAAAATACTACACTAAAACTACTACGGGGAGTATGTTTAACATTTAACTTAAAATAGAAGGACTTTCATGATAAAAAAATGTGTGAAGATACATTCAAAGATAAATCAAAGCCGGAGGATGAAACATGAAGGATAAACTCATAAAAGTGAGGCTGAGGTGATAATCTTAAATAAAAGATATCAAAAAATGAATATAACGCGTATTTTTATCTTGAATAAGCTCTTTCAATAACTATTGTTTTCAAAAGATTATTGGTTTGGAAAAATTTAGAAAAACTTTTCATGGATGCTTTAATATCAATAATCAATATATCATGTTACAGATTTTCGTTTCTTGACCTTACGTGTGCCGACACCCAAGCCGATAGCGTTTTATGTCGTTATGGATACGAGACATGAGGTGACCTTATGATTGAGAAGACGTGGAGGACGGTAAGATATGTACGGAATCTGAGCCTGATAGCTTACTCCAGAAGCTGTCTGCTTGTCTGCATGATCAAACCGATCAACTGTGAATGTGCATGTGTGTGTGTATTTTGTCCTCTATTCACTCTCTGTTGCTTGATTGTACATGCATGTTTTGACAGTTCGAATTCCCACTAACACAGAGACACACAATGTTTAACATTTATTTGTTACACCTTTTGAGTTGGGTTTCTTGTAGGATTGTTCGAACTCTAAAGTTTTTACTTTGTAAAGCGTAAACGATTTGTTACAAAAATGTTAAAGATCGAATTAAAAGTATGTTTTACCCCAACAAAGGACGCTATTAACTTATGATAAAACTGATAAAATACCAATGTAATTCTATACTTTGATGGTGAAAGAATATATATATATATATATATATATATATATATATATATATATATATATATATATATATATATATATATATATATATATATATATATATATATATATATATATATATATATATATATATATATATATATATATATATATATATACTTCTTTCGGCCCACATTATCTAGTATATATTATTATTGTTACGCAAGTCTTCTATTACTGAATTGTTTTCAAAGTTATATATTTAAATCCTTAACTTCGTTTACTTATAACCGTAAGCCTACCAACTATAGAGTCGGACCAATATACAAGTAAATTCAAAATAACTAAAAAGATCGATACCGTGGGTGCTCGCCCGCCTTTGGACTGATGGTTTCAACCTACTCTAACAATTATCCGGTTAGCTTGTATAAACTAGAGAATATGTATAATGAGTTTTGTTTGATATTATTTTAGTCAGTGTTTTAAAAACTGGTTCGAACCGATCGAACCGGGAACCGGAGGTGAGGACGGTTCAATTTGGACCGGTTTTATAATGATTTCCTGACCGGATTGAACCGGCCAGTTTTGGTAAAAAACCGGTTCAACCGGCTGAATTGAACCGGAATGGACCGGGTTGAATCGAACATTCTTGGATTTTTGTGTTTGTTTTGGGCTTCTTTGTTTAATTTTGACTTTTATAATGATTGTTTTTATATGTTGGATTCTATTTACGTTTGTAATACTAAAAAGATGACAAGTTTTGTAATCAATGTATGCAAGATAATTAAAAACATATAAAAATATAGAACCGGTTTAACCGTCCGGTTAAACCGGTTGAACCGGAAAACGTCACCCGACCGGTTCAATTAAAAAACCGGTTTTTAAAACATTGATTTTAGTACGATGGAGACAAAAGCTTGTTTTTGGTTACTTCATTTAGAATTTTAGAAATAATTAAATATGTTACACATGGGAAGAGTTATATGGAAAATGAATAATTAGGGCAACACATATTTGAACCAATGAAAACATGACAACACATCACTTCCACAATAACTTCCACAATACATTACTTGTGAAGAAAGAAATGGATACGTGTCATTTGATTATTGGTTCCGGTAGATGTTGCCCTAGTTATTTGTTTTCCATAGAACTCATTCCTGTTACACATAATAACAAAAACTATGTTACTACGTACAATAATATATATATATATATATATATATATATATATATATATATATATAGAGAGAGAGAGAGAGAGAGCTAGGTTCAAATGTTTTTAGCAAATATTGTGTGCCTAAATGCACCAATGAGAATTCAGGAAATTATTAAATCACTAATAAATAATAAAAGGGTATAATGGTAATCTTAGTATATTTAATTATGGTAAATGAATAATTCAATTAATATATCCTAAAATAAGGGAATAAACACTACAAAAATTGCAATCATGTATCCCTTCTCAAAACCATATTCCTCTATATTTGGAGGCGGCGGAAGCTTTGGCTGGATTAGGTCTTTTTCATACTACAATTTCCGAATCTCGCTGTGGTGAATCAACTACTGAACGAGTCAAGGACGAGTCTAACAATGAGGTTTGTCACTAATCTAGTAATCTCCAAATTATTTTAATGTTAGGGTTTTTTTACTTCAAAAAGAACGTCAAAACATCTGTTTCTTCCTTCACTAATTACAGCTTGAATCTCAGAACAAATCTGATTGTAATGAATCAATGACGAACAAGAGAAATAACAATTTAATTAGATAGTTTTCGTCAACTTTGATTTGTGTCCATGGCTGTGACAATGACATGACAGAAACATGAAACTGTTACCATGATTTTCATTGGGTTATATACATAATCTTGTACGATTTGAAATTCTTTTTGTCTTCTTTTTTCTGTTACAGAGTAGTGGTATTGATTAGATAGTCCATATCCAGTACTAGTCTGATTTGCTTAATATGATTCTGTTATGGCCTCCATGTGTTCGATAAAATGCCTCAATGAAATAATAGTTAATAATCTTTAATTTTTTAACTTCGTTATGTTCCTTATTCTTTTCAGAAATATATAACTTAATTTAGATTGAATTGGATGCTTTTTTCATAATAATAGGTTGATGCTAGTTGATTTGGATTAAGTTTGGAATTACATTCGATTCTTCAATCCCGTTTCACTGCTCTTTTATTGTTGGTATTAAATTAGATTAGATAGATTTTGCATTTGTTGTTCCTGCACGATTCAATATTATTTGATTGAGTTTTGGCAAAGTGGATTTTGATTTCAAATTTCAGTGGATTTTGAATATGTGTGTTGCTTAGTATGTTACCGGAATAAGAAAATAGTTGTATGTACTCTATGTATTCTGTCAGAATTTATTCTATGTATTCTGCCAGAATGTATTCTATCATATTTTATGTATTCTTCCAGAATATATTAAGTGATGGAGATTGCAAGTAACATGCTTTTAACCATTCTTAGTTTTTGTTTTATTTGTGATAGGAATGGTTGGAAGAATGGGTTGAAGAATTACATTCTTACGATAATACATCACATTTTCGTAAGAATAGTTGGAATCAAGTTGATTCTTTGGACCATTGAAGAAGATTAAGTGCATTTATTCAATAACCGTTTGACAAGATGAATGGGGCTGCATTAGTTGCTATCATTGCGTTGAAGACCTAATAGGAATAACTTGAAGAATGAATAATGTTTGATCATATTCACAATTTTATAATGTTGATAATTTTTAAGATTTTTATTCATTTTTGTTGATATTCTTTTAGAATATGTATAATTATATTAAAATGTATAAGGCTTTTAATCTGTAGGAATATGTATGAATTTGCATTTAACTTCAGATGTATAAGAATATATATATTAGAATGTTGTTATTTTTCAACCTCGGATTCAAGAATGTTGTTATTTTTCAATAATATTCTAATAGAATAAAACTATGAAATAACATTATTCTAACAAAAAAATATTCTAACAGAATAAAATCGGTTATGTATACAAATCACGTTAGAATTAAAATTGAATTAATTAAAAAAAATCAGATTTTTAAAATTAGGAGATTTAATCATCCCTAAAAATCCAAAAATTTCCTTTTATAAATGTAGTTAATTGTCCAAAATACCCTTTTGCTAAAATTTGTGTGATTATATAGTACATGTTATCCCATTGTAATATCATACACCCTCAAAACATGTACATTGATTAATTCCATCTATTGGTCTAGATTTATGCATTATGGCACACAATAGTTAGTAAAAACAAAATAACCTATATATATATATATATATATATATATATATATATATATATATATATATATATATATATATATATATATATATATATATATATATATATATATATATATATATATATACTTCTTAATTATACGGACTTATTTCTATAATTATATAAATTACGTATTTTTTATGTAACTTGTCATATTTTATTGAAACTATTATTAAACAGTTGAGATGTTTAACAAATTCTTATTCAAATGTTTTCTTTTATCCAAACTAAGAATTATATTATTAAATGACAATTTGTATGAATAAATTAACGTGATTGGGTTTGGGTTATAACAAAATACTGCAAAGAATTGGACTGCTAATCTCTAGTAGAAATAGTAAATATAGATTTTCAAGGATGACAATTCATATAAGACCGCATAGCGCAGTGGATTAGCGCGTTTGACTTCGGATCAAAAGGTCGTGGGTTCGACTCCCACTGTGGTCGTCTTTTTTTATGTCATTCCAATTCAATGTAAGGGTGAGAATAATAATGAAAAGATTAGTGGTCATTTTGAGTGTTATGGAAACCATGCCATTCCAATTCAATGTAAGGGTGAGAATAATAATGAAAAGATTAGTGGTCATTTTGAGGTAGTTTGCTTGTGATTTTGGTTATTCGGTAAACTGAAAAGACTAAATTGTCCTTATTTTATTTATTTTTCATTTTTTTCCTATAAATATTTATATATAAAAAATAAAAATAAGGGCCCACATACTCCCCCCCCCCCCCCCGGATAAACTGAATCCCACAAGCCCCATCATCTCTTTCTACAACTAATCTCCTCCTTATTCCGATGATTTTCCGATGGAACCGAACGGCAAGAACGCCGGAGCAGTGCCACTGACACCATCGAAGTCGAAGCATTCCAACAAGTCAAAGCTACCAAAGAATATAAACCCTAACGTTACTAGCCCTAATCTGAAAGCCTTGAATTCCCCATTACTCAAATCAGCGACTAAAGTCCATAAATCGGCGATGAAGAAACCTAATCATATCTCTTCGCCTTCTCCCAAGAACAAGATTCGGGAGAGTAGGTTTGTGGTGGCGAAGAAGAATTCGAAGAGAGACAACGATAAAACCCCGATTTCAATCGATTGTAAGTGTAAGGCTAGTGGTAATTCAGAAAAATGTTTGTGTGTTGCTTATGATACTCTTAAGGCTTCTCAGGAAGGGTTTTTCAATCGGAGTGAAGTTTCTGTTCAAGAAGAAAACCCTAGTTTACCTGTAGGTCTTCAAGGAAAATCCGAAGAAGATGACGTTTTTGAGATGTCCGGTGATAAGATGAGAAAGGAGAAATTGTTGGATGAAGCAAGAAAGACAATTCCTAAACCTGGATCTGGAAGAGTTTTGCATTTGGTCAAGGCCTTCGAGAATATTCTCACATTACCAAATTCAAATGAGGATGAACTCGGAGATCAGACAAACAACAATCTTGAAAGACGATTCTTTTTTACTTCATTCAACCCATCTGATCTCTTACTTACTACAGAAAATCTATGGCTGTGTTCATCACTTGATGGCAGCCATGGGAGGTTGGTTGATCATCATCTAAAAACTCTGCTGTGAAATTTCTGTTAAAGCAGAAGAAACGGATTCATCATCTTCAAGTTTTGGAGGCAGTAGATGGAAAAGACTAACACTCAAGGCTACCTCACAGTTCATGAAGAAAGTTCACTTATAAGTTACAACACTTGTACCTTTTATAAATTTCTTGTATTTAGCACATTAACTCATGAATCTGCAACAATTAAAGAGGAAGAACAAAACAAGAAGAGTTCATGAAGAAAGTCCAGGAGATGATAATTCAACAACAAAAGCAATGGATTTCCATCCGAGAGAGAGAGAGGGAGAGAGAGAGAGAGAGAGAGAGATGTTGGCCCAAATTAATTAATTATTTATTTATCATTTAAATTAAATAGAAAAACATAAAATATAGATCAAAAGGGCATTACAGTCATTTCAATTTTAAGAGGGACCAAATTTATGTACAAACATGACCAAAAGGACCACGAAGCCAAAAAAAGTCGGGGTTTGGACTAAAACCCCAAAAAAATGCATACCATAGGGACCATTTTTGCAGTTTTGTTTAATCAAAAAACCAAACAATAATCAAATTAACCGAAAATCGAACAATTTTTAAAACCATTGGTTCGTTTTCGATTTTTTGTTAACAGATAGAAAGCGATTCGATTTTGGTTTTATAATGTAACCGATCCATTATCAAATAATCATTGAACATGATTTGAGAGTGTATGGTATTACAATGGGATAACATGTATCATATAATCACACAAATTTTAACAAAAGGGTATTCTGGACAATTAACTGCATTTATAAAAGGAATTTTTCGTATTTTAGGGATAATTAATTTTGTCTAATTTTTAAAATTTGAATTTTTTTAATTAATTCAATTTTAATTCTAAAGTAATTACATAATTGATTTTATTCTGTTAGAATATTTTTTTTGTTACAATGATGTTCTTTCAGAATTTTATTCTATTAAAATATTATTGAAGAAACATTCTGACAAAATACATAAAATACATTCAAAAGCATCGTATTTACTATTAATATAATTTTATATTCCAAATATATAATAACGAGGGACAATACAATTTGGAATTCAATATCAAAAATTGAACCAAAATAATACACTGACAAATTAATTACATTTTTAAACAATTACATAAAACATGTGTTGTCAGTAATTCTGACATAATGCATACCACAAAGTTAAATTCTTTAGCTTCTCTTTCAGACATTTCAACAAACACTTGTTAGGTATTATCATAATACATTCTATAATACCAAAATACATTTTTACAATTTGAAATTTAGAATTTTCAAAACATGAAATTGTGTAAGGAAATTACTAATATGTAATTTGCAAAACACTAAACTTTTATGATTATTTATAAAACCATTTAATATTAACAAAGTGAAACAACAGTCAAAACACATTATGTTGCATAAATCTTCAATTTATACTTTTTTGTAGTTTGTGTCTAATAGGTCTTGATTCTAAAGTTTCTTCTACAAAAAGTCATGGACATTACTCAACATCCATTAAAATAATAATAATAATAACAACTAGTAAAGTGGCCCCCGCGTTGCGGGGGTTAGATGTTTCATTTATACCATCAACACCACCAAAACCCTTTTTATTGTAAGAGCCAAGAGGATTGGAAGAGGATCCGTTATAGGCGTCCGTCTCCTTTGTATGTGTATGTATGCTCCAGTAGTAGACAGAAGAACGCAATAATTCAGACTGAAATTCGATTTCTAGAGGTGGCAGCAAACACATTTCCTAGCAGTTGGGTTCTTGAGGAGCATGTCTTTCATATGTAAACTCCACAGCATCTTTAGCTCTTCTTCTCTATTACCTTCAAATTTGCTTCACTTCACACAATCTGCCACCTTACTTTCACCATCAGACACTGCATCTGCTGCCACAACAAACTGCTAGATATATATAAGAGTTAGAATAGGTAGATGTTGCAATGAAAAAGAACTTTATGACCTTATAGAACTAGTAAGTAGATATATATATATATATATATATATATATATATATATATATATATATATATATATATATATATATATATATATATAAGAGTTATAATAGGTAGATGTTGCAATGAAAAATATAGCAAAAACGTAAAACCCATTTCTTGTGCAGGTTGAATATAAATTTCAGGAAACCTTTGGAAAAAATCTAAACCTGAATAAGATTAACCATTTTGCGTGTCTGGGAAAAGATAAGAACTTTATGACCTTCCGGAATCAGTTTTTCCTGTAATGGATGATTAAAAAAAAAGTTTAGGTTGATTTTCTCATATCTTTTTTAAACATTATTTATCCAAATGGTATTAAAATATAACAAAAAAATAAGGGTCTAAGGGTATGTATGTAATATGTAATATTCTAACCAGTAAAGACATAATAAAGAAGATCTTGCAAGAAAGCTTGTCATGAGTTTCCCCAATGTCATATTTCTCTGCAGTATGTGCTATATGCATTGCTAATTTTTCAGCAATTCCTTGATCTTCCTCATTTAGCCCTGTTTCCATTCCTTCTAGAAGATCTTCAGCAACTCTTTTTGTTAATACAACTGGATGATCACATATTTTTTCAATATCTATTAAATGTAAATCATAAACATTAATTTTCACTAAAGGAAAAGTCCACCAAAAACTAAGAGTGATGTTAATAGAACAAAAAAATTGCATTGTTGATCTCTCTTACGTGCAAAAGACAGAAATATCCTTCTCATAAAAGACTACAATACCGTGAGAGCAGCTAAAGGTGAACCATCGAAGGCTGAAAGAACAATCTTATTGTTCAAAAAGCCTTCGTATAGTTGTCTCTATAATTTAAAAAAGATAAAAAGAATGTAAGTTGAGTATTTATAAAATAAAGAATATAAAAACAGTTAATGTAAGCACGTGACATTTGGATAATCTTAACCAAACAATAATCTCATTCTTTTTAGAAAGCTTGGCAGTGTTTGTAGCATCATTATCACGAAAAACTTCGGTTTTCAAACGCCTAAGAAAATAGGGTTGAATGCAATTTCTTAAATCATGTTTGTAAGTTTGGATAAATGTTTTTTTTTTATAGTTTTAATCATAGCAAAAGGTTATTGCCTTAATATTTATGAACTATTTTGTCATTTAGGGAAATATAACTAATAACCCGTGGAACACCTGAACCAATGCACTTATCTCTATCAGATGCATTTTTGTCATTTCCACGTAGGATTGCTGACTCATATTTTTCCTTAAAACTAAAAAGAAAATAGATATAAATAAGTAAATAACATAACAATAAGAAGAAAAAGAAAAAAAATGAAATCTTACCATTTCTTGTCTCTCAAAAGCTCTGGACAACAAAAGTTAAACAAAGCCCAAAGTTCCTGAATTATATAAGAACGATGATCAATAAAGTGGCTTTTAAAGCAATATAAGTATAAACAGAAATCCATATAAATCTAATAGAGAAAAACACAATGGAATAGAATCATATATGCCAAAGTGGTAATCCATGAGCTAAAACACATTCAATTAGATTACCTTGGACTAAGCTGCAATTCATGAGCTAAAACACATACGTATCAACAGAAATCCATATAAATCTAATAGAGAAAAACACAATGTAATAGAATCATATATTCCAATTTCTGGGTCGCCCAATTGACGCAATTGAATTGAGTTAATTCTGATGGAATATGCCAAAATCCATATATGAAGGGATTTCATCATTTCTAGGAATGGAAGACGGATTTGAATTCCATTCTCCCAAATCAAATTGTCCTTACAAACCCTTATTAAAGGGTATTTTGGTCATTTAACAAATTATTCTACCTGCGATATCCAATCAAGAAAGTTTTGTCCAAAAAGAAACATAATCCATTAGAATAAACTATAGAAATAGTCCTTATGCTTTCTGACATGTTTAGTTCAAGATTCAAACCTTTTTTTTCCAGTTTTGCTCCTTATTTCAAGATTCCATGGACCAAAACCGGAAAATGTTTCAATTTTAGACTGAACACGGTAAAAACAAGAAAGATTAGGGCCCATTTTTAGTAATTTACTCCAAGTATTACGTCATTTTCGAAAAAAAAATCCAAATGTTTTCTTACGAATTAGAAACTTATTTTTACAAATCCACTTGTATTTTTAAAATTTTTTGGATTTTGGATAATTTCTTTTTTGGAATTTTTAAAAACTTATTTTTACAAATCCATTTGTACAGAAACAGATAAAAAAAATGCATACAGAATACACATAAAATTGTAAAAAAAATAAAATAATGACTAATATAACCTTGAAGGCATCAATTTGACAAAAACAATATATACATCATCTTCAAAACATGATTATTAGTTATCTTTCAAAAATAACACGATGAAACCTACCGTACCTGGTACAGGAGCGTAATAATATGTATTTTGGCTCAAGCAGTTAATCAAACACCTAGTGTGCATAAAAAACAACTAATTTTGTGGCGGATGAAACAATTAAAATTGAAGGACCACCTATATATAAAACTGGTAATGATGGTTAAAGAAATAAGACTTACCTTTGAAATATGTCTAATACACACATGAATTATGTTCCTTCTGTTTTGTCGAAGCCAAATTGATCAGGTAGTGACAATGACCACGCGAGATGTGGGTTCAGATTTTAGCTGTTTTAGAGTTCCAAGATGTGACAACCGTTAATTTCCGGTCAAATCAAAGTCAACTAAAGTCAACAAGTCAAACCGGTTGACTCAACTAACCCTTGTGTACTAGGGCTTCGTTAGGTAATTGCTATACAACTCGCTATTCTAATGAGAAATCATCAATTGAAAAGTTCGTGTATCTAGATTTCCTTAACCTAAAATTATGGTAAGCAATGAACCAAAGCGATAAAACACTATATCACACTCATCGGGAGTGTGTAGGATACTAAAACATGACTTAACGGGGTTTACGGACCTTGCGTTGCGAAGTCAGATGCTCAAAAAGGTCATAAGTGGAATCTCTCCTAAATCTCTCTCCAAGTGTGTCAAATCTCTCCCAAATCTCTCCAAGAATGTGGAATCTCTCCCAAATCTCTCTCTGTATGTGAAATCTCTCCAAGTGTGTCAAATCTCTCCCAAATCTCTCCAAGAATGTGGAATCTCTCCCAAATCTCTCTCCGTATGTGAAATCTCTCCAAGTATGTCAAATCTCTCCCAAAACCCCTTTTGATTTATTTTAATCACTTGGGGCATCCCGACACTTGACTTGGTGAAAAACCACTCGAAATGGGAAGATTCCTCGGAAAATTTGCCTTTTGGACCGAAGTCCCTCTATGAGGACCAAGTTCTTCTTGAGTCGAAGCCCCAAGGACCAAGCCCGAAGTCCTCTGGTCTAACCGCATCAAGCTAGCCGCAGCCAGCGAGCCGCAATCATCAAACCGGAGCACCGCAGCCACCTTTGCTTCGGACCCTCCTCGGACCGCAACCCCTTTTCCCTTCGGATCCACCTCAGCGGCCTAACCCCACTTCGGATCTAATGTTGTTAAGGCCGGAGTCACCCTCCTGACTTCGGATTTGCCACTTTTCACCCGATTTTCGACCACGACTCCGTTTTAAGCCTGTTTTTAATTATTTTTATCGCGGTATTTTCTCCAAAAATCATATTTTAACATATAAGACCCTAAATATTCATAATTTAAACATATTTTTTATGGAAATATTTATTCAATAATAAAATTTAGTGGGTGAATATTTGAGGTGGAGTGTTGACTTTACCTTAGTGTGTAACATAAGCAACCACTCCCATGCCCACTCCATGACCAGCTATTGTCCTTCCACCATACCTGGTCATTCAAGAGTACTTTCCCCACCATTTGACCAACCATATTCTTGGTCAAGGCTGAAATCTATCATCTTTCCTAACACACTCTCTCATTTTCTCATTCTTCCACCAAAGATTAAACACATTTTTCTTTCTCAATCATCTCACTAAAATTCGAGATTCAAGGGCCTTCTTCCAAGCTTTTCTCCCACTTTTGGTAAGTATATTCATCCTCCATATAATTATTTCACTTCCTTTTACTCAAAATCATAGATTGCTTACACAAATTCCATCACATTAGTGTTAGATCTTCGAACCTTCAAGACATCTTCTTAGTGTTCTTGAGTGGAACATTACCTTTCTCCATCATCCATCTACTGAAATCACTCAAGGTGAGTTCATACCCCCTATCTTTTCATGTTTTTATTAAGTTTTAAAGGGGGGGAGGGGGGATACAAGTTAAAACACCAAGAACATAACTAAACCCATCCAACAGCTTTCATTAGAAAAGTTTAACTCCATTCACGAACTGTTTTGATCCACTTAACCATTTTAGTTTTCAAAACTGTTTTAGGTGAAAGTAGTTCCAGTTCTTAGCTTTAAAATGACTACTTGCACACCTCCATATGATTTTTCTACAATTTATGGTGATTTTTACAAAACTGCATATCATTTCAAGAGCAAATCCGGACCAGGCTGTGATTATGGACTTTTTCACACAAGTTGGAGGTCATTAAAAATCATAATAAAATTTATGAACAAACTAGACTCATTTCCCAAACTCTCAAAATTTACGGATTCTGATTTGGACCTTTGATGATTTTTCTATAAATTTTCTAAGAACAGTAATAGAAATGTTAACACTAGAAAAATGCTATCAACTTCATTTGCACCTTGTAACTTGATGAGAAAGGTGTGTATTGTTATGTGAATATATGTTTTTATATTACATGTCATTCGTCTTAGTGTATTGGCATACATCAGAAAACAAATGGATTTTTACCTTCATAAGTATGGTAATTAATTAGTTGTTATATTGCATGTTATTTCACTTTAGTAAAAGCTATATATACATATCGGTAAACAAAAGGGTTTTTACCTTCACAAATTCAATAGTTAACCATAGTAAACAAAGTTATAACCATTACATTTAAACGTTTTGATAAACTATAATAGGTATGGTTTATGTTTCCATTAACACAACAAACACATTTCGGAAGGTTTTATTCCCACAGAAAAAGGTTTTACACTCACACACACCACACGTAAACTTGTTAACTTAAATTGTGATACATTCTTCTCAGTACTCCTAGAGTACGGGTTAAAATTCCTGGTAGTTATAACCAAAGTCTCTTGTAGGGAGAACGTGATAGTTGTGTATAGATATATATTGGGTTTGACATCCACACCTTGTTGCTAGCTACAGTGGGACCTGCAGGTCTCCGGGTGACAAGTGTCATAACATTTTCGACGCCTGAGAAATGTCGTGGCAGGTTCATTCAGTCATAGTATGGTTATAGCGACTCACATAGGGAGTTAACAACACATAAAGTTTACGAGGATTTTTATAAATCAAAAGGGGTTTTATGTCGATTTAAAATCACTTTTATATCAATAAGTACAGATATTATTGTACACTTTCGGTCTTGGTATTTAAGACTACACATCATTCATTACGGGGATTTTTATAAATCAAAAGGGGTTTTATGTCGATTTAAAATCACTTTTTATATCAATAAGTACGAATATTACTGTACACTTTTGGTCTTGGTATTTAAGACTACACATCATTAATTACGGGATTTTTCTCAAATTAAAAAGGGTTTTATGCCGATTTAAAATCACTTTTATATCTTTAAGTATGACAAATACTTGTTTATTCTCGGTCCTGGTATTTAGGATCACATAACCTTTATAAGGAAAATATTGGATTTTTCTTGGTAACATACAACACATTACAAAGAACGGTTTTCAAACTCTTTATCTAAAAAGCTTATGAACTCATCAACTTAATTGTTGACACTTTTTCAAAACTACTTGTATTCTCAGGAAGTCAACGAAACCAAGTAACCACAAGCTTTTGAGGATGGAACGCTACGGCGTTGAACAACTATTTTTATATCATACCGTGATCAACCATTGAAATATGTAATACTTGAAACCATGTAATTCTTTTCTGATTATATTTATGATTGGTTGTATTTACTGATGGGTTTTAGCCATAAGAACTTTCCTATGTGCGCATGCAAAACCCTATTGCTCGGATCTAGGCTTTCTAATAAACATGCTTTGAATCCAAATATTCTAATGACTAATTAGGTTAAATAACAACATTGAAACAGATCTAGAATCATACCTTTGAGTTCCTTGTTGATCTTGAGGTCTTTGAGCTTCTAGAGTCACAAGTGTCACTCCTCTAATGGCTTACAAACACCAAAGCAAGAAGAATGATTTATGTGACATCCCCAAAATCACGACCACAAAAGACCGGTTTGTTTATGCTTTGTTTAAAAATCAGAGTTACATTTTAAATGAAAGTGTTGCGGAATTTGTCCCAAAACAAAAATATGATAAAGATTTATCAAAAGCATTTCCATAGAAATGTATTTCATTAAAAGACTCGGGATGTCATGTTCGTACAGATCAAAAGCATAAACAATACAATATAAGCCTTACTACATTATTTCATATCTACAGGCCTATATCCGTAATCCCTCGTCCAAAACATCACACCTATGCTCATGCGCCACTACCTGTAATACATAAAACTGAGTGGGTCAGGCTTGGGAGCCTGGTGAGCACATAGGGTTTTCAACCCACAATAAATAAGTTTATTAATTCAATCAACAATAACCCGATTACCCGTTCCCGTTATCCTCACTTTACGTCCCTAAACACCTATCATAAGGGACCTAGCCTAAGGATCATCATCGGGACGGACACTACTGCTAAGGGGATTCCTCAGCAATAAATGTCCTAAAGGCAACCATGTGGGGGATGGAGTACACCGGTGAACATATCGTTCACAAACACCTACAGGTTGCGAGCCTGCTAGTGTTCCACTGGACTGTCTAGAAGAGTCTGTGGTCGTCATCCATACTCCGCTAGATGACAGAATCAACAACATCAACATCGAGGCCTCTCATCATTTTATCACACATCAGCTATTACATCTACCCATGTTTTACCCCAACATTTTCGTAGATATAAAATATATATACAGTTTAAATCATTGAAAACATGTATAACAATGTTCATCTAGCATAGATAGCAAGTATTCAGATAATATGCACACATAACACGTAATTTATATAAAATACTTCATATCTATGTGTAAGTTGAAAGTAACTATGCACTCACTTGTTAAGGTGATGATTCCAAAATCGGGCAGCGCTTGCTTCTAACGATTCTATTTTCCTTCGACGAAACCTAACATTATTATCGCTAAATTTTAGTCTAATATTTACCGTGACCAACTATTAGTCTTAGTATTATTATTATTATTATATAAGCGTTAAACAATATTTTCCAACCACTATGTACAGACAGGGGCCAGACATAAAACACCGGAGGGCATGACCATTTTGGCATATAGCACTTCTGAAATCCAACAACCCTATGCGGCCCTTTAAACCAGATTCCCCGTACCGCGAGTAGTTAAAAAAAAATATTATACCGACACTTATATAAGTTATAATAATAGCTCAAATATTTATTATAAGTTCATAATAACAATACTAATTTTAAATATAAGCTATATTAAAATAAGGTAAGCATAACTTACTTACAAGGGGGTTTTAGCTAGGAGTCGGGCTCTGCAGGGGCAGAACTTCGTCGCTGAATCTTTCTAAGAAAGATTCGTGCAGCGCTTCAGCGCTCACCTTACTATACTAAGCTACAGAAAGAGAAGTCGAATCACGAGGGACCGAAATGCTCGGGGGATAAGGAGAGAAAGACTCTTGAATCAAGAGAATGGTGCAAGAAATATGAGAACCCAAGGCTCTTATTTATACTAATTGAATTTTCAAAAACTACCCTCCATAATTACTTAATGACCTTTTAGTTATATAAACAACTAAACACCCCTCTATAATACTATTATAAATGGATTTAATGATATTTGTACTAAACTAATGTCGAAAGAACTCAACATTAGTCTTATAATGACCGCATCGTCGATACCTTTCTAATGATATATACATATGTATATATATGTGTACGTATACATGATTTATACTTTATTTTAATACGTAAATATGTTATTATAATTTGTAACTCGTTCATACGAACTCCGTTTTTGACGTTCTTTATATCCACGCGTAGGTGAAGACGTACTCTACAACTTTCGTTTAGACTCCGTCAGCTAATTCTTGACCGATCTCAAATTTAACAGTAGGAGGCCTTTAGACTGTTAAATGACCGCGAAGAATTCGTAACTCCTTCATACGAACTCCGTTTTCGTCCATCTTTTTACCGTTGAGTTCCTATTAATGAGATCTTCAACTCTCATTTAGGTTGCGTAGGCCAAAAACCGCTCGAACTAAAATTCGAGTTTCGGGTCGTGCACTGCTAAGTCGAATCTTAGAAAAATCATAACTTCCTCATACGAAGTCAGATTTGGGCGTTCTTTTTATCGACGCTCTTAGTTTAACATATTCTACAACTTTTGTTTAGATTGCTAAGGCTAAATCTCGCTCTATCGTAAATTCACTATTTACGCTTCCCGGTGCCGTGCCGGTTTTGCCGTAAAACTTCGACGGGTCATAACTTCTTCGTTATAACTCGGATTTCGGCATTCTTTATATGTACGAAAACCTTGAGACATATTCTACAACTTTATGTAGAGATATCGGGATTATCTTATACTTTAATTTTGACGCTTATTTTTATTATTTATTAATTATACATTTATAATTAAATTATAAGCACATAAATACACATAATACTCAAATATTTCATTTTTATTACTTCAAAAAAAAAAGAGTTACAAGAGTTGACCTAGACTATTACATTGACAAAAATGCTTAGCCCTGAAACCCGGGCGTTACAATTTAGGAGAGAGGAGATGGGAGGAATTTCGACCAGAGGTTCCTTACTTTTTGGTCAAGTATCGAATTCCATCAGCCATAGGGTCTATTTATACTTGTAGACTCCTTAAGGGTTACAACCTAAACCCTAATTGGATAATCTTCTCTTAAGGCTATCCAAATCCATTCCATAGATAAGCATATGGACGATTTTAGCTATCCTAAAGCTCTTAGAATTCGTCCATACCATATCCCAATGGATTTACAGTCTAAAGCTTAACTATCAAACAATTGACAGTTTATACCCCTTTATTTAATTAATCTCTTTAAGTCACCAAATTAATTCTAATTAATTCTATGACTTATATTAATCAAATAACAAATATATTATTCATTATATTATTCTCATAATATATTAATAATATTTACTCTCTCTTAATAAATCATCCTATCAAGTTGCTATGGTGAAGGCAACCCAAAAGGACCATGCACAACCGGATCAAATACTTCTCTAATATAGTTACAACCTTAGACACTATTCCAACAGTCTCCCACTTGGATAAGTCTAGTAACTATACAAGTACAATTCGGTTTGCAATCGTAGCTCTCAAAGACGCTGTCAACTCTGATCTAATCAATCTTGTCCTTTAGATAAGGGAACGTACAGTCCTCTGTTAGATATCATGCTGACAATTCTATGGAATGGTTAGTCAAGCATTTAGGTTTCTCGATCTCTGATATATTTGACATAGAACTTAATCGAACACATCAATTTAGTTCTGACCGGGCCCGGCACATAAGTCAAATCAAATCATCGAGCGACCGAGATATCGCTTTTACCTTCTTAGATAAAAGTTACAGATAAACTTTGACTTATATGCATTTACTAATTCATTAACCATCTATACACAACAATACGTTTTATAACACCAAGTTACTGATGCATTTTCGTATTATCAATGTACAATCAACTAACAAATAATAAACCATATATCTAGGTTTTAAGACTATATGATGTTATCGTCTTGCGATCACCCTTTTATATCTTATTCCATAAGGTGATTCCAGCAAGTGCGGGTTTGTTCCAATGCTCAAAACTAGTTCATAAGCATTCATGAACGTTGCAGCAACCCTTTGCTATGTCTAACACCATTTAGACAATCTACACACCAATTCATGACAATCTTCATTCATATCTACTCCCAACATATGAACGATTGTGGACCATTTGAACAATTCTATTATTCCTAATAAACTCAATTATTCTGGAAGTCAAAACATGCAAAGTGAAACAATAGTTAAACAATTAACATGAGATAGTAACCTTACTCATAAATAAAACTCCTTTATTTAATCATCAAATGTCAATTACATTTATCTATTACACGTTTCTAATATTATCTAATCTATGCTAATATCATCCTTCAGCCCAATACTCCTAGCATGCTGCAAGTGCTTAACCCTACTCAGTCCCTTCGTAAGCGGATCTGCTGGGTTATCTTCTGATGATATCCTCTTCACTACGAGTTGTCCTTCTTCTATACGATGTCTAATGAAGTGATACTTTCTGTCGATATGTCTTGATCTACCATGATCCCTCGGTTCCTTGGTCAAGGCAACCGCACCTTCGTTATCACAGAAAATCTCCAATGGCTCCTTTATGGCATGTACAACTCCAAGATCACCGATGAAGTTCTTTAGCCATATTGCCTCCTTCGATGCTTCGCTCGCTGCAATGTACTCTGATTCGCACGTTGAATCAGCTACGGTTTCTTGCTTGGAACTCTTCCATGTCACTGCTCCTCCATTCAGGGTAAAGACCCAGCCCGACTGCGAATGGTAGTTGTCCCTGTCGGTCTGAAAACTGGCGTCACTATACCCTCGCACCTTCAAGTCATCACTCCCTCCGAGGACTAAGAACCATTCCTTCATCCTCCGAAGGTACTTAAGGATATTCTTCACCGCAATCCAATGGGCTCTGCCAGGATTCCCTTGATATCTGCTAACCATGCTCAAAGGGAAGGCTACATCAGGGCGAGTACAAGTCATAGCGTACATGATTGAGCCAACTGCGGAAGCGTATGGTACTCGGCTCATTTCCGCTATCTCAGCTTCAGTACTCGGACTTTGAGTCTTACTCAATTTGGCATTACTTTGTATCGGTAGTTCTCCCTTCTTTGAGTTTTCCATACTAAAACGTTTTAGTACCTTCTCTAAGTAAGTATTCTGACTAAGTCCAATTAGTCTGTTACTTCTTTCTCTTACTATCCTTATTCCCAAAATGTAAGAAGCCTCTCCGAGGTCCTTCATAGTGAAGCACTTCCCGAGCCAGGACTTAACCTCCTGCAGAGTCGGGATGTCGTTTCCTATGAGTAATATGTCATCGACATATAGAACGAGGAAGCTTACTATACTCCCACTGGCTTTGACATATACACAAGATTCGTCTTCGCTTCGTACAAATCCAAACTCTTTGACTTTCTCATCGAAGCAAAGATTCCATCTGCGAGATGCTTGCTTAAGTCCATAAAGGACTTCTCAAGCTTACACACTCTATTCAGATGCTTCGGATCCACAAACCCCTCTGGCTGAGCCATGTAAACATCCTCAGCCAACTTTCCGTTAAGGAAAGCGGTCTTGACATCCATTTGCCAAATCTCATAATCATGAAATGCGGCAATCGCTAGCATCACTCTAATAGATTTAATCTTTGCAACTGGTGAGAAGGTCTCATCATAGTCAACTCCGGGAGTTTGAGTAAAGCCCTTCGCGACCAATCACGCTTTGTATGTGTGTACGTTCCCATCCACGTCGGTCTTCTTCTTGAAGATCCATTTGCACCCAACGGTCTTACGTCCGGGCACGTTATCAACCAAATTCCAAACTTGGTTATCATACATGGATTGGATCTCGCTATCCATTGCCTCTTTCCACTTTACAGACTCCGGGCCTGCCATGGCTTCCTTATAGCTATTAGGTTTATCAAGATTTATTAGTGTACCATCACTAATATACGTGTCCCCTTCGGTAGTAATATGAAAACCATAAAACTGGTGTAGAACTCTAACTCTATCGGAACGTCTAAGAGGTAAGGATTCGTCAATCGGTTCAACCGGAGTTTCCTCCTCGGGTTGAGTGCCAGCGGTAGAGGTTCCTTCATCTATCGACTCTTGAATCTCTTCAAGCTCGATTTGCCTCCCACTGTCTCCTTGGCTTATGAGTTCTCGCTCTTGGAAAACTCCTCTCCTCGCAACGAAGACCACATTTTCCTTCGGTCTATAGAAGAGATATCCAAAGGATGTCTGCGGGTAGCCGATGAAAATACATCGCTCACTTCGAGGTTCAAGCTTGTCGTGAGTATCTCGTCTTACGAAAGCCTCGCAACCCCAAACCTTGATATGTGCCAACGAGGGAGCTTTCCCTGTCCACATCTCGTGAGGTGTTTTGGCAACCTTCTTGGTAGGGACTCGGTTAAGGATATGGGCGGCAGTCTCTAAGGCATAGCCCCAAAAAGAGATTGGTAGTGAAGCACGACTCATCATAGAGCGAACCATATCCAATAAAGTTCGATTACGCCTTTCTGCCACACCATTCAACTGCGGTGTCCTAGGAGGCGTCAATTGTGAAACTATTCCACACTCCTTGAGATAATCGTGGAATTCAAGACTTAGGTACTCTCCTCCTCGATCGGATCGAAGCATCTTGATTTTCCTACCCAACTGATTCTCCACTTCACTCTTGAATTCTTTGAACTTTTCAAAGGTGTCTGACTTTTGCTTGATTAAGTAGATATACCCATATCTACTATAGTCATCGGTAAAAGTCACATAGAAGCGGTTTCCATCCTTCGTGGTTGATCTAAACGATCCACATACATCGGTATGTATTAGGTCCAATAGACCATCGCCCCTTTCACATGTACTTGTGAAGGGTGACTTAGTCATCTTTCCAAGTAAACAAGACTCGCATGTGTCATCTTCCCTAAGGTCGAATGACTCCAACACTCCATCCTTTTGGAGTTGGGCTATGCGTTTCTTGTTGACATGTCCAAGACGACAATGCCACAAGGATGCTTTATCCATACTAGTGGAAGAATCAATATTCAAAACATCATTTCCTAAGTTATCAACAATCATAACAGTTTCATATATTCCATTACATGGTATAGCTTCAAAGTAAAAGACACCATTTAGATAAAGCCAAAATAGAACCATTCTCATTATTAAAAGAAAATCTAAATCCTTGTCTATATAAACCATGAAATGAAATGATGTTTCTAGCCATTTCTGGCGAATAGCAACAATTGTTCAAATCTAAAACCAAACTATTCCTAAGCACTAAGAATACACTCCAATCTTGGTCACAGGCGACGATCTTCTGTTCCCCATGATTAGATTGATCCTTCCTTGCTCCACATCCCTACTTCTTCTTAGTCCCTGCACATTAGAACAAATGTGATAACCACAACCGGTATCAAGAACCCAAGAAATAGCATGATTAGAATCGTTAGATTTGATTGTGTATATACCTGCGAAAGATGGCTTGATCTTTCCCTCTTTGATTGCTTGCAGGTAATCCGGGCAGCTTCTCTTCCAATGTCCTATCTTGTGGCAGTGGTGGCACTCTGCCTCCTTCGGGTTAGGACAGGGCTTAGCGGGATCAACTTTGGTCCCACTAGAAGAGGCACCATCTCGGGCTTTCACCTTGCGATAGTTCTTCGATGAAGCTTTCCTCTTCTTTCCCTTTCCTTGACCAATAGCCAAGACAGGAGCAGCGGGCGGATTGGGAGTAGGTGCAACAGACTTGTCCTTGAAGTTGATCTCAGCGACTCTCAAGAGACCTTGGAGTTTGCTTAGGGTGACCTCTTCTTGGTTCATGTGGTAGGTCATCCTAAATTGGTTGTACATCGGAGGTAATGAGTGAAGCACCATGTCGATCGCCAAGTCTTCACCGAAGTCAACATTTAACTTGCGAAGGCGGTCGACATACCTTTGCATCTTTTGCAAGTACACGGTAAGAGATTCTCCATGACCCATCTTCGCGGAAATCATGTCGGTGAAAATCTCATACCGCTCTTGTCTCGCGTTTTGGTGGTACCTCTCCAATAAGTCTTGGTGCATCTCGTACGGGTACATGTCCTCGTAGGACTTTTGGAATTCGGAGTTCATGGTGGCGATCATTATGCAATGTACCTTCGTTGCATCTCGCTCATGAGTTTCAAAGGCGGTGATTTCGGCTGGAGTAGCGATTTCGGTGTTGATTTTCTCGAGCTTCTCATCGAGGACATACTCCTTGTCCTCATAGCGAGCAATGATGCGAATGTATCTTATCCATTCGCTAAAGTTCGTTCCATCGAAGGTGACCTTTTGGCAAAGGCTCATCAACGTGAATGAACTAGCAGCAGCGTTGTTTGCGTTCGACATCTATAATTAGAAAAGGACAAAGATAGATTAGAATATGAATCCCTAATTATCACCCAATAAGAAAATTAGGGCTAGGATCCAACAATGACATTTACATATTAGAAAAGGGATGCCGTAATCTAACATGCAAATAAATTGAAGGTAAGTGAATGACGATTCACTAATTCTCCATCACAAAACCTAAACTATTAGTCCTAAGTGTTTTTGAGAATTCCTAGGTTCGGATGAGATTCATTGAAACTATTCAATGGCATGTTTAAATCTCGATATGCCCCTCTTGTTTGTGACTGGAATACCGAGGATCACAAAGCGGGTGTGAATTACCATGCAAATTCACATGGTGCCTTCATTGTAACGATCACCTATTCGATGTGCCGGTAAACCACACACGCTCCATCGAACTATGATAAACAATGAATCACCCTTTGCCACCTTCGCTTAGAACCAATTAGTGTGCCGGTAAACCACACATGCTCCACTAACATCTTAGCAAGGTGCAAAGTGTAATTTCATGGGATTGCATCAATTCACTTTTCCTAAAGTAACTAGGATTGGGAAATTTTAAAAGTATGTGTAGTTACTTTATATTTCTTATTATACTTTTAATGAGAGGATGAGGTTGCCCTATCCTACCCGTTCGGCTAACGACCCTCCACCAATCAAGCAAGCGGTGGGTGTGAGTGTACACCTATTAAGCGCCATTTTATAGGCCGCAACCTTATACCCACCTTATAGATCGGCTTCGTGAATGAGGCCTACTAACGGTAAGACTAGCATTTAGTTATACATATATATATATATATATATATATATATATATATATATATATATATATATATATATATATATATATATATATTATTCTAGTATCATATTAGTATAGGGTTGTATTTTAAACCTTTTAAAATCTAGGGTTTGAAATTTAAGTTGTCTAAATTAAAACTTTTAATCACAAATATAAATTTCAAAACTTAAAGGCAAGTTTTAAACATTTAAAACATGGAGGATCAAATAACAAATAATTCCAATTAACAATTAATATCCTAATTATCTATATTTGATTTATTCAAGATTTCTTTGAAGATAATTATCAAAATAATCAAAATAATTAATTAATTATCATATAAGGAAATTAAATATTTTATTATAAGATAAATATCTTTAATTAGATCAAGATTGCTGTTATATTTATCAGAAAAACGAATTAACATTGATCTAATTAGTTTATGGAAAGTTTAGATAAGATAAATACAAAGAAATCCCGAATCTGGCCATTCCTGACGCTTTGACTCGCCGAGTGCACAAGGGGACTCGCCGAGTCAGGCCTACTCGCCGAGTCCACCTTGGGACTCGCCGAGTCAGTGACTCAGAAACCTAAAAATCGAATTTTGCAGGTTTGTTTCAGTTAATCAAGCAACAATTTAAAGAAAACCAAGCTAGGCTCTGATACCACTGATGGGTTTTAGCCATAAGAACTTTCCTATGTGCGCATGCAAAACCCTATTGCTCGGATCTAGGCTTTCTAATAAACATGTTTTGAATCCAAGTCTTCTAATGACTAATTAGGTTAAATAACAACATTGAAACAGATCTAGAATCATACCTTTGAGTTCCTTGTTGATCTTGAGGTCTTGGAGCTTCTAGAGTCACAAGTGTCACTCCTCTAATGGCTTACAAACACCAAAGCAAGAAGAATGATTTAGGAGAGAGGAGAGGGGAGGAATTTCGACCAGAGGTTCCTTAATTTTTGGTCAAGTATCGAATTCCATCAGCCATAGGGTCTATTTATACTTGTAGACTCCTTAAGGGTTACAACCTAAACCCTAATTGGATAATCTTCTCTTAAGGCTATCCAAATCCATTCCATAGATAAGCATATGGATGATTTTAGCTATCCTAAAGCTCTTAGAATTCGTCCATACCATATCCCAATGGATTTACAGTCTAAAGCTTAACTATCAAACAATTGACAGTTTATACCCCTTTATTTAATTAATCTCTTTAAGTCACCAAATTAATTCTAATTAATTCTATGACTTATATTAATTAAATAACAAATATATTATTCATTATATTATTCTCATAATATATTAATAATATTTACTCTCTCTTAATAAATCATCCTATCAAGTTGCTATGGTGAAGGCAACCCAAAAGGACCATGCACAACCGGATCAAATACTTCTCTAATATAGTTACAGCCTTAGACACTATTCCAACATTTACTTCGAGCAATATTATACTCGTTGTTGTGATACTATACATGAAGTCCGCCACCCCCGGACGTTTCCGCCATCCTTGGTTTGGGGGTGTGACACAAGACCTTACATATACATGATAAATCACATAGCTGTAAAAATTTAGTACCAACCAAAATATTAGCATGTGAAAGTGATTATCGGTATCCAACAATAAAAACCCCCAAATTAAGCCTTTAATAAAACTTTAAAATTGAATCTAATACCTTCACGACTCCAAAACTAAAAAACAGGAAAGAATTTACACCGAAATCAAACCGTACCTTACTTCAAATTGGAAATAAATGCGTATTATTTGGAAATCGCAGATCGTCCTCTAAAGAGGCGGTGTAATGGTGAATGTTTTTTACGAATGTTAATGATTGTTGAGAAGGTAAAATATGCTGCCCGCTAACAACATGATTAGAATCTGAGAACCGAACGTCCTCTATATTCAATGACGCCATCGACGAAGATTTTGAGTAGCGGTGAGTGGAGAAATCCATGGACGGTAAGCTAAGAACTTGACAGAGAACTGATGTTTATTTGGAATGAGACCCGATCAGTAATCGACAACGTCGTCGTCGATGGAGACGAAATTGTTTACGTCGGATACCAGACGAACAACCGTATCGCCAGTAGAGTGTGATGTGGGCTTGGAGAAAATTGAGAATAGTTGCAGCGTTCTTCCGATTTACAGAGTAATCAAACGTGTAGCCGATGGAAGTTTCTTCCGACGATTTGAAAGCCACTTTGTAGGGTAGGAGTTGGTTGAGGTCAGAAGAAGAAGAAACGGGTATTAATGGAGATTTCTTGAGCGGAGGAAGGAGGTGGTAGAAGAGGAAACGGTCATAGAGGATTGATGAATGATCGAGATAAGGCGGTGGATTTTTGTGTATAGTAGACTATACCGGAGGAATAGAGAGAGAGGTCTCGAAGGATGGAAGACGGTGACAGAATAGGAAACCTGATTGGTCGACAAAAGGGTGAAACAAAATGAAAACTACATGTTTATACAAAAAAAAAATGCACAAAATGACCCCCTAAAAAAAGAGACAATTATAGGGACAAAACCATAAATCGAAAAAAGAAATGGATCAAAGATGGCAAAAGGCACCAAGTTTACCGTAGCTAAGGGACAACAATTTTAATATATATATATATATATATATATATATATATATATATATATATATATATATATATATTATTAGAATATGCTTTTGAAAGATAGAATCAAAAGAAACAAAACTTACTTGATGTAAACTTTTGAGAAAATATCCACACGATGTCAAACTTTTATTCATGAATCATCTTGCGTCCCTTGTTTTTTTACGTCAATCTATGGACCGCCGACATCTTATCCTTTTAGCTATTTCAAGAAAACACACATGAAGAATAGCATATGAAGAAGAGTATAAAACCCAAATTTGCAGCAAGGGATGATCTATATTAGTTCGGAATTCAGGGATATAAGATGGAGACATGGTGTATGTGATGAAGAAGACGATAATGGATGTTTGTGGGGTGAAAACTGACGTGTGTTAATGGTGACGAGGGTTCGGTGTTTTTGTAGGGTTGAGAAACTAATTCCCCTAGTTTAAAGGATATTAAATGTTTTAAATATTTACCATAATTAAATGTTGTCAATATTACTATTATACCATTTTTATTATTTATTATTGAATTTATTTTTTCTTAATTCTTATTGGTTGTTAGAGGCGCACAATACTTGTTGGAATCATTTCAACCTATATATATATATATATATATATATATATATATATATATATATATATATATATATATATATAATGTACCAAAAAAATTTATAAAACTTTTTTTTTGAAAACCAATTAACATCATAGTTATCATCGTACAACGAATGAGAAGGCAAACAATCAATAAGTTGCGCCGCTAAACCTTTTTGTATGGTAAAATCAGTTATATTGAATACTACATCCATAGATATATGGGATATAATATTGGTATGCATGATCTATTATACTCTATTAAGAAGCTTCACCGCATCCGGAGCAAGAAAACCAAATGTATCAAATACAAATGGTATGAACATGTGTTGATTTTCCATGCACGATTTCTCATATTTGGTGACCTCGCATATAGCAACTTTTAATACAACCTGTCTCGCCGTGAAATTCCCGGCCCTCAAGCCTGTGAGAGGGGATATCGTTGTAAGGTTCACACATGTGTGTTTCCCTCCAACCCATCCAAAAATCAAAATGTTAGTCAGTCTAATGGTTGACCTTCCTTCTGTGGGACCAGTCAATAAATTTATAGGAGCCTCTTTTCTGGATGGAAACCCCGGCATGCTTAAATATGTCGACCAAAACATCTGTATCCATATCGTGGCTGTATTTGAACCCTGGGTGTTATTTGCAATGAACTCCGTGCTCTCCAAAAGAGTGCAAACATGCCTTGCGGCACACCATACATATCTCGTCAGCTGAGAATATTGGAATCATTAGTCAATATTTGACTATTTGAGGATGGTATGATACTCTACAGGAGACATATGTTGGCCAAACCTATCTATAGCGATAGCTAAAAGAGAATCTTGAGCATGTGGTGCACGTAAACACTGGAAAACTGCTTTCTGTCGAGCCGTCATGTTGAAATGCACTTCCATATCTTGGAAAATTTTACTAAAAAGGGCACTCGCCAATGTATTATAGGATTTGGGGGGGGGGGTGTTCTTAGTAGTAAAACTACGAAGGTCAATGTCTGGAAGCTTGTTACGAAGGGAAGCCAAGGCACAAGCATAATTAGAATCCATACTATATTTGTTGCTATCCTGTAAGATGTGGTCTTGTAATACCCAAACAAAAGCATATGAGGTAGCCTCTACTACTGAGTATAAACCCAAACCACTAAACTTAATGGGTAGGGAAGCAATTTGCTACTGTATGTCACTAAAGAAAGGGCCATTACAAACCACAATGTCCTCAATCGCCCTGCGCAACCCATTGTCAAAGACCAACGTCGCCTCCTCACGTGAACGGGTTGGCACGTCCTCAGCCCAAAGAAAAGTTTAGCAATACCTTTACAAGACCGAAGTAGAAGGAGTTCACTCTGCGGGTCATACAATTGTGGAAGAAGGCGCATCAAATTCACAACGTTTTCAGCTCTCTTTATAGCTAAACTGCTAATGAAACTAACATCTCTACTAACAACTCCTCCCCAAGAAGTTTCGCCCTAAATGGCGGCCTCCCGGTGGCAACTGGGAATAGCCCCTCACGCAACTTCCTACCATCACACGAGGGCCAAAAGAGCTCGGTTTTCTTGATATTCAACTGAATACCCAATTTTGGGCCAATAACCTTAATGATGTCTAACACTTTGTCCACCTCCTCCGAATCTCCAACAAGTGTGCCATCATCAAGGTAATATGCACGGAGAAGAAGTTTTCAATTGTCTATAATATTATGCAAGAGTGGGTGCAACACAAGGGCACATAGATGTGGTCCTAAGGGATCTCCTTGCTGAACTCCAGTAGTAGACAAAATATGTGTGTCTCCTAGATACAACATTGTTGCTTGACCATATAGGCATTCTACCCGCAATGATATAGCAAGACACCTCAATCTGACCTCATTAAGTAATTTGGATCTATCAACAAGATTAAAGACATTAGAGAAGTCCACGGTAAGCATGGAAAAAGACCTGACACTGTGGCGCTCACTCAACACCTTGTTGGCGCTATATAATACGGCTTCAGCGCCACCCGACACCCCAACCCCGACTGAAAATCATTGAGATATTTGACAATTTCTTTACCAACACCTTTTGATAGCCGGATTGGAAACCAAACGTCTCCATATATTGCCTACTGTAATAGGTCGTATTCCTTTATCAGGTTTTAAGAGCGGTGTAGCTAAAGCTAAATGTTTTCCAATCATGTCTAATACTTAATTGGTCGAGTTAAAAAAATTAACTTGAACTTGGAAGTTCACATGTATGGTTGGAGGTTTGAGTTCTATATATTTCATATTTTGTTGAAATCTCAAATTGGAAAACCTGTGTTTTTGAGTTTGTTAAAATTTACACATTTACGTCGCATTTCTTGACATTTCTTATCACCAGAAACATTACCATTTAAATGTTTATTAAGTTTTTGCTCTTCCATTGAGTTTATCAATTTATAGTATATTAGCTTTTCATTCATGTATTCGATTACTGCAATAACTATATGTTTTTTTAATTATTTATATCAATGTATTTTGAATTTCGATATCATTTTTTTCATTATGGTTAACCGATATTAACCATTAACCAATTAAAAACATTAACCATAACCAATATTAACCGATACCCAATGACTGCCAAAATATATTAACCAAATGTAATGGTTATGTTTCGGTTTTTAGCCTATAACCGAACCAAACCGCCACGTACACACCTTTAGTATAATGTTATAATTTTTTTTTGGAACTTAATGACCGCTCGACATAAAATAGTTAAAGGAAAATTATTTTATCAAGTAATTAACTATTTTTTTTTGTAGATATTCAACCATCTTGTTATTTTTTTATAGGATTTATCGTTAAACTTATGTGTTATTCAATAAATATGTAACACTTGAATCTTGGTATATTTCTTATTTTGCCTTTGTTATTGAAAAGTTTGCATTTTGGTGCTTAGGCAGTACGCGGAACGTACCACTCGGTAGGCTTAGCGTACAAGCTGTAAAGCGAGTATGCCCGTAGCAAGACGAAACTACGTTTGTTTGGATACGACGATATACATACACCACCACCGCAGCCAACAAGAACAACAATTCCATTGGAGTAAGGTAGGAGGATATGGATGTCGACAATCCTGATTCAACTGAAATGAAATAAATAAATATGTTGGTATATTTCCGTGCTACTGATTTTCCATAAAATGACAAAATAAATAGATATACTACTGCATTTTTCTTATTTACTATTTATTTATTTTTTAAACTAGGCACTTATGGAAAATATACTCAATACATAAATGAAATCGTTTTCACTTCAATTTAACTAAAATTTATAATATAAATCTCAAAATTTAAAAGGACTATTAGTTTAAATGAAACAGAAAGACAATAATGTTTACTAACATGCTTACATTATATCAAAACTTGTATTGGTGTCCATTTTTATTAAAATATAATTAAACTTTTTTGAAAATACATTAACATTAAGGGAAACTTGTCACTATACCATAATCAATGGGTGTTAATGTAAATATCTAAAGACTATATAAACCTGCGCGGAAACAGGGAGGAAACCTAAAAGGCGGCAACCCAAAATCCAAATACATACTAAATCCAACTTTTTCTCTCGTGTCCAGATTTGGATCTTTCTGCAGAATTTGGTTCTTCTTTGTAATGCTTATAAGGTAAATTCTCCATATTCTGTGATTACTTAATTACAAATTATTGTATAGTTTATATTTGAATCGATTTGATTGATCGCAATCGCTATTTTGTTGATCATATTGGTGGTTCACCGTGTTTAATAGTTTGAAAAGTCACCGTATATCTGTTTTCAGGATCGTATTCTTCATTCTTTGTTTAGCCTTGCGTGTATATATTTAGGCTTTCTAATGATGTGTATTACTTTTATCTTGCTCACATTCATTCAAGCATAAGGCGATCGATTGAGGGTGGTGGAACAGTGTGGAGATGGGGTAAACAAAACGTGATGGGATGAATAATAAACAATTAACTTCCATGTGGCAGTTGTCTCATAATGGTGATGAGTAGATTTTATATTGCACAGATCTGATGATCGTAATGGGAAAAGTTGTTCTTTATAAGTTCATTCTTTTTGTTAAACACACAAAAAAACTATCATTTATGAAAATGACAAAACTATCTAGTAGGATGATTCTTTTTGACTTCAGTTTTCATGATTTGACTTGTTTATTTTCTTTTTAACCAAATAGTTTTTTGGTATTTTTTTATGAAAGCAAGTCAAATTCTTGGACCACAATAATAGTAGAAAGTACTTCCCCCCTTTTTTTAATGGTCCTACAACTTTTAAGTCTTTTAGTGAATGATATCATCTTTAATGAATTGATGACCTAACAAAAAAGTGAAAAACTAGATATTCTGTAATTCAACCAAAAATATGTCATTTTCTTTCATTTCCAAAACATGTATATGGTGACTAATGTTTGAAGCAATGGCTTCTCATATAGATCATCATATTATTTCAAAGCTGTTTGAAAATACATAACTTAATCAGAAAAAGAAAAATAACTACTGCTCAACTAATCTCTTTCTTCTTTCTTCTGTAATGTTCTAACTGATAAAAAATGGCTCGTTTTGGAGCATAAGAAAAACGAAAATTTTATGATACTAGAAATCTTGTATCAACTAATTGCAGGTGGTTTGTGGATGATACCACTTTTACTCAACTTTTTCTCTCTTTCTTTCCTCTCTAAGTTACATGCAAAAATGCATGATGCCATGGGTCATGTTAAATGATGGATAGATGAATGTACAACAGTTTGTTAGTCATTGACCTCTTTGCCCTTGAGAACCTATTTGTCTTCGTTCTTTTTATTGACTAGTCTACTTGCTGGAAAATGCAATCTTGCCATTAGAGGCCTTGGGGCCCGCGTTTTCTGATCAAAACCTCTCACACAAACAAACCCTGCAAATGTTCCATGTCATATCATTAAGCTAATAATTGATATTATTTGAAAAGCATTATGAATTGAAGTACTACATACCTCTCCAAAAGCATTGTTGAATTTCTTGAGTAGTCAGCCCTACAAGAACCAGTTTTCATAGTTTAATTAATTGCTTGTATTAAAATGTACGGAGACCTAAGCATTACTTTTTCTTTTTTTTAGAAAATAACTAAAAGTGCTTTTTTCCTTTATAGTTCTATTCTAAGATTTCATGGTATCTAAATTTCTAGTTTTGTATACAATTTTTTCAAAGTGGTGAATACATGTTTTTTGATTTTTTGAAATATATACATATTATATATCAAATGAGATGGAATATGTTGATGTGTAATTTCTTTTACTTTCTAATGATAATGGAATGTAATGATCCATTCCATTCCCTTGTGATTCCATTCCATGATTCCATTATACCAATCAAACCCTAATAGAGATGCATAAGTATATCCCAATTACTGATACCTTTGAAGATTGTTGATACAGAAGTCCCAAAGTACACTGTTCGTCTTGGCAAATTCCAAATCCATGCCCTTGGAACATCAATTGGATTCAAACTTGATGCATGATCAGCAAACATCTGCACATAGATCGATGACATGGCACCAACTAATCTCATGATCTGGACTTATTACATGTTTAAAAACTAAATTTCAAAACTCTAACATACCTCATTAACTTGAAAGTATGTGCCATTGAGTGGAAAACTCCCTCGTGTTGCTGTCCTACATGGCATCTGAAAGTAGCCACATATGTAAAACATAAGTTGATTAAATATTTAGTTATTTACAGTTTCTTGAAAGTAAAAAAAAAATGTTCTCACCAAAATAGTTCCTCTAACCCTTTGTGCATTTGCTTCTTTGATACAGTTGCATGAAAAACACGTTGTCCTATCACACAATACACCTGTTTCTTGCGCCTGACATCCTCTTTCAGGAGGTTGCATGGAATTTGCAGTTTCACCTGGAAGTTGATGTTCAATTATCAGATCATAAGGGCAAATTTGGAATTTACCAAGATTAATAAAACATGCTGACCTGGCGTCCATATTGCAAGGAGGTAAGGGCTTGGATCATCCGGTTCTCTTCTATCCAACTGAAAAAAATGAAATATTTTTTTTAGTTTATATGTAACATAATGACACGTGTACAAGAAAGTCGTAATACTAACCCCTTCTAAAATTGGATGAGAGTCTGGAAGCTCATACCTGCATCATAGTTATGGAGTAAATTAAATTGAATTTATTTATATATGTTGTTAAGTTTCACAATCTTTTTAATGGGAATATAAAAGGCTTACACTTGATGCTCAGTTCTCAGTCGGCTAACATTTTTAAGCTTTGGTGTAGGTATAGAAGCAGCTTGTGGATTCAAAGCAACTAAAGCTTTTGACATATCACCTTGAATGTCCATACTTTCTTGCATTTTCTGTAAGTTCATTGTGAATTCATTCATGTCAAGTTTAATAGTAGGGATTTCATCTCCATCTCCATCATCATCATAGTATTGATCTTCAATGTCACTTAATGATAATTCTGCAGTTTCTGGTTCTGGAGTTGTTGGCTCTTCAATGATTGGTTCACACTGTCTCCCAAAAGATTGTGTATTTGAAGTGTAGTTGTTTTCAGATGGAGGTAATGACATTGGCCTTGTGAATAGAGGAGGAATTGGATTTGATTCAGTTGCATTTGGAACAGAAGGTACTATTTTCTTTTCTTCAGGTCCTGGTAGAGCAAGCCTTGCACTGCATCATTCAGATATCACTTGTTTTATTATAATATTTGAAACAATTTCACTATGCTCATTGCTTAAACTTAATACAAGTGTGGCACTATAGTTAAATGTCCTGATTCTCATCTGAACACATTCAGAGCACCTGAATATATGTATATTTACTTTACCTTGCGAAAGCACTTGCAAAGTGACGACACTCTGCTCTCATAGGACATGCATTACAGTTTGGCTTACTCTTTGTGCAAAAAACCTGCATTTTTTTTTAATAAATTAAGACATCAAAAACTTCATATCTCTTTTCTTGAAGTTAAAAATTAGAATGGTTCTTACCTTTCCGAATGTGATCATTTGGTAGTGTAGCTCGTATCTGTTATTTAAGCATATGTTAATTAGCTTAAAGTTTTCATAAAATGATATATACATAAAACTAATGTTTTAAATGTTGTTTTGTTAATAGGAATGAATTTAGGGTAGGGTTGGTTGGTTACAATGTCAACTGATCCAGCTTGCAAAGTCTAGGCCAGAGATATTTCTGAATCGACTCCAACACGGGATACCTGTGTGAAAAAGTAAGTTTAGAAGTATTTTTAACAAAACAATATATGTATATTTATATTTATATATTCTATGTATTACTTACATCTCCAAGAGATGAAGCTGGAGTGATTCTGGTAGTGGTTGGAGTGGGACCCACCCCAGTCTCACTGCTATCCTTCCAACATTTGTGTCAACCTGAAAAAAAGATATATTTTTTAATAAAATATCTTCCAATACCGAAAGTTCTTTTATTTATTTATTTATTTTATATTCATTGCTTTACTGATGACATACCGGAAAGGCAAGATGGTGAAGTGTTAATAGACGCACACACTCCACACTTTTCAGCCCCAATCCACGAATACTTAGCAAATAATCCCTGCATTTTTATATATTACTATATTAGTATAGATAACAGAACACATAATATATAAAGATTTATGAATACTTTTATAGCTCATCTGTCATAATTCTTGCAATTAGAGGGCTTAGGAGTTGTTTCTTTTTGACTTAATGATTTAATTGGGTTAAGCACTTTGTTCAGACATACAGCTATAAATGGTTGTTTCTTTTCAATATTGTGAAATATGTTTGTTGGAATGTAAGGGTAAAATGGTAATTTACTCTCTACCACTTACTTTGCTTTATCTGGTGGTACATCTCGCAACCATTCAAGGTCAATACTCCCATGGTCTCTCACCAGCCGGTCAAGAAAATCCTGCATAGTTTATTATATTATATTAATATTAATAATAACTTAAAGCAATTGTAATGCTATCTGTTATTTAACTCATATGTGAAATTAATCAATTGTTATTTTATTATCACCTTTATTCTGTCAGCCAACAAGTTATTCATGCCACGTTCCCTAATAGCATCTGAAATCTGATTCACATGTGCACATCTCAACGCTTCATAATCAAGTGAATCTTTTGCATCTTTACTTCTTTCTCCCTTTTCACACTTCAATAACACATCTCTTCTCAAACTATCCCAATCAAACGACTTCTTCTTTTCATCTTCAATTGCTCCCTTTCTTTCCCTTGAGATTTTTGTGGCTGCTGTATTTAAACGTTCAGGAGAAGTGTAATTCACCTCCTTTGAATTCGCTTCATTTTGTTGTTGAAAACTTATATTACTTGTATTATGGTATCGTGACTTAATCGAAGGCAATGAAGATATGCTTTCTCCTCCTAACAACCCAAAACCAAGGGACCCACTCAGGGGTGTTTTTGGTATTTCAACATCATGTATGTATTGTGACCTGGCGGTGTTCATGTTATCATGACTGAATAGTTTATTGAACATGTTAACTTTCTCTGGTTGAATCGGATTTTTACTGGTTTCAAATCCGGTTATTTGATCTTCTGCTTCTGAATTTGATCCCGAACTCGATCTAATTTCATCAACAGCTTGAATTGTACAAGAATCGAGGGAATCTTGAGATAGAATCACTGATTCCGATGTTCTGTTGTGTTTTTCTACTATGGATTCAATCGGCTCTTCAACCAGTATGCGGGTCCCATTTTGGCAGCGTGTCTCATCTGTGCTTGTTTTAAATGGGAATTTTGCTGCAAGAGACATGAATGCCGAACTGCAGACATTGAAAATTAACAAAATTATTAATTTATTTATTACTTTTAAGATAATTAGAGTCTGTTTCTTTTTGACTTGATGGGTTAAGCGAAAAACATGCCTTAATGTATTAAGACACTAACCCATTACCTATCTGTCTTTTTTTTTTTTCTCCTAACTTATCTAACGTTAATTTCAATAAATATTGTGAAATTTGTTTCCCTTGAGATGTGAAGGGTAAATTGGTCATTTAGTTTCATTCAGATGGTTTATTTAATCTAGAAAAAAACACCTCATAGACTTTGAATATACCTTGAAAGATGATCTGAAACATTTTGTGTTAAGAACACACCAATTACCGAGTCAACCACAGATCCTTTCCATCGTGAGAATCGTCTATCTCCTGAAAATTGTACAAAGCAGTTAGGCAATTAAAAATCTCAGCCATCAGATCAATTTCATCCAAGGGCTGAGATTGAGTTTTCCAATAAACGATCCTATAGTTATTTACATGCTTATAATTCAAGTTTTATACTATATAAAGATACATTTTTTTTTACCTTGAACAAGATGCATACGGGCAATAAAGGAGTCTGCTCTACCACGAAACACTCGCCTTTCATTTTCCCACCATTTTTCTTTATCTTTATCCAAAGTCTCATTGGCTTCACTCCCTTCTTTACCCATCAAAAGTCTCCAAAGTCTATCTGACTCTGGATCAAGATCCACCTTTGGCCTTGGCTTTCTCTTTTTAACAGGCTCAAATGGAACAATGACATTACTACCCCTGAATGGAACAATTGCTTTCCGCATTTTCTCATTCTCATCATATATACAAAGCCCTTCTAACATACCCGTTACATCCTCAACCGAAACCGCAACTGAAACCTTCTGTTTTCTCCCGCCTGCACAAATAATAACAAATTTCGCTTAACTTTTTAATCACTAATTTTTTATTTAAACTTTTTTAAAAAGTCGTTTACCTTTTGGCTTTGTTGATTGCTGATGAACTTCCAAATTTGACCTTTGAATTTTATTGGATGATTTTGGTGTTGTGGTCTTCTTTTTATCTTTCATAGTACCAGGGTAAGTTACAACTGCGGATCTAAGGGGATCTTTTGGTGGAGTAGCAGGCGGTCGATTCCAGCTAACCATTGCGGTTACAGGATTAACTCTACCCCCCTGAATCGATCTTTGAGTTATTCCAGAAGCTTCCGGATGCTTCTGTAAATTTTGCGTAACCTCCGCCACGGGTGGACGGAAATGGCCACCACCATTCATCGTGTGATAAGGCGGGTTGACTACTCTTTGACTGCAAGAATTTAGTAACTGCAAAGCCGGGACACTTGGATAAACTCTTGAGTTATCTTCAGGAGCGAAACCGTCATTTTGTGTCTTGGTTTTCTTATGACTTTCCAAGTGATTAATACTAGCTAAATCTTGACCATGGTCAACACGAACATCGCCCCCTAACAATAGTTTCTGGTACATTACAAGAGAATCCATTGCATTTAGAATACGAGGATTTACTTGCTCAAAAAACTGTCTCTTTATCCCTCTTCTTTCATCCAAGTTGACCATTTGACCCACCTTGTTATTATATCCATTCTGCATTGTCAAATTTCTTGCAAGAACATTCAAAGCATTGTCTCTTGCTTTAGCCATATGAATAGCAGGATCATTAACATTGTTTTGTGCTACTTTCATTGCTGATCTCTCGAGTACACTGTTAATCCTTCTTTCTTGTTCTATATCCTGTGGATTCACATTCAAATTAATACCACCACCGTGTTCTCCCTCTCTCATTTGACTTTCCTCCAAGTCAAAATTCAATTTTTTCTTGACCGATTTGACCGGGGTTTTGACAATGGGCCCCGTAATTTCTTCCACATCGGTTTTTTTACTGTCTGTGTTTTCAACTCCCTTCTTCCTCACATACTTTCTTTTAACACGAACCTCATTTCCTTGTGGAGTTTCCAAAACATCCACAGCTTTTTTCCTCACATACTTCCTTTTAACCGGGGTCTCGGTGGGATCTTTGGGCGTTTTAGTCTTTTTAGGCTTCGCTTCTCTAATGACCTTCGGGCGGTGCTTTTTCCGCCTTGCTGGCGTCTTTTGGTTGGGTGTTTTGTTTAAGTCGATACCCAATTCGCCCCCTTCCTCGAAAAGTAATGGATCTTTTTGTGTTGTTGAAACCGCAGATGATGTGGATTCCACAATGTTATGTAACAGCTCGCTATCATGGTTATCTGTGTTTTCATTTCTTTGACTTTGACTTCGACTCTGACTTTGACTTTGACTTTCTCGCGTATTATTCACGGGTACCCATTGATTTTCAATTTGTTTTCTCCCGGTATCTGGAGTAATTGGAGCAAATGGAAGCGGGCCCGTGACACCAGAGGCGGCATCCGGTTCTGATCTTGGTGGTGAGTTTAGGTTGTAAGAGGGCCTGTAAGGGACTGGAAATCCATCTGTTGAAAAAATGGTTTAATACAAGAAATAGCAATGTACTTTCAAATTATTATTTTATTTATTTATTATTGTTGAGTAATATACCGGTTACAATAATATGTAACCTGCTGCCTGATTTAAATTATGATGACCTGAAATTTTTATTTATTTATTTAATTAATAAAATACTAAAAACTTGAGAAAATAGAAGGATAGATCACCTGAATGCAATTGCTTTGAGTTGTAACCGTTGATCATGTCCAAAGCAAATGTGGGGGATTGCTGATTTTTGAACAGAAAGTTACTTTGAACTTGAATAGTTGAATCTGAAACAGGAATTATATTCAGATCATGAACACCATTGTTTTGTGGTGTGTTTATAAACGGAATATTTTCCGAGCTTTTCTTGGGTCTCACTATAGCTGACAAAAGATTATTGTCCCAATTCCGGTCTTCGTAAGGGAAGTATGAGACCGGATTGGAATCATGGTTTGGGTTTGGGTTTGGGGTTGGAATCGGGGTTGAATTTAGAATTGGGATCAAGTTCATTTGTGAAACACGGTTTTGATTTTGATTTCCATTGTTTTGAATCGGATAAACTTCTTGAGCAACTTCATTCAAATTTAGTGTTTCTTCTCGCAATAAATCTTTGTACATTCCAACCAAATCCCTCCAATTCTCATTTTGTTCAATTTGATTTGTGGGTTTGTTGACAGTAATCAAATTTGATCTTTGAGAGATCGGTTTCCCTGGAGTCACCGGAGTCCAAGAACTTCCACCGGGTATAACCGGATTCCAATTCTGCCCATTTGACACAATGCCGTTCTTTTGATGGATAGTTGTCAACAAATCCCTATGACCCATAATCCCATTTCCCCTTGGAATCGTCATCCATGATTCCGATTCCTTACCACAAATAACCTCATCATCCACAGGATTTGCTCTTCCTTGAGTCTCACCTAAGCCACCAACACCTGGAATCGGTCCTCCAAGCATGGCTGCAGTCCAAGAGCCCCTACGAGGCCCAATTCCGTTTTCCGGTGGAATTGCTGTTGCCGGAGTCCATGAATTACTTTTTTCATAATAAGGGAGTGGAGAACCTCTCCCATAGTTCATGCCTGATCTCAAACGATCACTGAAAAATTTGGAAACTTTAACTCGTTTCTGCCTGTATATACCCTAATTGAAGAATTATTGAGACCTGAAGAGAAGTGTGGATTCCGATTCCCAATTGAAGAACCCTAATTCTCATTCCTTGCTAACCTGCCAAAAACCCCCAAATGCATTTTCTCACAGAGATGATCCTTCACCTAACATGTACAATTGAATAACAATTACAGATAGTCATGGTTAATAGTCATGAGAATCAAAACAGAAATAGCATGCAAGCAATTAATGCCAGGAAAAACTGATAAAATTAATTTATGAAAATCCCAGGTAGCTTTGCTTATCAGCAAACAATTTGCCATAAAAAATCCAAGAAAAAACATGAGAGAGAAAGAAGATGTAAGTCAATCGAAACAACCAAATCGAAAACAGCATAATTGGTAAATCTGAGTAAATTTAGAGGATTTAATTCCAAATATTGTAAAATGGGGGTTTCAATTTTGATTACAGAAATCGGATTAAAACCCCACAAAATCCGAGTAGAATCCCGTTGGTGGAAAATGTGAATCACACCTACTTCTTTGGGGTTTTCGTTGCAAAAAACATTAAATTGAGAGAAAAAAATGCAACGTATCAGAAAGAATCGGTAAAATCATGTATCAGGTGAAGCTCAGCTCACCGATCTCTGGCTCCGCCATCTCCGGTGGTGTAATTCGCCGGAGAACAAGTCAATGTCCGAGAGCCAAGTCAGCCTTTCCTCTTTCTCTCTCTTTATTTATTTTTGTTTAACCAAACAAGAGAGTGCTCACAAGATAAACAGTGCATATATATATATATATATATATATATATATATATATATATATATATATATATATATATATATATATATATATATATATATATATATATATATATATATATATATATATATACACCATACCAAAGTTCATACACCGAAAAGATTAAAATGGTCTGATATAACTCAATCATGTAATTGGAACTTACAAAATGTTATTGATCCAAAACCGTTAGACTCTTCAAAACAAATCTCAAATATTATTGAATATAATGATGGTTCTGTAGATATAAATTTTTCTTCCTTAAATATTTCATCATCCAGATTATCAACTTCTTTTATCGCAGAAACAGGCTCTTCAAAATCTTCATTATTAAAGTCGAGATCTTTAAAACTAAAAACTGTTGACTATACTAATTCTACTCCCAAACCATTATATCAAGATGATCAAAATAGTGAAAATAGTCTTCCTAGTCCTACTAAATCAGATTTTATTGATGAACTTCAAAATTTTAAACAACAATTATGAGTTCTAAAATACAAATTAATTGTTCACAAAATAATAAGCTTTGGGCTAATATGTTAAAAAGGCATTGGAAGATAAATTCTAATATATGCAAAACCATTCAACATTTAGAACAAACTATAACTCATGAAAATTATAATTTATTCAAAATACCTCCATATACTAATAAATATAATAAACAAATAGAAAAAATTTCTAGGCTAAAGATAGGCATAAAAAAATATGAAAAATCAAGAAGTCATAATTTAGAATCGATAAAGCATATTTCCTCAATCCTAACAAAAACAACCTGTTAAAATGAATTTCTCGAATTTAGAATATCAAGTTGATTTCGATTACTTAAAAGATATTGAATATTATAAAGATTATAACCATAAAAAAAGAGTTTGGCATGAAGAAAATTTTTCATACTACTTAAGATTTTTCCATTTAGGCCTTTGGGAAGATTATGTTTTATCAAATAAAATTCATTCTCCTTTTTTTCAATGGTTTGAATTAATTTATGCCCCTAAACATAAAATAAATTACCCATTTAAAAATGATTCTATCACTCCTATTTTTGAGAAAAAATATAAAGATATTATTTCTAATAAAGAAATTATTGCTAATTTTCCACCAAAAGGAGAAATTATTATTAACGATATGTTTATTGCAACTCCTTTAGTTCAAGCCCCAAACCAATTAACTACTGAAAAGGGTCTTCAAAAAATTATTTACCAAAATAATTATGCAAATGAAACCTTATCTAGTATTACCGAGCATTTAGTTAAAATTGAAGAAAAAAAAATTCATTCTCTAAAAAATGTTCATCTCATGTCTAAAAAATCCCCAAGAGTCTCTCTTTCTACTAGTAGATGTTCAAAGTCTTTAGATTTTCAAATAATTCTTTCTCCAGAAGTATGTACTGATTGTAATTCAAGCCTAATTCAAGAAGGTATTATCTAAAATATTTTATCGTTGTGTTGTTTTTATTTTTCTATGATAATTTCATTTCGAGTTATTCTAACTATTAATTCTACAAGATTTGAAATTTTTGTTAAAATAGTACTCGTTTTTAATAATCAAATTCATGCTTAAATCATTTAATTATGTCTAACAAAATCTTGATGAATTGTATTCCTAATAGAAATATTCTTTTAAAAATACAGCAAATCCAAGAATCTATAAATAACTCTGAGCAAAATCTTAAAGATTCTTATAAAACTACTAATCAAGGTACAAATTTAAACAATAATCATATTCATGATGTTAGACGGTTCATAAGAGCAAGTATAAAAATTCGAAACAAACAGATACGTTATCTAAAAACAAAACTATTTGTTTTTTAAATGACCAAAGACCAAATTATCTCTAATTTATAATAGTAATAATAATAATAATAATAATTAAAATAAAAATATATTAAATTTAATGTATATGAGACACAGTGGGCAAGTCTTGCTGTTCATAGGGGCATACTCTTCATGGTCAAATACCTTTCGGACCTCAAAGGTCCATAAGTTAAAAAGAAAATTACTTTACTACCCTTAATCGAACTTACTATGTTTTTATTGCAAAACAGACAAAATGTTACTGTATTTACCCGTCTATTAATGATTATAATGAGTAAATCTCTATTTACAGAATCATATTAAATACTAAATATTTTAGTTTATTTAAATCTGGACCAAATTATTTTGCATAAATTGTTAGTTATAGTTGGAATGTGACATTTTTGTCATTGATTATTTTATCTTTCATGTTCCTTTTGGCCATCCATGTTAACTTAACTTAGGTTGGCAAATTTGGTGCGGTTGATACGACTAAAAAATATGGGATTGGTTAATATTGTTTATTACATTATGTAAGTAGAAAGAAATTACTAAAAAGTTGGTAAATCTCGTTTATTACATTATCTAAAGGTAAAAACATATACCTATGAATATGAATGGCTATTTTCGGCATTTCACTTTTATTTAACTTTTACGTTGATGTTATGTGTAGAATAAGTTTGTCGTAACTGATTATTATTTTTTATTTTTTTTGTATATAAGCTAAATCTTGTAAAACTAGTGAGAATAAATAAAAGTTGTTGGGAGTTTTCCATTGATGTCATAGATATCGTGCATTGAAAACTGTGGACTGAAAACCGCAGATGACGAAAATAAAGTAAATGAAACTGACTAGAAAGCGGTGTGTTCCAGAAGACTTCTTTTTGTAACATATTATTGTCATGTAAGCATAACTGTAAATTACATGACACGTGGTATCATTTATCTCAAGCTAGTTGCTAAAAATAATACCTATAAATTACAAGACATGTGATATGGTGCGAGCATCGACGTGTCTTATCTAAAAATAATTGAAATACACATAGAACTTAAAGTTGTTGTATACATGTTGCATTTAAGTTTGCGTACCAGCACAAATTGAGATTTAAACACTCTCTTAATGTATGTGTGCTACCCTGGCCAACTACCTAATATGATCCCAAAACCAACCTTTACACATATGTTTGCCCATGACACATGAAGGAAGCAATGATAACTACCGACAAGTCGTGCTTAACCTATTATGGTCATCTTCAGAGGACTTGTACAACTTGATCATAACATTGCCTAAACAAATGATATCTTATGGCTAATGCATTCTCTTTGATCCCTAGTCTAAACAAATGACATCTCCCACACCCTACTTGCAACTAGTCATCATGTTCGAGGAGAAAAATTGCTCTTGACTTTTTTATATTATGAAAAAGTTTGAAATGCTTACAGATTAAATTCTGCCCTCACACATTAAACATTTGGAAAGAGAATCCTGACATCACGTTTTTTTGAACACTTGAAATTTTGTCTTTTGTCATACCCCCTTTTTTTTTAGCACTATAACTTTATCCCCCCCCCCCCCCCCCCTTTCTATCTTTCTCACACCTTGCTACGTCTTCTTTTTATTTGCACTTTCGAGTTAAACTATTAAACTATTATATTGTGAAAAAGTTTGAAACGCTTGTAGATCAAATTCTGGGCCTTTGGAAAGAGAATCTTGACATCATACTTTTTTTGAACACTTGTAGTTTTGTCTTTTGACATACCACTTTTGAGCACTACAACTTTATCCCCTGCCACCATGCAATGTCTTCTTTCTGTTTGCACTTTCAAATTAAACTTTGAAACAACGTGTTACATATTGAGTGTTTATGGTCATCATGCTAGTATGACATCTTTATGCTCCCTTTTGACACTGAGACCAACATTCCAAAATACACATGCCAAATGGTTTTGCTTTATCATGGACTCATAAAGGACTTGACAATAGCTCTTAATCAGGTTGTGCTTAACCTGCCATGTTCCCCTTCACAATCATGTCCTCCAACTATATGACTTAACCACACAACAATGCTCTATGACCGTTGTGTACCCCTTTGATCAAACAATCTTCTATCTTTTTGGTCAACATTAGCACATAATTTTTTGTCATAGGAATATGCTGAAAATCGAGTTTTAGAAACTATAAACACACTAGTGGTTAAGGTTTTAAGTGATTGAATAAAACTTTTCTAACATCGATCTTCTATAATATTTTTTATGTTAATGTTGACCCTATAATGTATAGAAAATTTAAAATTGACATGCTAAAGTTTCTTTAAGTCCTTTAAGTTGTATGTATTTAACATTGAACAAAATTAGATAAATCTAATTTTTACCATTGACTATTATAAGAAAATACAAAAAGTTTATTTTTTGCCCTAGCACTTGAACCAAAAAACAAAACACAATGCAAATGTTTGCGTTATTGAACAAAATTTACCATCTTAAAAAGAAATTTGTTATCGTGGAGTAGGTGTTCAAAGGTTAGTTTGGTCATTTTAGTTCATGGTTAGCCCCAACAAAGAGTTGTAAATACACATGCTTTACTGTTTAGGCAACATTCATGCTTGAAAACTTTAGATGTCTACTTATATATGTTTTTGTAGTTAAAACTAACAAAGTGTCAAAGCACAAATTTCGTTAGATCCTTTAGACTTTACTTTAATCTCAATACCAATAAAAATCCAATGTTGAAGTGGGCGGTAAGGGGATCTCTTGTATGATTTCTCATATCAAGAGCTTGCAACCCTACAGATGAGCATAGAGCTATGTTGCGAGAGGCAATTTCTTTAGACCTTGGATTGTTTATGTCAGTGGCAACAACATTGAAGGAGTTTGGTCAATGGATATGTGGGAATTATATGAGTCTACATGCCCTAAGCCGCTCGTGTCACCACTCAGATGGCCTTGTTAAATTTAATGGCGAGGTTGATGACATGAGCGGACATATTGTTGGTATTCAAAAGCCGCCACCCAATGTACCAGAGGCCGACCTTAATGAGGGGTTGGTGTTGGATGCTCAACTCCTTGATCTTGTGTTTAAGCTACCTATCACCACAGTCAAAAGCATCCCTCATAATTGTCGTATGGCTTTCTCTCAGGCTTTGAAAGCAGCCCTATCCAAGGTGGCTGCTCATCCCGGATCCGTTGAAGCATGGGTTACATTGTTAATTCTTCCTAGGTGTACTCTTCAGGTGTTCAGGCCCAAGAATAGGCAAGAAAGTAGGTATGGGAATAGGAAGTCCTTGCAACATCGTAACATCCTAAGCGCATTAGCTACTTGGGGTACAAAAGATGGTATAGCCAAACATGTTAAAAACTTGGTTGACAACGCAATGCTGGAGCAACAAGACAAAAAAGAAGAGTACATTCAGGAGGATAGAACATGGGGTGACACCAACGTCAGGCAATGTCTTCGTAAGGTTGCAGATGGGTATTTCACAGCAGCAGTGAAAGTATTATGTTCCTCGGGGGTTGCTCCATACAAAGATGCTACCACTAAGGCATTGGAGTATAAGCATCCCCACAAGCCACCACCATCTATGCCGAGTACCATATGTTCAGGACCTTCCCTTGTGGTGGATATTGACAATGTCCTTGGGGGCATTAAATCATTCCCTAAAGGAACCTCTTGTGGGAGAAATGGGTTGAGAGCTTAACACATTTTAGATGCTCTTTGTGGAGAAAGTTCAGCTATAGCCAAAGACCTCCTATGTGCTATTACTTCTGTGGTTAATCTATGGCTAGGGGGAAGATGCCCTTCGAGTTTGGCAAAATTTGTTGCATCTGCTCCTCTAACACCGCTCTTAAAACCTGACAAGGGAATACGACCTATTGTAGTAGGTACTATATAGAGACGTTTGGTTTCCAAGCTGGCTATGAAAGGTGTTGGTAAAGAAATGGCCAAGTATCTCAATGATTTTCAGTTCGGGGTCGGGGTGTCTGGTAGCGCTAAAGCCGTATTACATAGCACCAATAGGGCATTGAGTGAGCGCCTCAATGACGGGTCTCTTTCCATGCTTATCGTGGACTTCTCCAATGCTTTTAACCTTGTTGACAGATTCACATTACTTTGCGAGGTCAGATTGAGGTGCCCTTCTATATCTTTGTGGGTAGAATTCCTATATGGTCAAGCAACAAGGTTGTATTTAAGAGACACACATATTTGGTCTTCTATTGGAGTTTAGAAAGGGGACCCCTTAGGACCACTTCTCTTTGACCTTGTATTGTACCCACTCTTGCATAATATTAAAGACAATTGCAAGCTTCTTCTCCATGCATGGTACCTTGATGATGGCACACTATTTTGAGGAGGTGGCTAAAGTGTTACACATTATTAAAGTTATGGGCCTAAAATTGGGCCTTCAATTGAATATCAAGAAAACGAACTCTTTTGGCCCTCGTGTGATGGTAGGAAGCTGCTTGAGGGGTCATTTCCGATTGGCATCGGGAGACCGCCATTAGGGGTGAAACTTCTCGAGGGAGCTGTTAATAGAGATGCTAATTTCATTAGCAGCTTAGCCATAAAGAGAGTTGAAAACCCTGTAATTTGATGCACATTCTTCCACATTTGTTTGATCCGCAGAGTGAGTTCCTTCTACTTCGGTCTTGTATGGGTATTGCGAAACTTTTCTTTGTATTGAGGACATGCCAACCCGTTCACATGGAGGAGGCGGCTTTGTTCTTTGATAACGGGTTGCACGGGAGGATTGAGGACATTGTGGTTTGTGGTGGCCCTTTCGTTGGCGACATACAGTGGCCACTTGCTTCCTTACCTTATTCAGTTTGGTGGTTTGCGTTTATACTCGGCAATAGAGGCTACCTTATATGCTTTTGTTGCCTCAAGGGCCCAATTTTGGGTATTTCAAGACCACATCTTACAGGATAGCGACATTTATGGCATGGATTCTGATTATGCTTGTGCCTTAGCCTCTCCTCGTAACAAACTTCCGGACATTGACCTTAGCAGTTTTACTACTAAGGACACCGCCCCCTAAATCCTAGAATACACTAGCGAGTGCCATTTTTAGTAAAATTGCCCAATATATGGAAGGGCATTTCAACATGACGGTTCGGTAGAAAGCAGTTTTCTAGTGTTTATGTGCACCAAATGCTTAAGATTTTCTTCTAGCTATCCCTATAGATGGGCTTGGCCAACATATGTTTCCTGTGGAGTATCGTACCATCCTCAAATATCAACTCATGATTCCAATATTCCCAACCGACGAGATATGTCTGGTGTGCTGCAATGCATGTTTGGACTCTTTTGGAAAGCATGCAGTTCATTGCAAAGAACTCCCAGGGTTTAAATACATGCACAATATGGTTAGGGATGTTTTGGTTGACATATTTAAGCGTACCGAGGTTTCCGCCAAGAAAGAGACTCCTATTAATTTCTTGACTGACCCAACAGAAGGAAGATCAACCCTTAGACCGACTGATGTTTTGATTTTTGGATGGGTTGGAGGGAAATATACATGTGTGGACCTTACAGGGGTATCCACTCTTGTAGGCTTGAGAGTCGGGGGTTTCATGACAGGACAAGGTACATTAAAAGCTGTTATATGCAAGGTCACTAAACATTGAAAACCGTGCATGAAAAATCAACACGTGTTCATACCATTTGTATTTGATAAGTTTGGTTTCCTAGATCTATGAATGTAGTCTTCAAGAGAATTGACTTTGCCATATAAAAAGGCTTAGCGACGCAACTTGTTGTCCGTTTGCTTTCTTATTCGTTGTACGATGATAACTCAAATGTATTCTCAATTGAATTATTATTATTATTATTATTATTATTATTATTATTATTATTATTATTATTACTACTACTGAAAAAAATTAATATTTTCAAATGTTGAATAATTTCCACATAGACTCTCTAATATTGTAAAAATAGAGATCATATGATGCTATCAAGTGCCCCGTAAGTTTCACAAATCACACTAACCTCTTAGGTTAGGATTGACCTGTAATACCATTTATACCTCAAAAAAATGATGTTGTGATAATACTTTACAATTTGCAAAGTCATTCCATTATCAAAACAAGAGGAGATTATTTTGTAATAATGTTTTTAAAGGCACATCTTTACTTTTAGAAAAAAAAAAAAAGAAGTTTCAGAAGGAAATTTTACATACCACATTTTAGAGGGGATTTACTGATTTAGCGCAAGTCTGCTTTATGCAAGGGGTAATTTATGTAGTTAATGCAATAACTGAAGGGTTTAAAGAAATATTCTCACTAAAAACGTGAGATAGAGAAAAAACAGGTAAAGTCATTATTGTCATTTCAAACTCAAAGGTCTTTGCCCCAAAATAAGGTTCTTCGACTTCTTTAGAGATTCCATCTCGGGACGGATGGCCAACCCTTTTATTTATTGGTTATAGTAGTTTTATGCATAGAAGTGCACATTTTAACTGACCTTTTAATTAACTTGTTTTTTTATTGCCTTTTTTCACATCAAACACCTCCCCTATACACACATAATCATACAGTATATAATTAATATTTTGTAAAACAAACGACATATCTTGAATCATTTTTGATGAGTTATGCCAGTAAACTGAAACGTTAAGCAGCAAATTTTTCTTTGTGATTTTTTTGCATATGTCGTATATGTATATTTTTTTTTGTGATTTTTTTGCGAACATGTTTCTATAAGACCAATGTGGTGTTTTCTCATTTTTTTGAAAAAACTATTATACAAAAAAGTTAGAATTTTAAGATTGGTTTGCGAGAAAGTATGGGTTCTTAAAAGAGATATATTAGAAGGATTAAATTTGTTTTTTCATAGATTTTTTCAACGAGAACAAACATGTATAATAATAATAAGAAGAAAATTAGTAAGCATATCCTTACATATTCATCCATAAATTAGACCCCCAGAAATTAAGTCACATGTAACTGTTTTCTTTGCTCTCCCTCAACACCTCATGATTTGCATATATATATATATATATATATATATATATATATATATATATATATATATATATATATATATATATATATATATATATATATATATATATATATATATATATATATATATATATATATATATATATATATATATATATATATATATATATATATATGCAAAAAAAAAAAAAACACTTCTAATGGCTACATGCAAAATCTATTCAAAGAAAAAAAAGCTTTTATACACACGAGTGTATGTGCATTTTTTTTTTTTTAAATTATGTGCTTTTGTAAAACGATAGATTGATAGTGCATGTGGTTTGGTTGAAAAATCAATATGAAAAAAAGTTATCTAGTTTTATCTATTATTTGAGTTCTTTATTGACCCCTTTACATAGAGAATCAAGTTCAAGAGAAAGCAAAATAGATGACTTACATAAAAACACAAAATATTTTTTCGTTTTATTGATTTAAAAGCTTAAATATTTATGTAATGAATTTTATCATTATGCTTAGTTGATCGCTAAAATAGGTTTTTAGTTTTTCGATTTTAAAGATTTAATCCCTTACATTATTAAATATATTACTTTAGACATTCTTATAATATAAAACATAAAAAAGCTATTGACAAAATCATTATTAATGGAAAAGCAGTATTTTGAAAAGAGTTTTGGAGAAAAATAAATGATAATCAACGAAAATAATAAAAATCAACTATTTATTTTACACGTGGGAACCAACCACTTTTTTTTCCAATAAAAGTAGTATTGAAAGCTTCGAGATTTATTTAAAAGTAATGCAACGGTAACAAAAATTTACTCAACAAAAAGATAAATACGTAGGTTTTTAAGGTTGAAAGTGGGGCTGCCATTTTTAAGACACATTTGTGTTCATCATGTTAGTTGCCATTTTTATTTTATTATATTTTTTTTATAGTTTCTTGTCATACATAAAAAATGGTTAATATGATATGTGTTAACTAATTATTACTTTTTAAAAACAATTTAGTTTAAATAAAAAAATTAATTGTATTTATTTAAATTAAAAATACTAACATAAATTAAAAGTCTAAAAAAAAAACAAAACAAAAACAAAAACAAAACACAACACAAAATTAAAAAACCTAAAAACTTATAAAAATCAACAACCAAACATGTGTTGAGAAACAAAAAAAAAGATTATAGTATATTTTTCTAATTTTGAATTTTACAGTTAAAGCCAATTCACACTCATCCCGTGACTAGTGTCTTACATTAAAAGTTTCATGTCATTATCTTTTTGTTTCTTACGCTCTCTTATTGTGGAGAAATCTAAAAATTTGTCTATTCTTGCATTTAAATCCTTGATTTTTGGTTCCATCGCTTTCAACTCATCCGAATTTTTGGATGTACCTTTGTCTTTGCGTTTTGCATTGTACTCATTGGGCGGGAAGGTGGTGTAATTTGAACGTATCATTATTGTTGAGGTCGAATTCAATACAAAAACAAAGTCAAATCCATCACCAAGAACGATGCTGTTTGGTTGTTTCTATTTATTAGCCATTCTTCACAACAAAGTCAAATCCATCACCAAGAACGATGCAACCGAAAACAACACCATCTCACTTGGTTGCATACACATCCCCACCAAAAGATACAAATAACGACAAAGGAATGAATACTCAGCTTTCGATAGAAAAAAGAAAGATGAGGCAAGCAAACTCAGCCACAATCGAAATGGAAAGCAACTTCACCAGAAGTCACAAGGCAATCGAACATGTCAAAGCAACCTTCAAAATCACCCTCTAAGCATAATAAACTAGTTATGCAAGTTTTACCACCTATCATGCAATAACATTTAACAGTAACAATATGCCAAATAATCATAACATACAACCTTATGTACTGATGTCATCTTCACTTCCATATGCACAATATCAAGCATATTGGTCTCAACCAGGCTCGTAAGTATACATACCATCAAACATCTTTGGAGGCCCGACTATGCAACAAATCCAATGGCCACAACCAGTTGTGAACAAATGTACACCAGGAGACAAGAACGCAAATGTTAATCATTGTTGTGTACTTTGGACATATAACTCACCACTGTTAAGGAGTATTCCCGAATACCAATTACTAGTTTATTTGTTCTTTATGACCATTGGTAGAAGTGATATCCTTGAGGCCTTCGTTGATTATGTGCTAATAGTAAATTTATAGCTACACTCAAACATGATTGACAGTCAATCATGCAGTATGTCCTTGGGTCACCATGAATCTCAATTAACATAATTTTAGATGTAAGATCTAGACGATAATTCCATGTCTCACGTTCATACAAATATCTAGAACACATGATGTTTTCTTACTTGGTTAGGGCTAGATCGAACCCAAAGGTTCTAAAGATCTAAGCAGTTGTTAATAATACATAAACGATGTAATGATATAGGTTTGAACATAGAAATGATGTGATGTATGCAAGTGAGAATCTATTGTATATATGCCCACTACATAACATCTTGTTGACACAATTGATTACATGTGCCTGTATGAGTTACAACTTAACCTAAATTCAAAATCTCCACAGTTGATCATACTTTAAGGAGGTAAGTGATGAACTAAGATTGCCACAAGGTGTTAGTAGATTATCTATAGTGTTGGATATGACATAGTAATGTGCTAATACGTACATGTACTTGATATTGATTAAGTATTGAAATAACCCACACTTAGAGTATCACTTCATGGAAATTAGTCACTGGTAATTCTAAGATGGTAATATATTATTTCTCCGAAATGGGGATATATGGAACTTGACCTTAACCTATTATGCGTTGACGTCCTCCAACGTTATTCGTAACTTACAACAATGTTGAGTACGCTCAAGTGTGGCATGTTAGTTAAAGTTGATTTGTTCTTTATGACCATTGGTAGAAATGATGTCCTTGAGACCTTCGTTGATTGTTTGTTGATAGTAAATGTGTAGCTAAACTCAAACATGATTGACAATCAATCATGAAATCTTTCCTTAGGTCACCATGAATCTCAATTGAGAAACATAATTTTGAACGTAAGAGCTAGACGCGAATTCCATGTCTCACGTTCATACAAATATCTAGAAAAAATGATGTTTTCTTACTTACATGGAGCTAGATTAAACCCAAAGGTTCTGAAGATCTAAGCAATTGTGAGGAATACATAACCTATGTAATGTTGTTGACACAATTGAGTTCATGAGCCTGTATGAGTTACAACTTGACCCAAGATGAAAATCAAGAATTAACAAAATAAAAAGGAATTAGTTTATTATTTATTGAGATGTTAGTAAATAACTAAAAAAATAATATGATTAGTTTATCATTTATTAAATGTTATTAAACAATTAACGGTTAATGGATTACTAATCTATTAAGAGTTAATAAATAATTAAGTGGGATAAATAAGGAAATGATAACAAAAGGTTATTATACTATTATTTGGATTTTTGGAGGCATTAAAATAATAATATTTTCATTAACGTCTACACCTATAAATAGTGACAAGAAAAAGAAAATTAGATGCTCCAAAAATCCTAAAGGGAATCATCACATTGCTGACTTATCCCTTGTGTTTAAGAAACCAAAGAAACTAACAAATATGTTTGGTCAAAATTCTCCAAGCTCGAAGCTAGGGTTTCTTGCTAGGATGTTGGTCAAGGGGTGTGATACTATTAAATAGATTTTGGTTTGGATTCTATTCCATTTCTTTATATACGAAATTCGAAAATATGCATTATGATTAACAATGAAATGGGGTACATTTTTGGGATAGCTAAAGTCGAGGGGTTTGTTAGTTCAAGTCAAGTGATCCTTAGACAATTCTAGATAACCCAAATTTCGATATGGTTGATAATCCGAAGTTACTACATTCCGACGTGATAGAGATTCCGGTATTAAGGGCGATTGAATAATCCGAGATTAGTAACGTTTTGTTAGTTTGTATTTTGTCTTGTTTGATGTAACGTCTGTAGGAGACAAGGTCTACCATAATGATACGTCAAGTGGTTGATCTGCAATTTACTTTTAGTATAAGTGTCTCCTTTTGTGATTGGTTCTAGGTTAGTATAAATAGGACCATCACCCCATGTACTTCCACACCTTTACACATCCTTTTGAATCATCAATCAAAGAATCATTTAGTCAATCTTTCTCTTTGTTCTTGTTCCTGTTCATACTTTTAATATTGTTATTATTTACTATCTTGAATACTTTGTTGTTTTATTTCTTCAAGGCTTGACTGGCATCATCTAGACTTGACTGGAAAAGATTATTTTCCTATATTGTTGTGTTTATATCAAGATTTAAGTTTTTGAAACTTGTCCTAGATATCTTCGGATATCCCTTGTTCTCACAATTGGTATCAAAGATATTTGCATCATCGGAGGGAAAATCAAAGAAGACCGCATCATCATCATTGTTTAGAATGGGATTAACTTTGGGCAAATTGGTTTGCCGCATCTTGAAAACCTTTAATGTTTGATTCAGATATCCCATGTGTTTGGCTGGAAATCGAGCTTGGAATTTCAACTCCGAGATGAAACCTTTAAAGAAGAAGATGATGATGAGTTAAATGTGAATGATAAAGCCATCTTAGCAATCCATTTCGATAAAGAGCCACTTTCTTTCGGAAAAATCATTTCTGATGAAGAGAAAGTGAACTGGTCTTCCTGGCCATCAAATCTACCTTATTCTTTCAAAAACAACATGAAGCGAGAAAAGGTTAAGACCAAACTGTCTATTGTCGCCTTCTAGGCGACTCAACTTGTGTTGCCTCCAATCCCCACTGTAAACTTTGTGGAAATCAATGAAGGATATCCAATGCAAGTTGATGATGGTCTTCTTGCTCCTAAATTGATCTTACCAATTTCGGAAGTGATTGTGACTCCAACTGCTCAACAAGTTATACAAGTCACTCTTGGAGCTCCAATCAAGGATAGAGGCAATGAAATTACATTTGATGAGATCATCCTAATGAAGCCGTTGTGAATGTTCGAGGGTTGGTAGCAAGATGAAATCTACAGGAAATAAAAGAAAGTCTATATGTTCAAGCTTTGAAGGATTCTCCCAATCCTCTATCTGGAATTTTTCCATATTTTTCAAAAGGAAGATTATATGAATATCACATGGTCCCATTTGTGAGCTATGCACTTTTGAATTCAGACTCAAAACAACTCGATCCGCCAATCTCTCTATATAGTAGATACTACGTGAAATTCTCTCTATTGCATCCATATATGAATAGGAAATTCTTTTTCGTACTAAAAGATAAAGGCTTATCTCATTCTACACCATCAATGCTCTTCTAGTGAAAGAAGCATGGTTGAAATGAAGAATTACTAAAATCAATGGTTGCGAAATGAAGGTGCTAAGAAAACTCAGTTTGGGCTGCATTCTCTATAGATATTTCATCACTCGGAATACTCAGAAGAGTATCAAGATCTCAGAAGCAGACTTTCTGACTATCAATCATGATGATGTCTTATTCATTATTGCCCACCTCAAGGACAATCAAACTTCTGAACTTTGCATCGGAGCTTACATTGCTACTCTCAACTTTTTGAAGGATTATATCGCTGAATTCGACCGATCAGATGTTGAGTTTGCTCTGGTATTCGAAAATGAGAAGCTCCTTGATCCCATCAACATAAAGCTGTAAGGAATGGATCTGCTTGATGAAGGTCCTATTGGAGATCCAAATCTTGGATATATGTACAAGAATAAGAACTCATCCAAGAAGGAATTCTTCTGAGTTAGGCACGGGCACCTAGTTCATACTAATGTGCTTCAAAAATTCATTTCAAAATTGGCCAAATTTCAAGCATCTGAAGAAGTAAAGAAATAGCTGATCGAGCAACTCACATGGTGGATTGAAGTCAGAAGCTGGCTGCAAAAGGCATATGTGTTCGACTTGGGAGAAAAGATTTAGAAGCTTGAGGATTGATAAGGTCACTTAGGGGAGATTGTTAGTTCAAGTCAAGTGATCCTTAGACAATCGAGACAACCCAGATTCCGAGATGGTTGATAAATTGAAGTTACTACATTCCGACATGATAAAGATGTTGGAATAGTGTCTAAGGATGCAACTATATTAGGCAAGTATTTGACCCAGTTGTGCATGGTCCTTTTGGGTTGCCTTCACCATAGTAACTTGATAGGATGATTTATTAAGAGAGAATAAATATTATTAATATATTATGAGAATAATATAAAGAATAATAATATTGTTATTTGATTAATATAAGTCATAGAATTAATTGGGATTAATTTGGTGACTTAAAGAGATTAATTAAATAAGAGGGTATAAACTGTCAATTGTTTGATAGTTAAACTGTAGACTGTAAATCCTTATTAGATAGAGGTGGACGGATTCTAGAAGCTATGGATAGCTTCAAATCGTCCAAAAGGTTATCTAAGGAATGGATTTGGATTGTTTTAAGAGAGGATTATCCAATTAGGGTTTAAGCTGTAACCCTTAAGGAGTCTACAAGTATAAATAGACCTTATGGCAAAGGGAAATCGGCACTTCATCAAAAGTAGAGAATCCCTGTCCGATTTCCTCCCCTCTCCTCTCTCCCAAATCATCCTCCTTGCTATTTGGTGTTTGTAAGCCATTAGAGGAGTGACAGTTGTGACTCTAGAAGCTCCAAGACAACAAGATCAAACAAGGGATTTAAAGGTATGATTCTAGATCTATTTTAACATTGTTCTTATACCTAAATAGTCATTAGGAGTCTTGGATTCAAAGCATGTTTAATTAGAAAGCCTAGATCCAAGCATTAGGGTTTTGCATGCGCACATAGGAAAGTTCTTATGGCTAAAACCCATCAGTGGTATCAGAGCCTAGCTTGGTTTTCATTAAATTGTTGCTTATTTGTTTGAAACTTAACTGCAAAATTCGATTTTTGTGTTTCTGAGTCATGGACTCGGCGAGTTCCATAGTGGACTCGGCGAGTTGGCCTGACTCGGCTAGTCCCTTGGTGCACTCGGCGAGTCCAAGCGTCAGGAATGGCCAGATTTGGGATTTCTTCATGATTATCTTATGGAAACTTACCTTAATCATATTAGATCAACCTTAATCCGATTTTTTGATAAATATGACTATTATCTTGATCTATTTAAAGATATTTATCAACTAATAAAATATTTAATTTCCTTATATGATAATTAATTAATTATTTTGATTATTTTGGTAATTATCTTGAAAGAAATCTTGAATAAATCAAATATAGATAATTAGGAAATTAATTGTTAATTGAAATTATTTATTATTTGATCCTCCATGTTTTAAATGTTTAAAACTTGTCCTCAAGTTTTGAAATTTATATTTTGTGATTAAAAGTTTTAATTTAGACAATTTAAATTTCAAACCCTAGATTTTAAAAGGTTTAAAATACAACCCTATACTAATATATATGTATAACTAAAATGCTAGTCTTACCGTTAGTAGGCCTCATTCACGAAGCCGATCTATAAGGTGGGTATAAGGTTGCGGCCTATAAAATGGCACTTAATGGGTGTACACTCACACCCACCGCTTGCTTGATCGGTGGAGGGTCGTTAGCCGAACGGGTAGGATAGGGCAACCTCATCCTCTCATTAAAAGTATAATAAGTAATACAAAGTAACTACACTTTTTAAAAATTTCCCAATCTTAGTTACTTTAGGAAAAGTGAATTGATGCAATCCCATGAAATTACACTTTGCACCCTTGCTAAGAAGTTAGTGGAGTGTGTGTGGTTTACCGGCACACTAATTGGTTCTAAGCAAAGGTGGCAAAGGGTGATTCATTGTTTATCATAGTTCGATGGAGTGTGTGTGGTTTACCGGCACATCGAATTGGTGATCGTTACAATGAAGGCACCATGTGAATTTGCATGGTAATTCACACCCGCTTTGTGATCCTCGGTATCCCAGTCACAAACAAGAGGGGCATATCGAGATTTAAACATGCCATTGAATAGTTTCAATGAATCTCATCCGAACCTAGGAATTCTCAATACATTTATGACTTATAGTTAGTTTTTATGGTGTAGAATTGGTGAATTGTCATTCACCTACCTTCAACTTATTTGCATGTTAGATTACGACATCCCTTTTCTAATATGTAAATGTTGTTGTTGGATCCTAGCCCTAATTTTTCTTATTGGGTGATAATTAGGGATTCATATTCTAATCTATCTTTGTCCTTTCTATTTGTAGATGTCGAACGCAAACAACGTTGCTGCTAGTTCTTTCACGTTGATGAGCCTTTGCCAAAAGGTCACCTTCGATGGAACGGACTTTAGCGAATGGATAAGATACAATCACACCATTGCTCGCTATGAGGATAAGGAGTATGTCCTCGATGAGAAGCTCGAGAAAATCAACCCTGAAATCACTACTCCGGCTGAAATTACCGCTTTTGAAACTCATGAGCGAGATGCAACGAAGGTACATTGCATCATGATAGCCACCATGAACTCTGAATTCCAAAAGTCCTACGAGGACATGTACCCGTACGAGATGCATCAAGACTTATTGGAGAGATACCACCAAAACGCGAGACAAGAGCGTTATGAGATTTTCACCAACATGATTTCCGTTAAGATGGGTCATGGAGAATTTCTTACCGTGCACCTGCAAAAGATGCAAAGGTATGTCGACCGCCTTCGCAAGTTAAATGTTGACTTTGGGGAAGATTTGGCGATCGAAATGGTGCTTCACTCTTTGCCTCCGATGTACAATCAATTTAGGATGACCTACCACATGAACAAAGAGGAGGTCACCCTAAGCAAACTCCAAGGTCTCTTGAGGGTCGCTGAGAGCAACTTCAAAGACAAGTCTGTTGCACCAACTCCCAATCCACCCGCTACTCCTGTCTTGGCTATTGGTCAAGGAAATGGAAAGAAGAGGAAGGCTTCGTCTAAGAACTATTGCAAGGTTAAAGCCCGAGATAGTGCCTCTTCTAGTGGGACCAAAGTTGATCCCGCTAAGCCCTGCCCTAACCCTAAGGAGGCAGAATGCCACCACTGCCACAAGATAGGTCATTGGAAGAGAAGCTGCCCAGAGTACCTGCAAGACATCAAGGAAGGATAGATCAAGCCATCTTTCGCAGGTACATACACAATTAAATCTAATGATTCTAATCATGCTATTTCTTGGGTTCTTGATACTGGTTGTGGTTACCACATTTGTTCTAATGTGCAGGGACTAAGAAGAAGTAGGGATGTGGAGCAAGGAAGGATCAATCTAATCATGGGGAACATAAGATCGTTGCCTGTGACCAAGATTGGAGTGTATTCTTTAGTGCTTAGGAATAATTTATGTTTAGATTTGAACAATTGTTGCTATTCGCCAGAAATGGCTAGAAACATCATTTCATTTCGTGGAATTTATGAAACTGTTATGATTGTTGATAACTTAGGAAATGATGTTTTGAACATAGATTCTTCCACTAGTATGGATAAAGCATCCTTGTGGCATTGTCGTCTTGAACATGTCAACAAGAAACGCATAGCCCAACTCCAAAAGGATGGAGTGTTGGAGTCATTCGACCTTAGGGAAGATGACACGTGCGAATCTTGTTTGCTTGGAAAGATGACCAAATCACCCTTCACGAGTACGTGTGAAAGTGGTGAGGGTCTATTGGACCTAATACATACCGATGTATGTGGACCATTTAGATCAACCACGAAGGATGGGAACCGCTTCTACGTGACCTTTACCGATGATTATAGTAGATATGGGTATATCTATTTAACCAAGCAAAAGTCAGAAACCTTTGAAACGTTCAAAGAGTTCAAGAATGAAGTGGAGAATCAATTGGGCAGGAAAATCAAGATGCTTCGATCCGATCGAGGAGGAGAGTACCTAAGTCTTGAATTCCACGATTATCTCAAGGAGTGTGGAATAGTTTCGCAATTGACGCCTCCTAGGACACCGCAGTTGAATGGTGTGGCAGAAAGGCATAATCGAACCTTATTGGATATGGTTCGCTCTATGATGAGTCGTGCTTCACTATCAATCTCTTTTTGGGGGTATGCCTTAGAGACTGCCGCCCATATCCTTAACCGAGTCCCTACTAAGAAGGTTGCCAAAACACCTCACGAGATGTGGACAGGGAAAGCTCCCTCGTTAGCACATATCAAGGTTTGGGGTTGCGAGGCTCTCGTAAGACGAGATACTCACGACAAGCTCGAACCTCGAAGTGAGCGATGTATTTTCATCGGCTACCCGCAGAAATTCTTTGGATATCTCTTCTATAGACCGAAGGACAATGTTGTCTTTGTTGCGAGGAGAGGAGTTTTCCGAGAGCGAGAACTCATAGGCCAAGGAGACAGTGGGAGGCAAATCGAGCTTGAAGATATTCAAGAGTCGATAGATGAAGGAACCTCTACCGCTGGCTCTCAACCCGAGGAGGAAACTCCGGTTGAACCAATTGACGAGTCCTTACCTCTTAGACGTTCCGATAGAGTTAGAGTTCATCCCCAGTTTTATGGTTTTCATATTACTACTGAAGGGGACACGTATATTAGTGATGGTACACTAATAAATCTTGATGAACCTAATAGCTACAAGGAAGCCATGGCAGGCCCGGAGTCTGCGAAATGGAAAGAGGCAATGGATAGCGAGATCCAATCCATGTATGAAAACCAAGTTTGGAATTTGCTTGATAATGTGCCCGGACGTAAGACTGTTGGGTGCAAATGGATCTTCAAGAAGAAGACCGACGCGGATGGAAACGTACACACATATAAAGCGCGATTGGTTGCGAAGGGCTTTACTCAAACTCCCGGAGTTGACTATGATGAGACCTTCTCATCATTTGCGAAAATAAAATCTATTAGAGTGATGCTAGCGATTGCCGCATTTCATTATTATGAGATTTGGCAAATGGATGTCAAGACCGCTTTCCTTAACGGAAAGTTGGATGAGGATGTTTACATGGCTCAGCCAGAGGGGTTTGTGGATCCGAAGCATCCAAATAGAGTGTGTAAGCTTGAGAAGTCCATTTATGGACTTAAGCAAGCATCTCGCAGATGGAATCTTTGCTTCGATGAGAAAGTCAAAGAGTTTGGATTTGTACGAAGCGAAGATGAATCATGTGTATATGTCAAAGCCAGTGGGAGTATAGTAAGCTTCCTCGTTCAATATGTCGATGACATATTACTCATAGGAAACGACATCCCGACTCTGCAGGAGGTTAAGTCCTGGCTCGGGAAGTGCTTCGCTATGAAGGACCTCAGAGAGGCTTCTTATATTTTGGGAATAAGGATAGTAAGAGAAAGAAGTAAGAGACTAATTGGACTTAGTCAGAGCACTTACTTAGAGAAGGTACTAAAACGTTTTAGTATGGAAAACTCGAAGAAGGGAGAATTACCGATACAAAGTAATGCCAGGTTGAGTAAGACTCAAAGTCCGAGTACCGAAACTGAGATAACGGAAATGAGCCGAGTACCATACGCTTCCGTAGTTGGCTCAATCATGTACGCTATGACTTGTACTCGCCCTATGTAGCCTTCGCTTTGAGCATGGTTAGCAGATATCAAGGGAATCCTGGCAGAGCCCATTGGATTGCGGTGAAGAATATCCTTAAGTACCTTCGGAGGATGAAGGAATGGTTCTTAGTCCTCGGAGGGAGTGATGACTTGAAGGTGCGAGGGTATAATGACGCCAGTTTTCAGACCGACAGGGACAACTACCGTTCGCAGTTGGGCTGGGTCTTTACCCTGAATGGAGGAGCAGTGACATGGAAGAGTTCCAAGCAGGAAACCGTAGCTGATTCAACGTGCGAATCAGAGTACATTGCAGCGAGCAAAGCGTCGAAGGAGGCAATATGGCTGAAGAACTTCATTGGTGATCTTGGAGTTGTACCTGCCATAAAGGAGCCCATGGAGATTTTCTGTGATAACGAAAGAGCGGTTGCCTTGACCAAGGAACCGAGGGATCATGGTAGATCTAGACATATCGACAGAAAATATCACTTCATTAGACATCGTGTAGAAGAAGGACAACTCGTAGTAAAGAGGATATCATCAGAAGATAACCCAGCAGATCCGCTTATGAAGGGACTGAGTAGGGTTAAGCACTTGCAGCATGCTAGGAGTATTGGGCTGAAGGATGATATTAGCATAGATTAGATAGTATTAGAAACGTGTAATAGATAAATGTAATTAACATTTGATGATTAAATAAAGGAGTTTTATTTATGAGTAATGTTACTATCTTATGTTAATTGTTTAACTATTGTTTCACTTTGCATGTTTTGACTTCCAAAATAATCGAGTTTATTAAGAATAATCGGATTATTCAAATTGTCCACAATCATTCATATGTTGGAAGTAGATATGAATGAAGATTGTCATGAATTGGTATGTAGATTGTCTAAATGGTGTTAGACATAGCAAAGGGTTGCTGCAATGTTCATGAGTGCTTATGAACTAGTTTTGAGCATTGGAACAAACCCGCGCTTGCTGGAATCACCTTATGGAATATGATATAAAAGGGTGATCGCAAGACGATAATATCATATAGTCTTAAAACCTAGATATATGGTTTGTTATTTGTTAATTGATTGTACATTGATAATGTGAAAACGCATCAGTAACTCGATGTTATATAACGCATTGTTGTGTATAGTTGGTTAATAAATAAGTAAATGCATATAAGTCGAAGTTTATCTGTAACTTTTATCTAAGAAGGTAAAAGCGATATCTCGGCCGCTCGATGATTTGATTTGACTTATGTGCCGGGTCCGATCAGAATTGAATTGATGTGTTCGATTAAGTTCTATGTCAAATAAATCAGAGATCGAGAAACCTAAATGCTTGACTAACCATTCCATAGGATTGTCAGCATGATATCTAACAGAGGACTGTATGATCCCTTATCCAAAGGACAAGATTGATTAGATCAGAGTTTGACAACGTCTTTGAGTGCTACGATTGCAAATTGAATTGTACTTGTGCATATAGTTACTAGACTTATCCAAGTGGGAGACTGTTGGAATAGTGTCTAAGGCTGCAACTATATTAGGCAAGTATTTGACCCGGTTGTGCATGGTCCTTTTAGGTTGCCTTCACCATAGTAACTTGATAGGATGATTTATTAAGAGAGAATAAATATTATTAATATATTATGAGAATAATATAAAGAATAATAATATTGTTATTTGATTAATATAAGTCATAGAATTAATTGGGATTAATTTGGTGACTTAAAGAGATTAATTAAATAAGAGGGTATAAACTGTCAATTGTTTGATAGTTAAACTTTAGACTGTAAATCCATATTAGATAGAGGTGGACGGATTCTAGAAGCTATGGATAGCTTCAAATCGTCCAAAAGGTTATCTAAGGAATGGATTTGGATTGCTTTAAGAGAAGATTATCCAATTAGGGTTTAAGCTGTAACCCTTAAGGAGTCTACAAGTATAAATAGACCTTATGGCAAAGGGAAATCGGCACTTCATCAAAAGTAGAGAATCCCTGTCCGATTTCCTCCCCTCTCCTCTCTCCCAAATCATCCTCCTTGCTATTTGGTGTTTGTAAGCCATTAGAGGAGTGACAATTGTGACTCTAGAAGCTCCAAGACAACAAGATCAAACAAGGGATTCAAAGGTATGATTCTAGATCTGTTTTAACATTGTTCTTATACCTAAATAGTCATTAGGAGTCTTGGATTCAAAGAATGTTTAATTAGAAAGCCTAGATCCAAGCATTAGGGTTTTGCATGCGCACATAGGAAAGTTCTTATGGCTAAAACCCATCAAAAGATTCTAAGATTAGTATTATTTTGTTAAGGTCAACCACATCGATATGTCAGTGATCCTTAGACAATCTTCTTTAATGTAACACATATAGGAGACAAGGTCAACCACAATGATATGTTAGGTGGTTTATTTGCAGTTTACTTTTAGTATAAGTGTCTCCTTTTATGATTGGTTCTAAGTTAGTATAAATAGACCACCACCCCATATAATTCCACACCTTTACACACCCTTTTGAATCATCAATCAAATAATCATCCAATCAATCCCTCTCTTTGTTCTTATTCTTGTTCATACTTTTAATATTGTTATTATTTACTATCTTGAATACTTTTTTATTCTATCTCTTCAAGGCTTGACTAAAATTATCCAGACCTGACTGGAAAATATTATTTTCTTCCATTGTGGTGTTTATCTCAAGGTTTAATTTATTGAACCTTGTTCTATATATCTTCGGATATCCCTTATTCTAACAGGGTTATTCATATTTTATCTCATAAAATGTTGTGGAACGTGATAAAACCAAAATATAGAATGTAGATTAGTAATATTTATTTTAATTTCATGTAATATATTATCATGTATTTTAATGTATTTTTCTAATTTCATAAATCATAATATATTATTATATTTGATGTTATTCTCAAATACGTTCTAATTTTATAAATTTTGCATATGCTTAAATACATCATCTTATCTATATTTATTTATACTACCTTATAATTGGGAACCATCTAAATGTATATGGTTCAAAATCTAACACCAAGTTTCCAGGTATATACTTCTTTTGTTGTTTGTTTTTTCAAGCTCAATGATGGATGTTTGTTGGCCACGACGTGAGCATGTGGGTGTCATTATGTGGCAGTGCTCGATGAAAACATGCATCTTATTTGAGTGTCATGATGTGACAACATGTTGGTCATGACGTGACAGCCTCCTGCATGCAAAACCCTAATTTTGGGGTTTGTACCCCTATTTAAGGGAAGTGAGGGCTAGAGTTTGCACACCCTCAGCCTCTATCACCTCCCTTTCTGTAACACCCTATTTCGAATCATTTCATAATTCGCGGCTATGACCTAAAGATCAATTATCATAAGACTTTGGCCTTAGGGAAAAAAAGGTTTAGACCCCTTTGGACGTGGATAATGTAGATTAGGTGATCCGAGGGTTCGGTTGGTGCTTTGGAGCCCAAGGGTATAATAGTAAAGTGGCGGTGTGAGCCTTTTATGAATTTTGGATTTAAGTTCAGAAAGTTTTAAGGCAAAGAAGAATTGATATGATTGTAGAGCTTCTCATTACCTTTTCGTGGATATAAGGATCGTCGGAATCGGAGTTAGAATGAAGAAGTTATGACCATCTAAAGATAGAGGGGTAACAGGCTTGCCGAGTACGTTGGGTGTACTTGGCTGAAGTAATCGTGAAGGCTCCTTCGCGTACACTGGGCATACACGACTCAGTCTCAAACCCTAATTTAGGGTCTTGGAACTTATTTAAAGGCCTTAACTCATTCTTAAACCCTCTTATCTTCAGCCTCCATCCCATTTAACCTAAGTTCAAAACCGTAGCCTCTTTTGTGCGAAATTCAAGCCTTGGAATGTTTTTTTGGTGGAATTTGGAGAAGAAGAGATATTGTAAGAAGCATTGCTTGGCTTGGAGCTTGCAGATCCAAGATATAATCATCTTCATCAAGTTACAGGAAGTATAAAGTTTCTAACTTGATGTCTCTATGTGTTAGATCTAGTCTAGGGCTTGTTTTGGGTTTATTATGGTGCCTAGAGTCATTCTTGTAAGTATGAGCTACTCCAGGAGCTTATAATGTTAGATCTTAGCATTTCTAAGGTTATGGGTGCATAAAAATGTCATCTTGATGGGTCTTGATGAATCATGCTAAAGTTGGTGTTCATATTATGAGTTTAGATGGATAAAAACAGGTTTTAGGTCTCATTAAGACATGGAAATGAGTAAACTTGGCAACTTTATAGTTTAAGACCTTATTTAGAGCTTAGATATGAGTTTGGACATTTTGGTTTTAAGCATTAAGTTCTTAATGATAGTTTTGGCCATCTGATGAGTACGTTGGCTGTACATATGCATACTCTCAGCGTAATGCATGGAGTCCCCGTCTGTAAGCTTCAGCGAGTTATACCTTGTGCAGTATCAGGTAGTACGTGGGGCGTACTCCTAGGAAGCTCATTTTGGGCCTTAGGTCTTTTGGGAGTTGGGCAATGAGATGTTGGGTTAGATATGGGAAGGGTAAAATGGGCTTTTATCCATTGGAAGGATATGATTTGGATTTGGACTTTGGATTTTGGAAATTACCTTAATTATTAATTAAAGATAACTTGGTTATGTTTGGTGTGAGGATTCCAGTAGCAACAATGCGTGTGTTCGGTTATCTCGGATTGAGGTGAGTCTCCTCACTGTACCCGTGGGTCTAAGCCACCAATGTTGGCCCAGTGGAGTTTTTTATGCTAGCTGTCTTTGTGACTCTTGCATGGTATGTTGGGCTAGGCCCATTGTATGACGGGTTAGGCCCATTTGTATGATGGGTTGGGCCCGTGGATCAGGAGGGGCTAGGCCTAATTTATGTTATGTAGGATGTTAGTTGTCTTTGTGACTCTTGCGTTTGTATGTTGGGCTGGGCCCATTAGTTTGGAAGGGCTAGTCCTATTATGGTGAGCTAAGCCCAATGTGAGGGCTACTCCCAATGGTATGTATGGTATGTGGTATTTTGGGGAACTCATTAAGCTTTGTGCTTACGGTTTTATGGTTTTGGTTTCAGGTACTTCCGGTTTGAAAGGGAAGTGCCCGACTTGATCGCAACGCATCCACCAATGTTTCCACTACTTTATGATTTTGGGATTGTACTTTGATAAATATTTTTACTTTGATATACTTTTGAATGATTGGAAAGGATAAATGGTGTTTATGGTTGATTTAAAAATGAAAATTTTACCTTATAACTTTTGGGGCGTTACACTTTCACCCTTAGGGAAACCCTAGCCTCCATTTTGTTATTTCAGAGCTTTTGGTGGTGCTTTTAGCGTTTTGAAGAAGAAAAAGGAGCTCTTGGTGCATAGATCTAGCAAGATAACCTCCTCACCTCCTCCTTGCTCATATTCTGGACTTTTGTAAGCCCTCAAGTTCCAAACTATATGTTTAGTGCTTCTAGATCTAGGATTTTTGTCCCTTTTCCCCATGATTTTGAGAGTTTGAATGGTTAGGTTCCATAAAATTGGCAACTTTATGGATCCTTGGGATCCCTTAGGAGTTATATGTTCCATATTTATAGTTCTATGGTTTTTTTGGTCTCATGCATAAGTTGGAGCTCATTTCTTCCATATTTTGTGACCTATATTAGAAGAGACATGCATGTCCATAAAGCACTAATTTTTATGATGAATTTGTTGGGTTTTGAGTAAAACAACAATCCTATGGTGCACATGCAAACCCTAAAGCTTTGGATCTAGGTTTTTCTAATTGTACATGCAATAATCATCCAAAGCTTGTAAACCCTAAATCTAGCATACAAAATCGAATACTATGACTAAAACAAGTTAGAAAAATACCTTTCAGTTGTAGCTTGATAACCTTGAACCTTTGAGAACTTAGCACCTCAAATGTGATGGCTCTAATAGATCACAAACACCAAAAGCATTTGGAGAATATTACAGAGAGAGGAGGAGGCTCAAAATCGGCAGGTGATCCTTCTAGGGTTTCAAGTGTCCGATTTTTGGGATGCCATGGGGTTCCTTATATAGCTGAAGAATTAGGGTTTCAGTCAAATACCTAATCTGGTTGCTTAAGCCCTAAGTAGCCCAAAGGAATCTTCCAGAATACCTAGCCTTGGACGAAATCCTTATGGGCTTCTATAAGATTTCGTCAACCTCTTATCCAAGAGATCCCCAACCCATTTTACAATTATCTTATAATTACAATATCAGTCCCTTTAATTCAATTAACCTCTTTTGACCACAAAATTAATTATAAATTAATTCTTGACCAATATTAATTAAATAATATGATTTTTCTTTTAATATATTATTCTCATAATATATTAATAAATCACATTTATCTTCTTTCTCCATTATTCATCCAGTCAAGTTGCTTTGGTGAAGGCAGCCCAAAAGGACCATGCTACTATCGGGTCAAGTATATACCAAATATAGTTATGGGGTTAGACACCTAATCCAACAATCTCCCACTTGGATAAGTCTAATAACTATAAATGCAAGTATGACTTCAAAATCCGATTAGCAATCGTAGCTCTCAAAAGCCGCTGTCGAACTCTGACACGTCCTTTAGATAAGAGATCGTATAATCCTCCGTTTTCAAGATATCGAGTGGACAATTACATGGAACATAGTCATACTTATTGTCTAGCAATTTGTTTCTCGATCTCTGATTTGTCTGACATAGAACACATCAATTCAGTCCTGGCCGGGCCCGACACATAAGTCAAACAAAATCATCGAGGGGCCCAAGATATCGCTTTTAACCTCGTAGGATAAAAGGAACATATAAACTTCAACTTATATGCTTGTACTATTTACTCATCAAATCATACACAACAATACGTTTTATAACATCAAGTTACTGATGCGTTTACGCATTATCAATGCACAATCGACTCGTAAACAACAACTCATATATCTAGATTTAAAGACTATATGATATTATTGTCTCACAATCACTCGTGATTAAATTCCATGAAGTGATTCATGTGAGCATTGGTTTAATCCAATACTCAAATCATATTTCAGAAGCACTCATGAACGTTGCAACAAACCTTTTCTATGTCTAAACGCTTTAGACAGTCTACAAGCCAATTCATGACAGTCTTGATTCATACTTACTTCCAACGTATGATCGACTGTGGATAGTTTAAATAATATTATTATTTAGGAAGTCAAAACATGCAAAGTGAAACAATAGTAAATAATTAACACAAGACAGTAACATTACTTATAAATAATACTCCTTTATTTAATCATCAAATGCTAATTACAATTTATCTATTACAAGTTTCTAAAGGCTATCTAATCACTTAAACTAATATCGTCCTTCAGCCCAATGCCCCTAGAATGCTGCAAGTGCTTAACCTTACTCAGTCCCTTCGTAAGGGGATCTTTTGGGTTCTCCTCTAATGATACCCTCTTTACTATGAGGAGTCCCTCTTCTACCCGATCTCCAATGAAATGATATTTTCTGTCGATTTGCTTGGATCTTCCATGATGCTTCGATTCCTTGATCAAGGCAACCACACCTTTGTTATCGCATAAAATCTCCATAGGCTCCTTTATGGTCGGTAAAACTCCAAGGTCTCTGATGAAGTTCTTTAGCCATATTGTCTCCTTTGATGCTTCGCTCGCTGCTATGTACTCTGATTCGCATGTTGAATCAGCTACGGTCTCCTGCTTGGAACTTTTCCAAGTCGTTGCTGCTCTATTCTGGGTAAAGATCCAGCCCGACTGTGAGCGGAAGTTATCCCGGTTGGTTTAAAAACTGGCGTTACTATACCCTCGCATTCTCAAGTCATCACTCCCACCGAGGATAAGGAACCATTCCTTAGTCCTTCGTAGGTACTTGAGAATGTTCTTTACTGCGGTCTAATGTGCCATACTAGGGTTCCCTTGATATCTGCTGACCATGCTCAAAGCGAAGGTCACATTAGGGCGAGTACACGTCATAGCATACATGATTGAGGCAACTGCGGAAGCATAAAGTACTCGACTCATTTATGCCATCTTAGCAACGGTACTCGGACTTTGAGTCTTACTCAGGTTGGTATTGATTTGGGTTGGTAACTCCCCTTTCTTGGAATTCTCCATGATAAAAGGTTTTAACACTCTATCCATATAAGTACTTTGACTAACTCCTATTAGTATTTTACTCATATTTCTCAATATCCTTATTCCAAGAATATAAGCAGCTTCTCTGAGGCCCGTCATAGCGAAGCACTTCCCAAGATATGATTTAACCTCCTGCAGGGTTGGGACGTCGTTTCCTATGAGCAGTATGTCATCCACATACAATACGAGAAAGCTAACTATACTCCCACTAGCTTTGACATATACGCATGACTCATCCTCATTTCTCGAGAAACCAAGCTCTTTGACTTTCTCATCAAAATAAAGATTTCGTCTGTGAGATGCTTGTTTTAATCCATAAATGGTTTTTTCAAGCTTGCACACTCTATTAGGGTACTCTGCATTGACAAAACCCTCTAGCTGACTCATGTAAACATCTTCAGCCAACTTTCCATTAAGGAAAGCGGTTTTAACATCCATTTGCCATATTTCATAGTCATGAAATGCAGCTATGGCTAGCATAACCCTTATAGATTTAATCTTCGCTACCGGTGAGAAAGTCTCGTCATAGTCAACTCCGGGAGTTTGCACTCGACCGTCTTACGACTTGGTACATTGTTAACCAAGTTCCAAACTTAATTGTCATACATGGACTGAATCTTGCTGTCCATAGCCTCTTTCCACTTTGCAGACTCTGGGCCTGCCATGGCTTCCTTGTAGTTGTTAGGTTCATCCAAATTTATTAGTGTACTATCACTAATAAACGTATCACCCTCAGTAGTTATATGGAAACCATACAATACAGGTGAAACACTAACTCTACTAGAACGTCTAAGAGGTAAGGACTCATCAATCGAATCAACAAGAGTTTCCTCCTCGGTTTGATCGTTGGTGTTAGAGGTTCCTTCACCACTTGATTCTTGAAGCTCTTCAAGATCAATTTTCCCCCACTGTCCTCTTGGCATATGAGTTCTCGCTCTTGGAAAACCCCTCTCCTGGTAACGAAGACAACATTATCACTCAGTCTATAGAAGAGATATCCAAAGGACTTTTTCGGATAGCCGATGAAAATACATCGCTCACTACGAGGTTCAAAATTGACGTGAGTCTCTCGTCTTACAAAAGCCTCATAACCCCAAACCTTGATATGTGACAACGAGGGAGCTTTCCCTATGCACATCTCGTGAGGTGTTTTGGCAACCTTCTTAGTTGGGACTAGATTAAGGATATGGGAGGCAGTCTCTAAGGCATACCCCCAAAATGAGATAGGTAATGAAGCTCGACTCATCATGGAACGAACCATGTCCAACATAGTTCGATTGCGCCTCTCAGCCACACCATTCAACTGTTGTGTCCTAGGTGGCGTCAATTGCAAAATAATTCTGCATTCCTTGAGGTAGTCGTGGAATTCAATACTAAGGTACTCACCTCCTCGATCGGATCGGAGCATCTTAATTTTCCTGCCCAGTTGATTCTCCACTTCTTGCTTAAACTCTTTGAACTTTTCAAAGGTTTCTAACTTGTGCTTGATTAAGTAGATATACTCATATCTGCTATAATCATCGGTGAAAATCACATAAAAGCGGTTCACATCCCTTGTGGTGGATTTAAAGGGCCCACATACATCGGTATGTATGAGATCCAATAAACCCTCACCCCTTTCACAAGTACCAGTGAATGGTGACTTGGTCATCTTTCCAAGTAAACAAGACTCGCAAGTGTCATCGTCCCTAAGGTCGAATGACTCCAACACTCCATCCTTTTAGATTTGGGCTATGCGCTTCTTGCTAACATGTCCAAGACAATAATGCCACAAGCATGCTTTGTCCAAACTATTGGAAGAATCGATATGCAACACCTCATTTCCTAAGTTGTCTACAACCATCATAGTTTCATATATTCCATTACAAGGTAATGCTTCAAAATAGAAAGTACCATTAAATAAATCAGTAATAGAACTAGTTTCATTATTAAACAAAAACCTAAAACCTTGTTTATACAAACCATGAAAAGAAATAATGTTTCGTATCATTTCTGACGAGTAGCAACAATTATTCAAATCTAAACCTAACCTACTACTAATCACTAAAGAGTAAACTCCAATCTTGGTGACAAGCGACGCTTTCCTATTCCCCATGATGAAGTTTATCTTCCCATGCTCCACATCCCTACTTCTTCTTAGACCCTGCAAATCAGAACAAATGTGAATACCACATCCTGTATCGAGGACCCAAGACATAGCATGCGATGGGTTATTAGATTGAATAATATAAATACCCGCGAAGGTCGGCTTTATCTTCCTATCCTTGATATGTTGCAGATACTTAGGGCAGCTTCATTTCCAATGCCCTTTGTCATGGCAGTAGAAGCACTCTACATCCTTCGGGTTGGAAGACAGAGCAGCAGGACCAAATTTGGTTCCACTAGAAGAGGTACCAGCATGGGACTTTCCCTTGTGGCTCTTAGAAGGAGCCTTCATCTTCTTTCCTTTTCCTCGCCCAATAGCCAAGACAGGGGCAACAGTAGAAGGAGTAGATGCAATAGATTTGCCTTTTAGACTACTCTCAGTAGTCCTTAGCAGGCCTTGAAGCTTGCTTAGAGTGACCTCCTCCTTGTTCATATGATAAGTCATACGAAACTGATCATAACAGGGAGGCAAAGAGTGTAGAATGATATCTATGGCCAGCTCCTCATCGAAGTTGACATTTAACTTCAACAATCAGCTCATGAATCTCTGCATTTTCTGCAAGTGGGCCGTGATGGACTCTCCGTCCTTCATTTTGGTAGTGATCATCATAATGATTATCTCGTACCTTTCCTGCCTAGCACTTTGATGGTACATTTCCACCAAATCTTGGTGCATCTCGAATGGATAGTAGTCCTCATAGGACTTTAGACGTTCAACAGTCATTGTTGCGAGCATGATGCAATGAACCTTCATAACATCTCTCTCATGAGTTTCGTACGCAACAATTTCCTCAGGAGTAGCAGTGTTGTGGTCAATCTCCTTCAGCTCTTTGTTGAGAGCATACTCTTTGTCCTCGTAGCGGGTGACCATGCGAATGTTGCAGATCCAATCATTAAAGTTGGATCCATCAAATATCACCCTTCCACACAAGTTCATGAGTGAGAATGAGCCAGAAGGGGTTGAGCCATAATCATTGTTGTTTGAAGTAGACATCTGAAAAAGAAAAGAGACAAAGTTTAGATTAGATAATAATTCCCAGTTAAACACCCAAATGAAAAAATAGGGCTAGGACCCAACACAATTATTTACAATTCAGAAGAGGGATGCCGTAATCTAATTGCAAATAAGTTGAAGGTAGTTAAATGACGATTTACCAATTTCCACCATGAAAAACGAAAAAGACAATTAAGTTTTAAATGAATTGAAATTACTAGATTCTTTTGAGATTCATTGAACTTTTCAATGACATGTTTAAATCTTGATTATGCCCTTCAAGTTTGTGACTGGGATACCGAGGATCACAAAAAAGGTGTGAATAACCATGCAAATGTACTTGGTACTCTCGATGTCATTTACCACCCAATCAATGTGCCAGTTAGCCACACACGCTCCATTGATCTATGATAAACATCGAGCTACCCTTTACCACTCTTGCTAGTCCCAAATTAATGTTTCGGTTAGCCACGCACGCTCCACTAACGACTTGGCAAGGTATAAAGTGTAATTTCATGGAATAACATCATTTTCACATTTTTCCTAAAGTAACTAAGATTGAGAATTTATAAAAACATTTAGTTACTTTATAGATCATTATACTTATTAATGAGGAATTAGTTGCCCTATCCTACCCGTTCGGCTAACGACTCTCCACTAGTCAAGAGTGCGGTGGGTAAGAGTGGATACCTAATGACGGTCATTTTATAGGCCGCTTCCTTAAACACCCCTTATAGACCAACTTTGTGAATGAGGCCTACTAACTGTAAGACTAGCTCATCTTATATATATATATATATATATATATATATATATATATATATATATATATATATATTAATCTTATAATATTATGATAGTATAAGGGTTGAATTTTAAACTTGTAAAATTCTAGGGTTTAGAATTTAAATATTTCAAAATTAAAACTATTAATCAAAATTTAAATTCCAAAACTTGAGGGCAAGTTTTGAAACTTTTCAAAACCTTCTAGATCAAATTTCAAATAATTTAATTAATCAAATAATTTGTGATTATCTAAATTTGACCTAATTCAATTTATGGCAAGATAATTCATATTAAATAATACAAATAATTTATTTTATCATATAAACAAGTAATTATCTTATTATTTAACAATTATCTTCTAATTGGATGTGGATAATCAATAACATATTGAAAAAAATCGAATTTTATGAGTTAAAAACATTTATGGTAATTATCCTAACCCAATTCTAGTCAAAATCCCGAAAAATCTGCTAACAGACGAGCTGACTCGCCGAGTCACAGACTGGACTCGTCGAGTTCAACAAGAGGACTCAAAGAGTTCATTAGGCGGATGCATATTTTTCGACTTTTTCAGCTTTGAACATTTTAGCTATGCATCAAATAAAATAGAAAAACAACCTAGACTTTGATACCACTGTTGGGTTTTGAGCAAAACAACAATCCTATGGTGCACATGCAAACCCTAAAGCTTTAGATCTAGGTTTTTCTAATTATACATGCAATAATCATCCAAAGCTTGTAAACCCTAAATCTAGCATACAAAATCGAATACTATGACTAAAACAAGTTAGAAACATACCTTTCAATTGTAGCTTGATAACCTTGAACCTTTGAGAACTCAACACCTCAAATGTGATGCATCTAATAGATCACAAACACCAAGAGCAATTGGAGAATATTAGAGAGAGAGAAGGATGCTCAAAGTCGGTTGGTGATCCTTCTAGGGTTTCAAGTGTCCGATTTTTAGGATGCCATGAGGTTCTTTATATAGCTGAAGAATTAGGGTTTCAGTCAAATACCTAATCTGGTTTCTTAAGCCCTAAGTAGCCCAAAGGAATCTTCCAGAATACCTATCCTTGGACGAAATCATTATGGGCTTCCATAAGATTTCGTCAACCTCTTATCCAAGAGATCCCCAACCCATTTTACAATTATCTTATAATTACAATATCAGTCCCTTTAATTCAATTAACCTCATTTGACCACAAAATTAATTATAAATTAATTCTTGATCAATATTAATTAAATAATATGAATTTTCTTTTAATATATTATTCTCATAATATATTAATAAATCACATTTATCCTCTTTCTCCATTATTCATCCAATCAAGTTGCTTTGGTGAAGGCAACCCAAAATGACCATGCTACTATCGGGTCAAGTACATACCAAATACAGTTATGGGCATAGACACCTAATCTAACATCATTAGGTGTAGGAAATCCTTCTGGAAAGTATGGATGAGTGGCCTTAGTCATTAAGAGCTCAATGCATTAAGAAGGCTAGAATAGTTCCCCCGACGTGAAGGATTAGCCTCCACGACTTGACGAAAGGTAGGATTCATGACTGTTTTGTCCTGAGGCCACCATGACGTGACAAAAGCTTTGTCACTAAGAGGCGGCCGATTGTAATAATTTTTGACTGTTGACTTTGACTTTGACCGTTGAATTTTCGACCAAATTTGACTTTAGGTCAAATTGAGGGTTTTGGGATGTAGTTAAGGATTGGTCCCTGATAACTGTTTAGTTGACATGTAGTACTAGTTTTTGGATTGCGAAAGCTGAGCTGTTATCTGCTAGACTGCGAGGTGAGTTTTCCACTATACTTTGTATTGCAATATATATCCTTATGTGTAGGACATTGGTATGATGTAGTGATCTGTTAGATTGGTAGATCTATATGATTACACATGTTTGTTGGTTATTGTTTATTTGTTTGCATATGTCGATATATTAGGGTTGGTTGGGTTGAGACGGTTCTACTTTGTGTTGTAGGCCAAGATACCCAGACGGTCTAGTGTACTGTAGGCCTTGCGAGGCGGTCCAGTTAGACTGTAGACCTTGCAAGGCGGGCTAGTAGACTATATGCTCGGTAGAGAGGTCCAAGTATAATAATGATATTAAATTGTTAAATGCGAAATTTAAAATGAAATTCCAAATATGATATTAAATTGAAAAAAATGGAAATGTCAAAGAAAACTTTATTTCTTTTTTCCAAATACTACTTTTTAATAGTAAAGTTTTAAAGAAAATGTTAAGCGTAAAATCTAAATCAAAATACTAAATTGATAAATAATTTGACCAAAACCTATTCTTCATAATAATGATTTCAAAAGAGCTATTTTTATTATAAAATTAAATATTTGTTTGAAACTCCAACCCTTTCAGCTTATGCTAATTAATTGTTTGGTTAATTGAAATGTTTAGCCTATATAAGAACATTATTTTCATGTTTGGTTACACATATTTCTTCTTTTCTCTTTTCACTATTATTATCTATATTGGATGAAAGTGAATAAGAAGATGCACGTGTATGATTTCTAAAAGAAAGAGTTGAATGGTGAAGTATATTGGGGATAACTGAAAGCATTTATCATAATCAAGGTTTTGAAAAGCTAAAATATATGGTGTTTTTTCTCTTTTTAATTTTAACCATATATTTTTCCTTTTACTCTCTTTATATTTCAAGAAAAAAAAATTATGATTGTGTATTTAGATAAAAATGACTTCGTTTAAGTTTAATTGTTCTAATTTCTTGAAGATGTAGGCTCTTAGTTGCAATGTCTTATATTGTTTGATTGAGTTTTGTCGTTGAGTATGCAACTAATATAATTACAAGAGTATAGTTATATTACTAATAAAGAAATCGTTGTTACCTTATCATTGTGGATTGCTATGATGTGACATCCCTAATTTTCACTGTCCAAAAAGACCTTTTTATTGATACTTATTTTAAATCAGAGTAATATTTATAAATGCGGAATTTGTCCCATAAAAGTATTTCCAAAAAAATGTTTTTCGTTGATTATTAAAAACTTGGGATGTCATAACTGATACAAAACACAAACATAAACGCAATCATTATAGGCTTTACATTAACTAATGGCCTAAACTCCTCGAATTTCTTAGTGGATTGTACTTTCATACCGCTACATGTGATACAAAGAGATTTCAATCCTATAATGTTATAATATATATATATATATATATATATATATATATATATATATATATATATATATATATATATATTAAAACTTGTAAGATTATTTCTTATCATTACACAAGTATATCTTATATAAGCAATCTTCCCTTATCCCATCGATCCTCACATATTGATCCTATACGACTTTTCGACATTTATCTAGAGGGATTAATGTGAACAATGAATTGCTATGATGCTTTGGGAATTCCTTAGCAATAGACGAGGATCAATGGGGACAACAGAGAAATAAATGGTATACTCGAATTATCATTCCTAATCCGTACTCCCAAATCAATGATGGATGATTGTACTTAATCCATACTCTAGTATCAGTGATGAATGGATGTGCTTAATCCATACTCCTGGATTAGTAATTAATAACTATACTTAATCCATACTCCCAGATTAGTAAATCATGACTATACTTAATCCATACTCCTGGATCAGTAATGAATAACTTTGCTTAATCCATACTCCAAGATTAGTAATGAATGGCTATACTTAATCTATACTCCCGGATCATCAATGTCAAAATTCTACCCTCCATCCATACATCTCATAGACTCTTAGGGAAGATGCTACCCAATGTCCATAGTTAATTAAGCTTAAGCCTATTTTAAAGTCTTATATTATCTCTTGGTAAGACTACAATACTCAACTCCTAGTACCAACTCTACTTTAGATAACCTTATTCTACCTTAGTGTGTTTTATTTGACATAGAGTATTTGAGGTATTAATACACTTTTTATAATAACACTTTTATTATTATTATTATTATTATTATTATTATTATTATTATTATTATTATTATTATTATTATTATGAAATAATAGATATACATCTTAACACATATAAAACCATATCTGGTTTGCAAGGCATATATTATTAAATACGGTTCTAACACATATTCCAAGTTATAAGCATATAGCTCACATATAAAATCTTTGAAATGTATTTTAATACTTTAATTGATACTTGTATTAAAATCATGTTCATGAAAGGGACTATTCACTCACTTGATAAAAGTGGATGCCTCGGAATTTGAGCATAATTTCGCCTTAGTATTATAGCTTCTACTCTGATGTGACCTAGGTTTATATTATTAAGTCTTAGTCTTATATTGCTGACGACTAATGATAGTCTAGATTCCTCACTAATTCCAATGTCTACATCAAGATCTATCAAGGAACAACCAGGTAGGATCATATCGGAGGTAGGGTTCGTTTGGTATACATAGTATACTGTTTGGAAATCCCACTTTAAACACCTCAATAAATCCAGCCTAGACATCATCCCCATAAGTAGATCAATCAGTATAATGACTTGAAATCAATGATAAATCTTAATTATAGGTTTATAATAACGACTATGACTATAACCACAAGTTACACCGAAAGCGATATAAGTGTAGCTTAACTTACAAAGATTTTTCTGTCAGAAGTCCGGAAATTGCACTGGTAGAGCTTCTACTCGAAAGCTACTACCAGTCGGGCCTTAGGGACCTTAGGGCTTCTTCGGAATACTAAAAATAATGGAAAATAGGGCTAGGGTAGAGAAAAATCGAGAGAGAAAGGCTATAGGGGTGAGGAGATTGAATGAGAGACTGATTGCTATTTATAGGGCGGAAAATTTATTTGAATGTCGTGCATCAAAGTGCATGCCATGCACATGGTCGGAACGAGTGACGTGGTGATTCATGATTGGTGAAACTTTTCGCAATTAGGGTGGGGTGTCAGGCGCACGCCGCACATTGTGTTTACGTGCACGACTGCGCGCGGAAAATTCTATTTTCTTTAAAAATTCATATCATCTTCATACGAGCTTCGTTTTCGACGTACTTTATATCCACGCATAGCTATCGACTAGATTTACAACTTTCATTTGGACTCTCTTGTCTAATTTTGACTTTATTTTTAACATGATTTGACTGTTAAAGTACGTGCATAACTCTCTCGTCCGACATCCGTTCTCGAATGTCTTTATATTGATGGACTCCATTTGTTCATAACTCATTATTTAAAAATTAGAGTTACAATGAAGACAATGTGGAATCTCAAATCATAAAACTGCTGATGTGTGTGTATAGTTACGCCTTCGCCGCCTGATAAGTACCTGTAAAATAGATAATCCACAACTGTAAGCACATAACCTAGTGAGTTCCCCAAAATATTTCATACAACGTAGCATAATAATCAACTACGTTCCACCAACATCCTTGGAACTATCAACAATATCAATTGTCACATACGACACACAATATAATCAACTAAAGGTTAACAACAACCCTGAGACTATCTGTAGTCCCAGTAGGCTAACATGACACCCTTTGGATTAACATCACACATCCTAGATTATCAGCAACCCTGGGGACTATCAGCAGTCACATGGACTCATAGCCGTCCTAGATTTATCAACAACTCCGTTCACATATATCAATAATCAACACATAAGACCCAACTATTCAACATATACTACCACACATGCAAGTATAGTGATAAGACTCACCTGAACTACCCAATAGAAGCCCAAACTCTACATCAACAATAGAACAACCAACCTATGCTTCCTAAATCCAAAATGATACCAATCCTTAGTCAAATATTCAGTTCTACCTAAGTTTGTCCAAAAGGTCAAATTGGTCAAAACGTCAACGACCAAAGTCAACTCCATCTGATGCTCACGTTGTGGCTAACCCATGGCCACGCCATGGCCACTCAATCTAATCTTGATCAAAATCTGCTACCACATTGTGGTAGATAGGCCACCATGCCATGACAAAATTTAGGAAAAACGGTCGCAAATAAACTCGCCACCACGTCATGGGGAGCATCATGCCGCACTATGGGCATGTATAGACAAAACATACGTGATAAGTCTCACCACCACGCCATGGGCCTTCCTCGGCCATGCTATGGTCTTTAGTCTGGAAAGCTTTTCTTCAAAGTGAGCTTAATTCATAGGACTGAAGCTAAAAATATCAGATCTGATTCGTAATAGCTTCATATTGGATAAAGTTTCCAACTTTATGCATTAGGATGGTCCAAACCACCAAGATCTAGACTTTAAGTCTCAAAGGGATCCAAAGATGCATCTTTCTCAACTTAAAACATTAAGTCCAAGTCTCCCACTTTCATATCTAAAACAACAAGATGTCTAGATGGATAAATTTTCCAACTTTATCCATAATAATTTCATAATATTTCAAGATCTAAACTTTAATACACCAAAATGACCTAAAGGACCAAGATAAATTTCATGGCTAAAAGGGAAGGAAAAAGATCATAATTTTCATAGTCCATGAGGTCCAAGAAACATTCTAAACTGATCAAAAGATGTTGAATTCAACTCAACTCCAAGATCACTCATAAAATGGACCAGAAGTGCCAAAAACCACAAATGAAGAGATCTAAATGACTAAAGAGCAAGACTGGAACTTTATAATCACAATAGTCTAGAAATGTAGTGCCTTTGATGGATCCAAGCTTGAAGTGCCATTCCTTACAACCAAAAGAACCATCTTGATCTTTAAGCTTCATTAAAATATCATAAAAAGCATCCAAAAAAGGAGAGAAGAGAGGGGAAGAGCTCAAATCTTGAAGATGGAGGCTAGGGTTTCTCCCAAGTGGTTCTAGATATGATGGAGGCTTATAAAATACCCAAAACTATGGAACCTTATGATTAAATATGTTGAAAACCCTGAAATTATGGGCTTGGTCCTGACAGACTGCCACTCCGTGGCCATGTTTCTCCATGCCGTGGAGCTCTGATCTCCACTCTATGGCCATAGTTTTTCACCCAAATCTATTCCAAATTCAATCAACTATAACTTCTTCATTTCAACTCTGTGTTCGATGATCTTTATATCTACGAAAGGTATTGGTGAGCCCCATAACTCTATCTTGTTAAATTTGACTTAAAGCATATCGAACTAAAATCTTTAATTCATGAAAGAAGTCTGAAACATCACTTTTCCTATTTTACCCTTTGACTCCAAAACACAAAGCAAAGCCTTAGGTCACATAACCACTATTATCAACATATAATAAGTTCTAAAACCTATTCTAATGAATCCCAAGGCCTTTAATTGATCCATTTATTATCCACAATCCCGAAATCAGAAAATTCTCAAAACAAGATGTTACATAAAAGAATTCCTGCACGAAAGATATGATATCTTCACCCAAAAGATCCCAACAATGCTTTAGAAAAGCAAAAGAAAACCCATTTGGACCAAGTGATCGATCCCCACCACAATCCCAAACCGCATCCTTCATACCCTGGGACAAAAACATAACTTCTAGAGAAGAAGAAGTCTTAGACCCAAGAGAAGAAAACCTGTTGCTACGAATCGACAGTTTGATCCTATTAAATGGTTGAAATTTAGAGGAAAAGAAATCATAAAATCCCTTTTTACCATAGTTGAATCTGTAAGCCATTCCCTGCCCACTGAAACACCCCGAATCAACATCTAAAGCCTTCGTTTTTTTCAAAAGAACATGAAAATTCTTTGTGTTCTCATCCTCTTTAATCACGTAGTTAACCTTAGTTTTCCACGCAACATCTAAAGCACCAATTTTATCCAAATTCACCATATATGTTAAGGCCTGTTTCCTTTCTGCAAGTAATTGGGCATAAAAGTTATCATCATCAATAGGTTGAGCAATATTAGCCAACCGAGAATCCAAATTAAGTTTCAAAGTTATATTTTTTTCTTTTATGAGAATATGTCAGTCCCGGATTCTTTTTTTGATAAAGTTCATTTTATTTTTAAAAACCACAAACTTACTCCACCTATGGTCAACAATAAAGTCATAAATAACGCCACAAAATACATCATAAAAATCCTCCTAATTTATCCACGAATTGAAGAACTTGAAAGAATATTAACCATAATTAATCGACTGATCATGTAATAAGATAGGGCAGTGATTCGACCATTTCCTATCTAAAACCACCACCTGCAATGACTGAAACGTGTCATAAATATCTTCATAAACTAAGAAAAAATCTAGGTTACTTAGTTTTGAAACATTCGCATCACTTCGAGTAAATCTCTTCCCAATCACAAGAACATCCACCACCCCAATCTCATCAATAAAATCATTAAAAATTTGCAGAAGTATGACAAAACACCGATCCATATCTTTCCAAATCATTCCTAACAACATTAAATCCACCAAAAAGAATATTATTATCACTAAAACAATGAATAAAGGAGGCGATATAATTTCACAACTCTTGTTTCCCCGCAAGATCCTAAGGAGCTTAAACTTTTGTCATAAAAGAATCCATTTCAAATAGGACCCACTTACCCCCTATAATCACCACATTAGGCGTACAAACAACCGAAGATTTTATGAACACCTTTGGATCCAAAATATATAAGATACCCCCGATCTACCATGGGCACTACTTGAATCAAAATCGAAATTCTAATGCCCCTATATACTACAAAGTTTAAATAAGTCGAGCTAATTCATCCTTGTGTCTTGAAGACCTAAAAACGAAAGCACCTTATCCACACATAAAGATCTCACCAAAATTCTCTTAGAAAGAGAATGGGTGGTACAAATATTCAGTGAAATACAATTCATTGATGAACATATCCCATACCAATACTAGTTAGAAGATTCCTAACCTTCTCCTTATTACCTTCTATATCGTACCCAAGCAACCCACCGATTTCAATATATTGCTTTATCACATCTGGAATGTCCTCAGCACAATCCGAAACCTATTTTTAAGAAGTTTGGAGGAACCATGCGAGCTGGAAGATCTAAATTTAAAATCATTAGAATCCACACATGTACTTTTATCCTTACGAAAACCCGGGGGCTGTGAAAAAGAAGAATTGGACCACCTTTGAACACATTAGCATAAATACCCACCTACGAACCACTAACAACGCCTACTCCTCCCCGTGAAGCCACATTAGAATGCACCTCATTCTTTGTTGATTGATCCCTACCATATTTTGCCAAAGATACAAATACATGAATTGACCAATCCAAATCTCAAACAACTTCGATTCCAGTTTTTTCTCGTCCTTAACTTTAATAAAACAAACAAAAACAAACTTTTTGCCTAACTTAGACAACTTTCGAGCAGTGTAAACATCCAAAACCTTCCCAAAGTTTTCATAGATTGTCCACAGCCCCTTAGAATGAATATGAAGTAGGAAAATTCATAAAGTAAAACGGAATAGAAAACTTATCAACGTTCCATGCATCGTTCTTGACCCTCTTATTCCCAATCTGCCAATCCCACGTCTTTTTCCCTGCCATAATAATAATCCAATGAAGTAACCTAAATCCTAATCCCCTGAAGACCGAATCGATCACACCGCAATACCAAAAAGCAATCAAGACAAGGTAAAGAATGATGAATAGTGAACACGATCGATGACAATCAACACTTGCCGATATATGATCCTGTCAAGAGAAGACGTACAAAATCATTGGATGAGTGACGAGGGTTTAATTTTCTAACTCTATTTTTTCATCACTTATTTTATTTTCTTATTGGATGTGAGAATAATGTCCACAAATCAAATATCATGATATATAAATAATTTTTGTAACATTTTAATGAAAAGTTATTAATGATACTATTATAAATTTTCAACTTTCAACATTATTATTATTTAAATGTATAGTTTTTTTTTTATTATTTTATAAACTCTTATTAATCTATAATAGTAGCATTTTTTATCCTCTTCTTATCATAAAATTAAAATGCTAGAATAATATAGTATATTTATAGGGTTACCATCTATGCTTAAAAAATATATAAAAAAGTTTTAAAATATTTCTTATATGAAAATATATGTTTAAATATTAAGAATTTTTTCTGAAGTTTAAGTATTGAAAAATACTTTTCAATATAATTTTCTAATTTGATTGACACAACAAATTTTTTGGGCAGTCAGTTAAAAATTGATTAAGAGCATATAGAAGTACTAGGCCTTATTGGCATGGTCAATCTCATGTCTTTGATGATGTTTAAGGATGGGCTAAGTTGCCTATTGTTACAAGGCTCCTCAATACTTATGAGTCCATAAACCCTAATCCATTTATGTGTTCATCTTTTTAGAACAAACACTCGTTTCAAGTAGTTGATTTTACTCATATATGGTATTGTTAAAAGAGAACTATAGTAGTTCATGTGCATGGATGATTTTTATCCTACGTCAACTAGAGTGAACTTCAAAGTATGGAGGTGAGTGGATCCAGAATCGCAAAAATGAATCAAAATTATCCGCAAGGAGGTTACCTTCAATATCGTTGTCACATGAGACTTTAATGTGTCATAGGCTGTCTTGTATTTCCCTATATTGATCTCTCCAACTCATGCCAACCTATGAGCGATTCGCGATAGTTGTTTCATGGATTACAGGTCTTATCTGTCACTCACCATCATGCCTTGCCCTGATTGTCCTCATTTTCCACTGATGTCATCATGTGTTCGTGGGTGGACGTAGCATTCCTATTTTATGGATAAATTTAAATTTTGTTAAAATAAATGATTAATTGATAATTAATAAAATAGTAATTAAATTGAGCAAATAAATATAAAATAGTAAGAAAATAATTTATTTATCAGTTTGAAACGAAAATCTTTAATTTAATAAGACAAATCAATATGGTCCAAAATATAAAACTAGATTGAGTTCAGTATATTGAAAAAACCTAGTATTTGACCAAGACTAAAAAAATTAACTTCTTATAGCTAGACCCAAAAGTAATAAACATTGTTAGAAAGCGGATAACAATGTATATATATATAGGATATACTAGTTGGACGTTTCCATTAATGTTCAAAGTGGGAAAATAAAAAAGTTAGCGATATTAGTTGACAAATTGCAAAAGTCAAAAGCCATTCATCATCTCCCCACCTCCATTAGGATTTAAACGAGAAATAAAGAGGGAAAGAAGGTTTTAGGCAAAATTTCACCATTGAATGATAATTAGAGAAATCTTGAAGACATTTGGTAGAAGAAGAACTAGAATGATCACATTTAGACCATTAGAAGGTAATTTCTTGATGTGTTTTCCTTATTTTTCAGTTACGGTTTAGGAGAAATCTCTAAACCCATAAATCAATCATATTGGGGATGTTTGATTAAGTTTTAAGTGATTTGTGTTGCTTTGAAATTCATGAAACTTCATTTGAGTGTAAACAATGTTTGTATGTTATTAACTTATTGGATCGTCACTTTTGTACATTGATCTTAGTATACTTATGTTTTTGAAAGGTTAAAAACATGGTTAGGATGTCATTTAAGTCAAATAGTACAATTATCAACCTAGATGAATTACAAAGTTCAATGAAGCTTAAGGCCTGCGTTGGGTGTCTGATGACTTCTATAAAGTTCATTCAAACTTCTAAAGCATTAAGACTTTTAAATAATTAATACATTAACAAAATAAGATCTAGTTGTGTAATAAACTAAGTTGTTAAGAATTATTAAACCCTTTGAAGGCATTATGGAGATTCGTAGAAGGTTAAGAGAAAATGCACTAAAGTATAATACCTTAATGAGTCAAAAACATGAAACGACGATGCTTGGGGGTGGTATTCGGTAGCACATTTCTTCTTGCATAACAATATGTATAGAACAATTGATTCATTAAATATTTGGAAATTTTCAGTTATAAGTATCATTGAAATTATTCACTCAATTTTGTAGTTTTTATACATATATGTTGTCAATTACATGTATTTATAAAATTGTATACTTTATTGATACATATGCGGTGTAATTACGAAACTTGGAATTGTTTATAGTGTTTTTCCAATTTTCATTAGATTAATTTATAATTTCTTCTACGTTTTCGATGTGAAGTACTACACATTTTTGTTATTTATGATATTTGTAGCCTTTTAACATCAAATAGATACGAGATTATATAAATCGATGGTGTTAAATCCATCTGGTTTTTGGTGATTCTTTTTAGAATAAAAGCAAGACATCATACTTTGTGTAATACCTTAATGGTAGAGGGCTAGTTGGATTTACTTCTACTGGAAAAAGAATTATGGACCACTTAAGGTAGGAAAGGTATCCAGAAAGATGCAAAACGAAGTTTAGGACCCACAAGAGAGCAAATAAGAAGCATAGAGAAGTGTCATGTGTTTCTTAGCTAAAAGTAAAGTTGAATTTGTAAACATGTTATTAGTGTGTCTCAGTGAGCAAGACAACCTCACTTGTGGTATGTTTCAATGTTTTCAAAAATTATTTGTTTCAATACAAAGAGGGTGTTCTATAGTAAAAATACAAAATGGGGATTGTGGACTTAGGCATGGAATAAGCATCAGGAGCCTTGTGCGAGGATAATACGAGAGCTTGTATTTCAATTTCAGTGTTTGATATGAAGATCCTTGATGCAATGACCATTTTACGAATAAAGACATGACAAGTAATAAGAGTAAGACCAAAACTCTTAAGATAGTCTATATACTACAACTTTGTGAAAACCTTGGACGACGGCGAGTCATTCAAATCCCTTCTTCATTTTTGTTTTAGACATCGATTTATACCATCCATTCTTTAGTTACAAAAGAAAAACTTGAATTACATTTATCAATTTCTTATCTTATTAAATCACATGCAACCTATGTTCGCTTTTTGGTTTCAACAATGTTCAAAACATGGTTAATATAAATATCGATGAGGTGTATATGTGTGAATATATATTGAATCATTTAATTTTGATCATAAAAAGATGTAATAATGATCATAAAGTTTTGAATCAAAATATGTTTTAAAATAAATTTTGGTATCTAAACAACCTTATTTATAAAAATTTCTTTAACTTCACTATATATGATATATGATAACACTTTAAAAATATTTTTAATTGGGAGAAAGAAAATTTTCACGTCTAATCTTTTATAAAAAAATTAAAATCATTTAAACAAAATGCTTCTATCCTTAACAATATAGTTTATTTTTTTATTTTTAAATTTTTTTAGAAAATCATTGAAATAGTATTACGAAGAACTTTATATTTTTTTTTTGAATTTGGATAAAAAAAATTCGTTATATAAACAATATTTATTAAAGTTAAAACATAAACACCTAAAAAACTTATTTTTAAAAAAGTATTTTGGAAATTCACTAATATAATTAGTAGAAATGCTCTTAATATTTTAATGAATTTTGGAGAATTTGTTTTTTCAGGGTTTCTTTTATAAAAATAAAAAAATAAAAAAATATTTTTTTTCTAAATTTTCATAATTATGCTCATTTCGTAGAATATTAAAATTTAAGAACTTTGGTTTTTTCAAAAAAATTCATATATATATATATATATATATATATATATATATATATATATATATATATATATATATGAATTTTTTTGAAAAAACCAAAGTTCTTAAAATTTAATACTCTACAAAATTAGTGTATATATATATATATATATATATATATATATATATATATACATTGTAACAACCTAAAAATCATAGAAATTTAAAATTTTCAAAAACAACCCATTTTATCTATAAAGTGTTTACATAACCATTGTTTCAAAAATAATATTCAAAATCAGAGTTTCCCATGATCCAGTGTCATAAAAGATGGAAGATGTGCACGATCATGCATTCGTTTTCCCACGATCCTCTCAAGTACTTGAAATAATGAAATAAATCTATAAGCCAAAGCTTAGTGACTTCTCCAAAGTACCACCACACAACATAACAAACAAAAGCATACAAACATGAGCCTTCAACCTGACTGGACCGCCTTGCAGGGCCTACAACATATCTGGACCGCTCTACGGGCCTTCGACCTGACAGGACCGTCTCGCATGGCCTACAACTTATCTGGACCACCCCGGGTGTCTTGGCCTTCAGCACAAAGTAGGACCGCCTCAACCCAACCACAATATGTCGACATATGTAATAGATCAATATATACATAAATCCAATAAATATAGATAATCGTACAAATATACTAATCAACCATGTACTAGCATATCACTATCCTATAACCAAGATACATCATCTAGTGGACCGACATTGGTGCCTTCGACCCACGGACACAGTGATGAAAACTCACATCTCAGTCCGACGAGTAGCATAAAAGTACAACACCTAGTACAACTCTAGCACCAACTCTACCGATCACCTAAAAGAAACCGGTGACCTTAAGCTTAGTTAATAATCCCAATAGACCTAAAATACCCAAACTACCCTTAGATCAACCTTGGTCAAAAGGTCAAAGTCAACACACCAGCCGTGTCAACCTAGCCAAGTCAATCCTGCCGAGTACGATGGGCGCTCTCAGCTGAACACGGGGCGTACTCCTCTTGACCAAGAAGTCAAGGGCTTGACCGCGTACATGCAACATACCATTTGGTACGACCAACGTACGCACCTAGTCAACTCAACTTCCTATTAAGAGCTTAATACATCAAGTCCTTACGTCCAAATCTAGATGTTAGCCCAAAATAACATTATAAGTCATAAAGTTTCCAACTTTATGACTTTCAATGGCTAGAAGTGCTTAATAACAACAAACCCTAACTTCTTAATCCATTAGGACTTCCTTGCACATGCATGGGGAAGAACTAAGAGCCAATATCATATTTTTATGCTTCTAGACATCTTAGAATGTCTGAAAGGACAACTTATATGGGTTGGAGGTGATGGATTTTGAGCATTCTAACACTTCCTAAGTGTACATGCAACCCTAATAACCTTGGATCTATGTTTGTCTAATTATCATGCTAAGTTGAATTCCAAGGTTATATTCCTATCTAACATACATGGGGAACAATTTTTAACTTGAATGAAAGATAGAATAACTTACCTTGTTGTTGCTTATGTTCCTTGAAACCTTGTGAGCCTAGCACCCCAAGTGTGATGCCTCAAATGCTTCACACAACACCAAATCCTCTTGGAAAGACTTTTGAGAGAATACACACTTCTTGAAATCGGCTAGCCCTCTTGTTTCATATGTGTAGCTGATTTTGGTGGAGAATGGGATTCTTATATAGTGTTGACACATCTAGGGTTACACCATGTAAACCCTAATGTGTCATGACTCTTCATTTCCATGACCCATGGGTTTGTAACTCCCATGGAGCATCCATGGAGCATCCTATGGGTGGAACCTAACTTGATAATCCATGGAGCCTCTTAGCCCACTATACAAGATATGAATGATTTACATAATCAACCCATATATTTAATTAGTTATCTTTTGATCACTTAATTAATTATAAATTAATTCTTTGATCAAACTAATCAAATAATATTATTAATATATTAGAACTTATAATATATTAATAATCTCCAAGTGTTATTTCTCTCATTTAGTCTATCCAATTGCATGGTGCCATGCAACCCAAATGGACCATGCCGGGTCGGGTCAAGTACCGACCAGAAATAGTTATGGACTTAGACACCTTATCCAACAGTCTCCCACTTGGATAAGTCTAATAACTATAACTCCATTACTTCAGGAACCGACTGGCAATCGTATCTCTTTCAAGGTCTCTCGGAGCTGAGAAGATGTTGATACGCCATTTAAGATAAGTGATCATATAATCCTCTGTTCTAGATATCAGCCGGACAAATACTGTTGGAATAGTGTCTAAGCCCGGACAAATACTGTTGAAACCTAGATCCAAGCATTAGGGTTTGTATGAGCACATAAGAATGTTTCTTATGCATAAAACCCATCAGTGGTATCAGAGCCTTGATTGGTTTCAGTTTTATGCGATGCTTAACTGCTTTAATTGCTGAAAAACGCTTTTTTGGTCCCTGCCCAACTCAACTCGGCGAGTCAGTACCTGGACTCGGCGAGTTGGCCCCTACTCGGCGAGTCCAGGCCTGACTCGGCGAGTCTTTTCGTCAGAAAGAGGGATTTTCGGGTTTTGGCTGTTGTTTTGACTTGGACTTGATGCTTAATTTGTTTTATGAAGTTAAAATCTAAATTTTATCTATATTAAGTGTTTATCCTTGCCAAAAGAATAGATAATTTCAAATCTTTTTAAATATTAGTTATTTATGTGATAAATATGGATTATTTAAAAATTATTTGGTAATTATCTAATGACTAAAATTAAGATTAGGTCAAATATAGATAATTATTAATTTGAATTATTTGTTATTTGATCCCTTATGTTTTGAAAAGTTCAAAACTTGCCCTCAAGTTTTGAAATTTGAATTTTGTAATTAAATGTTTAATTTTGAATAATTTAAATTTCAAACCCTTAGAATTTTACAAGTTTAAAATTCAACCCTATACTATTATATATTATTACAAGCTTAATTAATATATATATGTATAACCTTAAAATGCTAGTCTTACCGTTAGTAGGCCTCATTCACGAAGCCGGTCTATAAGGTGGGTATAAGGTTGCTGCCTATAAAATGGCGCTTAATGGGTGTACACTCACACCTACCGCTTGCTTGACTGGTGGAGGGTCGTTAGCCGAACGGGTAGGATAGGGAAACCCTCTCCTCATTAAAAGTATAATGTTGAATATAAAGTAACTACATTTTTTTTAAAAATTCCCATTCCTAGTTACTTTAGGGTAAAATTGAAAATGATGCTAATCCATGGAATTACACTTCGTACCCTTGTCAAACGTTGATGGAGCGCATGTGGTTAACCGGCACATCAATTTGGGGATGACATAGGTAGCGAAGGATGACTCGATGTTTGTCATAGATCAATGGAGCGTGTGTGGTTTACCGGCACATTGATTAGGTGATAAAGACATTGAGTGCACCACGTTGATTCGCATGGTTATTCACAAATTTGTTTGCGATCCTCGGCATCCCAGTCGCAAATTTGAAATGCATATCGAGATTTAAACATGCCATTGAAAAGTTCAATGAATCTCAAAGATCTAGGAGTTTTCAATACATTTAAAACCTAAATTGCTTTTTCGTTTTTCATGGTGAGAATTAGTGAATCGTCATTCACTTACCTTCAAATTATTTACTTTTAGAGTACGACATCCCTTTCTAATTTGTAAATAATGTTGTTGGATCCTAGCCCTAATTTCTCATTTGGGTGTTTAATTAGGGATTCATTTCTAATCAAACTTTGTTCCCTTCTTTTTCAGATGTCTGCAAACAACAACAACAACAACGCTTCTGGGTCATTCTCGTTGATGAACTTGTGTCAGAAAGTGACATTTGATGGTTCAAACTTCAACGAATGGATGAGGTATATCCGCATGATCACACGCTACGAGGACAAAGAATATGTCCTCGATGAAAAGCTTGAGAAGATCATCCCAGATGTTGCTACTCCTGAGGAAATAGCCGCCTTTGAGGCCCACGAGCGTGACGCCACGAAAGTTCACTGCATCATGCTGGCCACCATGAACCTCGAACTCCAAAATTCCTATGAGGACATGTATCCATATGAAATGCATCAGGATTTGTTGGACAGGTATCACCAGAGCGCGAGGCAAGAGCGCTATGAGATCATTACTAACATAATCACCGCTAAGATGGGGAGTGGAGAGTCCTTAACCTCTCATTTTCAGAAAATGCAGAGGTATGTTGATCGTCTTCTCAAACTTAATGTTAAGTTTGATGAGGATTTGGCTATCGACATAATCCTCCACTCCTTGCCCTCCTGCTACAATCAGTTTAGGATGACCTACCATATGAACAAAGAGGAGGTCTCCTTGAGCAAGCTCCAAGGACTCTTGAGGACTGCTGAGAGCAACCTCAAAGACAAATCTGTTGCACCGTCCCCTGCTGTGGCCGCTCCTGTGATGGCGATAGGTCAAGGAAAGGGTAAAAAGAGGAAGGCTCCATGTAAGAGCCACCATAAGGGGAAAACCCGTGACGGTTCGTCCTCAAGTGGGACCAAAGCAGGCCCCGTTAAACCCTCTTCCGATCCTAAAGAAGCAGAGTGCTTCTATTGCCACCAAAAGGGCCACTGGAAGCGAAGCTGCCCTTAATATCCGCAGGACATAAGAGATGGGAAGATCAAGCCCACATTTGCAGGTATGTATTCTATTAAATCTAATAACTCATCATTTGCTACTTCATGGGTTCTTGATACAGGATGTGGTTACCACATTTGTTCTGATTTGCAGGGCCTAAAAAGAAGTAGGGAGATGGAGCATGGGAAGATGAACCTGATTATGGGAAACAAAAGATCGTCGCTTGTGACCAAAGTCGGTGTTTATTCTTTAGTGTTGAGTAATGGGTTAGGAATAGATTTAGAGAATTGCTGTTATTCGCCAGATATGGCAAGAAACATTATTTCTTTTCACGGGTTGTTTAGACAAGGTTTCAGATATTCTTTTGATAATAGTAATGGTTCTATTAATGTTTATTTGAATGGTGTCTTTTATTTCAATGCATTACCTTGTAATGGGATTTATGAATCTGTGATGATTGTTGATAATTTTGGAAATAATGTTTTGAATATTGATTCGTCTACTAGTCTAGACAAAGCATGCTTGTGGCATTGTCGCCTTGGCCATGTCAACAAGAAACGCATAGCCCAAATCCAAAAGGATGGAGTGTTGGAGTCATTCAACCTTAGGGACGATGACACGTGTGAGTCTTGTTTACTTGGGAAGATGACCAAGTCACCCTTTACTGGCACTTGTGAAAGGGGTGAGGGTTTATTGGATCTCATACACACCGATGTGTGTGGGCCCTTTAGATCCACCACAAGGGATGCTTGCCTCTTCTACGTGACTTTTACAGATGATTATAGCAGATATGGATATATCTACTTGATCAAGCAAAAGTCGGAAACCTTTGAAAAGTTCAAAGAGTTTAAGAATGAAGTAGAGAATCAACTGGGCAGGAAAATCAAGATGCTTCGGTCAGACCGAGGAGGAGAGTACCTAAGTCTTGAGTTTCACGACTATCTAAAAGAATGCAAAATCGTTTCGCAATTGACGCCTCCGAGGACGCCACAATTGAATGGTGTGGCTGAGAGACGTAATCGGACCTTGTTGGACATGGTTCGTTCTATGATGAGTCGGACTTTGTTACCAATAGCTTTCTGGGGGTATGCCTTAGAGACTGACGCCCACATACTTAACTTAGTTCCCACCAAGAAGGTTTCCAAGACTCCTCACGAGATGTGGACAGGGAAGGATCCCTCGTTGGCACATATCAAGGTTTGGGGTTGCGAGGCTTTCGTAAGACGAGAGACTCACGACAAACTAGAACCTCGTAGTGAGAAGTGTTATTTCATCGGCTATCCGCAGAAGTCTTTTGGCTACCTTTTCTATAGACCGAGTGACAATGTTGTCTTTGTTGCTAGAAGAGGAGTTTTCCGAGAAAGGGAATTGATAGGCCAAGAAGACAGTGGGAGGGAAATTGAACTTGAAGAGATTCAAGATCAAAGCGATGAAGGAACCTCTGACACTGGCACTCAACTTGAGGAGGAAACTCCTGTTGAACCTGTTGACGAGTCCCTACCTCTTCGACATTCCACTAGGGCTAGTGTTCCACCCCAGTTTTATGGCTTTCATATTACTACTGAAGGGGATACATTTATTAGTGATAGTACACTAGTAAATTTGGATGAACCTAGCAGCTATAAGGAAGCCATGGCAGGCCCGGAGTCTGCAAAATGGAAAGAGGCTATGGACAGCGAGATTCAGTCCATGTACGACAACCAAGTTTGGAATTTGGTTGATAATGTACCGGGTCGTAAAACAGTCGGGTGCAAGTGAATCTTCAAGAAGAAGACGGACATGGATGGGAAAGTGCATACTTATAAAGCGCGATTGGTTACGAAGGGCTTTACTCAAACTCCCGGAGTTGACTATGTTGAGACCTTCTCACCAGTTGCGAATATAAAGTCTATTAGGGTGATGCTTGCCATAGCTGCGTTTCATGATTATGAAATATGGCAGATGGACGTGAAAACCGCTTTCCTTAATGGAAAGTTGGCTGAGGAAGTCTACATGAATCAGCCTGAGGGTTTTGTCGATGCGAAGCATCCAAATAGAGTATGCAAGCTTGAGAAACCCATTTATGGATTGAAACAAGCATCTCGCAGATGGAATCTTTGTTTTGACGAGAAGGTTAAAGATTTTGGCTTTCTGCGAAGCGAAGATGAATCTTGTGTGTATGTCAAAGCTAGTGGGAGTATAGTAAGCTTCCTCGTATTGTATGTCGACGACATACTACTCATAGGAAACGATGTCCCAACCTTGCAGGAGGTCAAGTCCTAGCTTGGGAAATGTTTCGCTATGAAGGACCTCGGAGAGGCTGCTTATATTCTGGGAATAAGAATAGTAAGAAACAGGGAAAAGAGACTGATAGGACTCAGTCAGGATACATACTTGGAAAAGGTACTAAAGCGTTTTAGTATGGAAAATTCCAAGAAAGGGGAGTTGCCAATCCAAAGCAATACCAAGCTGAGTAAGACTCAGAGCCCGAGTACAGAGACATAGATAGCTGATATGAGTCGAGTACCTTACGCTTCCGCAGTAGGCTCTATCATGTACACTATGACCTGCACTCGCCCTGATGTGGCCTTCGCTTTGAGCATGGTCAACAGATATCAAGGGAACCCTGGTAGAGCACATTGGATTGCAGTTAAGAATATTCTTAAGTACCTTCGGAGGACCAAGGAATGGTTTCTAGTCCTCGGTGGGAGTGATGACTTAAGGGTACGAGGGTACAGTGACGCTAGTTTTCAGACGGATGGGGATAACTTCCGATCGCAGTCGGGCTGGGTGTTTACCCTAAATGGAGGAGCAGTGACTTGGAAAAGTTCAAAGCAAGAGACCGTAGCTGATTCAACGTGCGAATCAGAGTATATTGCGGTGAGCGAAGCGTCAAAGGAGGCTATATGGTTGAAGAACTTCATTGGAGACCTTGGACTTGTGCCATCCATAAAAGAGCCGATGGAAATTTTCTGTGATAATGAAGGAGCGGTTGCCTTGACCAAGGAACCGAGAGATCATGGCAGATCTCGACATATTGACAGAAAATACCATTTTATCAGACATCGGGTAGAAGAGGGACTCCTCGTTGTGAAGAGGGTATCATCAGAAGAGAACCCAGCAGATCCCCTTACAAAGGGACTGAGTAGGGTCAAACACTTGCAACAAGCTAGGAGCATTGGGCTGAAGGATGATATAAGTTTGGATTAGATAGGAAATGTGTAATAGATAGTTTGTACTTGACATTTGATGAATAAATAAAATTATGTTATTTATGAGTAAAGATACTATCTTATGTTGGTTATTTATCTATTGTTTCCATTTTGCATGTTTTGACTTCCTGAATGATATGATTATTCAAAAGGTCCACAGTCGGTCATATTTTGGAAGTAGGTATGAATGAAGACTGTCATGAATTGTTTTGTAGATTGTCTAAAAGGTTTTGGACATAGCAAAGGTTTGCTGCAAAGTTCATGAGTACTTGTGAATATGAGTTAAGCATTGGATTAAACCCGAGTTTGCTGTATCACTTAGTGGTGTTTTATCTTAAGTGATCGCAAAGTGATAACATCATATAGTCTTAAAACTTAGAGATATGGATGTTGTTTGCTGGTTGGTTATACATTGATAATGTGTAAACGCATCAGTAACTTGATGTTATAAAACACATTATTGTGTGTGATCCATTAGTAAATAATAGATGCATATGAGTCGAAGTTGATCTGTTCCTTTTATTCTATGAGAATAAAAGTGATATATTGGCCACTTGATGATTTGGTTTGACTTATGTGCCAGGCCCGGTCAGAATGAAGTTGATGTGTTCAACTAAATTCTATGTCAAACAAATCGGAAATCAAGGAACTTTTGCTGGACAATAAGCATTGTCAGCATGATATCCAGAACAGAGGATTATACGATCCCTTATCTAAAGGACAAGTTAATCAGAGTTAACAACGAAGTATAAGAGCTACGATTGCTAATCGGATTCTGAAGTCATATGTGAGATATAGTTACTAGACTTATCCAAGTGGGAGACTGTTGGAATAATGTCTAAGCCCGTAACTATATTTGGTATGTACTTGACCCGATTATGCATGGTCCTTTTGGGTTGCCTTCTCTAAAGCAACTTGACAAGGTAATTTAAGGAGAAAGAGAGAGTATTATGATTTATTAATATATTATAAGAATAATATATTAAAGGAGAAATCATATTTATTTAATTAGTATTGGTCATAAATTAATTAAGAATTAATTTGGTGGTCAAAAGAGATTAATTGAATAAAGGGGTATAAACTGTCAAATGTATGATAGTTGAGTTTTAGGTTAAGGAAACCTAATGGGCTTAAGGGGGAACGAAATTATGATGGGTATCCATCATATTTTCGTCCAAGGGCCTTATTCCAGAAGGTTCCATGGGCTGCTTGGTGGCTAAGTTGTCCATTAGGGTTTAGAGTGAAACCCTAGTAACCTGTAAGTATAAATATGACCCCTAGGGCATGAATTCGGCTACCACTTGATTTTAAGAGTACCCTAGGCCGATTTCTAGCCTCTCTCTCCCTCTCTCATATTGCCTTCTTGCTTGTGGGGTTTGTGAACCATTAGAGGAGTTGCATTTGTGACTTTAGGCTCAAAAGAAGAAGATATACAAGATCTAAGCCAACTATTGAAGAGGTAAACATCTAGATCTGATTCTATATGTTATCTTTGTTGTTTATATGCTAGATTAGGGTTTGTAAGTATTGGAATCAAAGCATGTTCAATAGTGAAACCTAGATCCAAGCATTAGGGTTTGTATGAGCACATAGGAATGTTTCTTATGCATAAAACCCATCAAATACATGGAACAATGTCTTACTTATTGTCCAACAGTTTGTTTCCCGATTTCCGATTTGTTTGACAAAGAACTTAATTGAACACATCAACTTAGTTCTGACCGGGCCCGATACATAGGTCAAAACAAAATCATCGAGGGGCCCAGATATCAACGTCTAATCCAAGAAGGAACAGATAAACTTTGACTCATATGTTTGTTCTACCACTCATTGAATTATACACAAAAACAAATTTTATAACATCGAGTTACCAATGCATTTTCGTATAATCAATGCATAACCAACTTGTAAGTAACAAATCATATCTCTAGGTTTGAAGACTTATATGATATTACCGTCTCACGATCACTCGAGATAAATTCCATGAAGTGATTCCAGTGAGCGTGGGTTGAGTCCAATGCTCAAAACTTATGAGCACTCATGATTGTTGTATCCTTGTCCAACACCGTAGACCTCTGCAACCAATCATGACAGTCTTGATTCATACCTACTTCCGACATATGACCGACTATGGAGGTTTGAATAATATGTTATGCCAAACAAAATTATTCTGGAAGTCAAAACATGCAAAAGAAATATAGTAAACGATCGACAAGAGATAGCTACACTTTACTCATAAATAAAACACCTTTTATTCATCATCTAATGTCAATTACACTTTACAAATTTCGAGGTTATCTAACTACTAAATCTAATATCATCCTTCAGCCCTATGCTCCGAGCATGCTGGAGATGCTTAACCCGAGTCAGTCCCTTCGTGAGGGGATCTGCTGGGTTCTCATCCGATGATACCCTCTTTGCCACGAGGAGTCCTTCTTCTATCCAATGTCTGATAAAATGGTATTTTCTGTCGATGTGTCAGGATCTCCCATGATCCCTTGGTTCCTTGGCTAAGGCAATAACACTTTCACTATCACATAAAATTTCCATTGGCTCTTTAATAGCTGGTACAACTCCAAGGTCTCCAATGAAGTTCTTCAACCATATCGCCTCCTTTGCCGCCTCGCTAGCTGCAATATACTCTGATTCACAAGTTGAATCAGCTACAGTCTCTTGCTTGGAACTCTTCCAAGAAATTGCTCCTCCGTTTAGGGTAAAGACTCAGCCCGACTGAGAGCGGAAATTATCCCTATCAGTCTGGAAGCTAGCATCACTATACCCTACAACTCTCAAGTCATCACTCCCACCGAGGGTAAGGACCCAGTCCTTAGTCCTCCGTAGGTACTTGAGGATATTCTTTACCGCAGTCCAGTGTGCCTTGCCAGGGTTCCCCTGATACATGCTAACCATGCTCAGTGCAAAGGCTACATCAGGTCGAGTACACGTCATTGCATACATGATCGATATTACAGCCGAAGCATAAGGTATTCGACTCATTTCTGCTATCTTAGCCTCAGTGCTAGGGCTTTGTGTCTTACTCAATCTGGCGTTACTCTGGATGGGTAACTCTCCTTTCTTGGAGTCCTGCATGCTGAATCTCTTCAGCACCTTATCCAAGTAGGTACTCTGACTAACTCCAATTAGTCTTTTACTCCGATCTCTCAAGATCCTTATCCCTAGAATATAGGCAGCTTCTCCTAGGTCCTTCATAGAGAAACACTTCCCAAGCCAGGACTTAACTTCCTGCAGAGTTGGGATGTCATTTCCTATGAGTAGTATGTCATCCACATACAATACCAAAAAGCTAACTATACTCCCACTAGCCTTGACATACACGCAAGACTCATCTTCACTCCTAGAAAAGCCAAATTCCTTTAACTTTTCATCAAAGCAAAGATTCCAACTGCGAGGTGCTTGCTTCAATCCATAAATGGATTTCTAAAGCTTACACACTCTATGAGGGTACTCGTTGATGACAAAACCCTCTGGCTGACTCATGTAAACATATTCAGCCAACTTTCCATTAAGGAAAGCGGTTTTGACATCCATTTGCCATATTTCATAGTCATGAAATGCAGCTATGGCTAATAGAACCCAAATAGACTTAATCTTGGCTACTGGAGAAAAGGTCTCATCATAGTCCACTCCAGGAATTTGAGAGAAACCCTTTGCAACCAGTCGAGCCTTATAAGTGTGTACTTTACCATCCATGTCGGTCTTCTTCTTGAAGATCCATTTGCACCCTACTGTCTTACGACCTGGTACATTTTCAACCAAGTTCCAAACTTGATTGTCATACATGGACTGTATTTCGCTGTCCATTGCCTCTTTGCACTTGGCTGACTCAGGGCCTGTCATGGCTTCCGCGTAACTGTTAGGTTCATCCAAACCTATCAGTGTCTCATCACTGATAAGTGTATCACCTTCTGTAGTAATGTGGAATCCATAGTAATGCTCAGGAGCATTCCTAACCCTTGTGGACCGCCTCAGAGGTGCAGACTTGTCAATTGGCTCAAGAGGAGTTTCCACCTCAAGTTGAGTGCTAGGGTTTGAAGTTCCTTCACCGCTTGACTCTTGAATTTCTTCAAGATCAACTTGCCTCCACTGTTTCCTTGGCTTATGAACTCTCTCTCTCTCTAAAGAAAGCCCTCCTAGCTACAAAGACCACATTTTCACTAGGTCTGTAGAAGAGGTAGCCAAAGGATTGCTGTGGGTAGCCGATGAAAATACATCTCTCGCTTCGAGGATCGAGCTTATCATGAGTCTAACGTCTCACGAAAGCCTCACAACCCCAAATCTTGATGTGGTCTAGTTTAGGTACTTTACCAGTCCACATCTCGTGAGGAGTTTTGGCAACTTTCTTTGTAGGGACTAGATTAAGGATATAGGCGGCAGTCTCTAAGGCATACCCCCAAAATGAGATTGGTAGCGAAGCTCGACTCATCATGGAACGAACCATATCCAACAAGGTTCGATTACGCCTCTTAGCCACACCATTCAACTGTGGTGTCCTGGGAGGTGTCAATTGTAAGACAATCCCACATTCCCTTAGATAGTCGAGGAACTCTGAACTAAGATACTCACCACCTCGATCGGATTGAAGCATCTTAATGTTCCTGCCCAATTGATTCTCGACTTCCTGTTTAAATTCCTTAAACCTTTCGAAAGTCTCTGACTTATGCTTGATCAAGTAGACATATCCATATCTACTGTAATCATCAGTAAAAGTCAAATAATAACGATTAGCATCCCTTGTGGCATGTTTGAATGGTCCACACACATCCGCGTGTACAAGGTCCAACATGTTGGATATGGTGTCTAAGTCCATAACTTATTTGGTACCTACTTGACCCGACCCGGCATGGTCCATTTGGGTTGCACTTCACCCAAACGATTTATGGATAATTTTATGAGAATTGTATACTTACGATTTATTAATATATTATAAGTTATAATATATTAATATGAAGTCATGTTATTTAATTAGTTTTAGTCTTAAATTAATTATGAATTAATTTAGAGATTAAAAAGAAGACTGATTAAATTATGGGCTATTATATTTTATATAGTGTGGGCTAATACTCATTTGTTAATGGGCTAAGCTAATATGGAAGTCCATGGATGATCCATGGAGCTTTTAACCCATGGATCCTTAGAAAGGAAAAGACATGGGTTATTAGGGTTTCACCCTAACCATGCACACTATATAAAGAAGCATATGATGCAAGAAATGACACTCTAGTTGTGTGAGACTTAGTGGTGGCCGATTTCATAAGAAAGTATACTATTCTCTCAAGTTTCCAAAGTTTGTGGTGATTTGTGATTCCACTTGAGGCATTCACACTATTGGTGCTAGGCTCTCAAACTCCAAGCAATCAACCACCATCAAAAGGTATGTATTTCTACTAGTAGTTTTATGATTCATAATCCTTATGCTATGCTAGTTAGGAAGAAACCTTCGAAATTATTATTTGCATGTATTTTAGAAGAAAACATAGATCCAAGGTTTATTAGGGTTGCATGCACACTTAGGAAGTGTTAGATTGCTCAAAACCCAACAATGGTATCAGAGCCTAGGCTTGTTTTCTTGAATACTTGATCCAAATTGCTGAAAATCGAAGATTTTATGCTGTCTGCACAGCTGACTCGCCGAGTCCATGAAGGGACTCGCGAGTCCAAGACAAAATTCATCCAACTCGGCGAGTTGGTTCATGCACTCGATGAGTTGGACCCCCAGACAGCATATCTTCGAGTTTTGGTGTTGGAATTGGTCTAGAATCATTACCTTAAACTGTTTTGGACTCATAAAACCTGTTTTTGATGTGGTAATGATGATGGTGGACCAATTTCAAAGTTATAATCAAAATTTCAAGTTTATATGTGTTCATATGTTTCTTGAAATTGTTAATGTGGATGTTCATGTTCATATGAGTTTTGTTAGATCACAGAAATTATTTGCAAATTGTTTGTTAGTTAATTCTTGAGTTTATATGTGTTCATATGTTTCTTGAAATTGTTAATGTGGATGTTCATGTTCATATGAGTTTTGTTAGATCACAGAAATTATTTGCAAATGGAATTCATAATTTGTCCTCAAGTTATGGAATTCCAAAAGTTTTTTTTCTTTTAAATGTTTTTTTAAGAAGTAATAAGTTACACTTTTGAAGAATTTTCTAATAAATGCTTTTATGGGCTTCATAACTTGTCCTCAAGTTATGGATTTCCAAGAGACTTTTCATTAAAAGTTTTAAACACTTAATTAAAACTCATAAGTTATGAATATCCAAAAGTTTATGAATTGTTCAAAACTTTCCCTCAAGTGTTGGAACTTGTAAAGTCTCACACAAACTTTAATTCCACATCCTAGAGTTTTAAAAGTTAAAATTCAACACTTATACTATTTATAACATTAATGGTTAATTATAATATATATATGTATAAGAACAAGTCGTTTTCCCGTTAGTAGGCCTCATTCACGAAGCAGGTCTATAAGGTGGGTAAGGTTGTTGCCTATAAAATGGCAGCTTAATGGGTGTCCATTCTCATCCACCGCTTGCTTGACTGGTGGAGGGTCGTTAGCTGAACGGGTATGACAATGACTTTAAATTCTCATTAAAAGTATAATGATTATTATAAAGTAACTAAATGTTTTATTTAATTCCCAATCTTAGTTACTTTAGGAAAAATGTGAATTTGGTGCTATCCCATGGAATTCACACTTTGTACCTTACCAAGTCGTTGGTGGAGCGTGTGTGGTTAACCGGCACACTAACTTGGACTAGTAAGGATCACGAAGGGTGACTTAATGTTTGTCATAGATCAATGGAGCATGTGTGGTTAACCGGCACATTGATTGCGTGATAATATTAAGGGTACCAAGTGAATTGGTATGGTTATTCACACCTTGTTTTGTGATCCTCGGCATCCCAGTCACAAAATTTGAGAGGGCACACTCGAGATTGAAACATGCCATTGAAAAGTTCAATGAATCTCAAAAGATCTAGGAATTTCAAATCCAATTAAAACCTAATAAATTATTTCGTTTTTCATGGTGGAAATTGGTGAATCGTCATTCGCCTACCTTCAAATATTTTATAGCTTGGATTACGGCATCCCTCTTCCAAATTATAAAATATTGTGTTGGGTCCTAGCCTAAATATTTCATATTGGGTGTTATATTAAGGACTTTGAATCAACTAACTTGATTTTCTCCCATTATAGATGTCTGGTTCAGACAACTATGATCTTCCCAAATCTCTTGAAGATGGTGTCCCTCAACATCATGCTTCACTTCCTCCACCTCCTCCAATTATTCTTCCTCACCCACAAGTTCTTGAAAAGTTTAAAGTCACTCAATCCCTATTGGCAAGCATAGTCTATGTGTGCTCACATCTTGGAGATAAAGTCACATATTGACAAGCCGGGAGAGTTGGGTGTCAAAGTCTCGTGAAAGTTGGATGTTCAATCACTTTCTTAGTAACATAGTGAGTCTTATTGGGACTACTATGAGATAGACTATGACATGACGCTCCATGATGTTATCTATTTGCTTGGTGTTGTGGAATCAGCAATGATTTGAAACACCAGTAAAGCAAATTTGATTAAAAGAACAACTTCCCAAGTCTTAAATGGACATTGACAATGGTAGCAATGGATATCTAGAAAAGCATTTCTCTTCCCAATGAAATGGGATCGGCCATAGTCAACTCGGTTGACCAAATGGTAAAGAGAAAGTCTAAGTCTGAGATAGTCTCATGTGCCATTACCAAAGGGTCTATATGTTTTATTGCCAAAGGGAGGGACACTGATTGTGAAGCTGCCATATTTACCTGAAAGATCATAAGATTGATCAAGTCAAAAAGTTTGACTCTACTTGAGTTAAAGTCCACTGACTAACTCTATTAAGTTTCTATTTGGAGATTCTTATTACATAATGTGAATGGGTCACATGTTGATGTTTTAAGAATCAAAGAAAAGATAGGAAGCTTAAAATAAGTATATGTTGATTCTGATTGCGAAGGTGGGTTTCGATCGCATGGTTCGGTAATCAGAATTTTGAGCTGTTGCTTAAATATATTGCTTATGAATAGATAACAACAAGGTTTTCATGTGGATTGTAAGGATAAGTTTTTCCGCAAAGTTTAAAAAAAAAAAGAAAAAAAGGGGTTTTAATTTTATTTATTTTAAAAATTTCCTTACAATGGCATCTGTGGAAAATTGTTGCTTATATGTTTCCAGTAATAGCAATATTGGAAAGTGGATTTGATTCCTTCATTTGTGGTAGTTTCTGAATTTATCGAATGAAGAAAGTTTTCATCACCCAAGTTTCAATTGGACAGAAACTTGGAATCATACAAGTTGTATTGTATGATGAATGAGAATTTTCATCTTTGAAAATTAAGACTAATTCTTTGATCACATGTATATGTGAGTCAATTGAAGGACTAAGGAATTAGGTACACTAGGTGTGCGCTGGTCAAGGTCCACCACAAAGATTGATTTGTCATGATTTACTAAAGATTAGTAAATATGATTATACTTATGAGGTTAAGTATAATTCTGTAACATTGGAAAGGTTACAATGTATGACAAAACAAATGAGAAGAATCAAATTAGGTAGAAAGATAAAAGTTTCTCAAATCTGAAAGGATGGGAGAGTACTTTAGTATCGTATTTCATGATCATCTTAATGATTATGAAACCATATCACAAATTCATACTCTAAGGACGTCTTAGTGCATTGTTATGGCTAAGAAGAGAGGTCATGAATTGTTGGATTGGTTAAAATCAAGAAGATGAGTCATACTTCGTTCCAAAACAATTCTTAGAGTCATACTCCAAGATTGTAACTTTGAGTGACATAGAGGAAGATTTATTAACACTAGTCAAATGTAAGAGTAAAATGTTTTCTACTCTTGTACATTTGAGATTGGTAAGTTGTGATGTCTTGGATGAGACAAAGACCAACTAAGACCAATTGTGTGAAGTGTTAGTCTTGATAAGAATCTGCATTGTCCCTTGAATATTTGTTTTGTCAAGGAATGGTTCTTGACTGGGGAAACTTATATGTCAAGGGGACAGTGGGAGCCTTAAAGATCCTGAAAGAGTTTCAAGATTTAATCAAGAGTAAAACCTGTAATTTATCACTAGCACACGACTTAAGGTTTGCAACCTATCGTGTTGACATAATTCTTATTTCTGTACCAACTTCAAATAAGTTGAATTTGCATGTGAGTTATCAGAGTTCAACTTGGAAGCATTGGTGGGCCTTGTGCTACCAAGGTGACAAGAAACTAAGATTGAACAAGTTTAATCCATGTAAGGCTGAATTTGTCACTAATCTTGTGATTATGGTTTTGACAAATTCACATGGATAGGAACTCATACACTATAAAATCTAAGTGTCATAAGGTTTCTCTTCGATTCATGAAAATGATGGTGAGGAAACGCTTTCACTAAGTAGATTTTACGTAGATATCAATTGTGTTATTTTCATTTTCAAAAGTCGTTAGTGGAGCGCGTGTGGTTCACCTGCACACTAACATGGACTTGTGAGAAATGACAACCGTCTAAACAATTAAGACTATGATTATGGTATCCCTTTACATAGTTCTGAAAATTGTTTAGACACACATGTGAGCTATCTAAGAAAGGGTGTATGAATCTAAATTTCAGAAGTCCAGCAGATTTCTGGAAATATGACAGAGCTAGTGGGAGCATAAGTGTTATGCTGATAATCATCATGTTAGTGGGAGCATGATTATTACGTTTAGTGTTGCAAGTTAGCAATGTTAATTATAGAAAACAAAGTTTCAATTCGTGAAGTTGCAGGGGTTGAATAGTTGTTTTGCTATAATTAAGGGAGAGGAAATTATACTTCATTTCAATTCTAAAGCTTAGATTGAGATTTTAATCATCTTTAGTCAAGAGTATATATATGAATTTTATGTTGGAATGGTTCAACTTGAAGAAATTCTATATATATTGCATTTTCAAAATTTGATTATGATTACGACATCCCTCTTCATTGTTAAATTTTGAAAACATGGCAAATAAAAAATATTGTAGCAAAAGACTTGTCTAGCATCATGTCTTTATGTCAAACATCATGAATCGTGTCCCATATGCTTCGGATATAGGATCGATTGCATGTGCTATAATATTCATCTTTTCTAAATTTTCCAATTGCTTAAGGCATTGAGAAGGGAAAAGTCTAGAATTGGATATGACTAAAGTGATTAAGCAATTGTTGAGGACAAATCTGAGGTTCGCCAAAGATTGGTTGCTCAGGGAAAGTTGGAAGTATGATGTAAGTTGTCGGAAAGGACCGTATTGACATATTCTGAAAAGAAGTAACTCTTGTTCGGAAGTGATAGTCAAAATGGGACTATGGAAATGTCTCCATAGGTGGAAGTTATTCAATCTATGTAAGATTAGAAAACCTTAATGCAAGAAGGATGTTCAAAGCAATGTACTTTGAATATGAGACTTTCGTTCCATAGAAGTTGACCTTCTTTTGAATACTCTGTAATGAATGGTGACAAGGTTTTGGTGACTTTGTGCATAATCATTACAAGAGGAACATTGCATAAAAGTTTAGAATCTAACATATTTTTTTGGTAAATGATAGGAATCGGGGATTCTCACATTTACAATAAGGATTTGGGATTGTGAAATGAGTATCATTGGAATCATGTTTAATTGATCTACATCACAATGTACGGATCATAGACAAACATAGTGTGCATACTTGGAGTATGGAATAACTATTGTTTAGAAAAACAAAGTGTTCATGCTAGGAGCATGGGACGACCGTTTTTATTCAAGTCTTAAGTTGATTGTTTGAAACATTATACAATGAATAATGTGTAATCAATATGGTGATAAATAAAAGGTGGTTCTATTTATATTCAAAAAGGTTCTGAGACCATATTGGATTCGATTGTTATTTTGTTTCACTTTGCATGTTTTGACTTCCTAAATAGCTAGGTTATTCTTTCCGAATGACTAAGTTATTTAAACACTCCACAGTCGTTCATATGTTGGAAGTAGGTATGAATCAAGACTGTCATGAATCGAGTTTGTAGATGGCTAAATGGGTTTAGTCATAGCAATGGTTGCTACAACATTCATGAGTGCTCATAAGTTATGAGTATTGGAATAAACCCACGCTCACTTGTATCAATTCATGGAATTTATCTCGAGTGATCGTGAGACGGTAATATCATATAAATCTTCAAACCTAGAGATATGAGTTGTTACCTATGAGTTGGTTGTGCATTGATTGCACGTAAACACATCAGTAACTTGATGTTATAAAACGTGCCTTTGTGTACAATTCAAAAAGTAGTAGAACAAGCATATGAGTCGAAGTTTATCTGTTCCTTCTAGAAATAGAAGCGATATCTGGGCCCCTCGATGATTTTGTTGTGACCTATGTACCGGCCGGTCAGAACTAAAATTGATGTGTTCGATTAAGTTCTTTGTCAAACAAATCGAAAATCGGGAAACAAACTGCTGGACAATAAGTACGACGTTGTTCCATGTATTTGTCCGGCTGATATCATGAGAACTGAGGATTATATGATCACTTATCTAAAATGGTGCTTCATAGTTCAACAGAGTTTTCGAGAGCTACGATTGCTGGTTGGTTCCTGAAGTAACATACGCAAATATAGTTATTAGACTTATCCAAGTGGGAGTCTGTTGGATAAGGTGTCTAAGTCCATAACTTATTTGGTACATACTTGACCTGACCCAGCATGGTCCATTTGGGTTGCACTTCACCCAAACGATTTATGGATAATTTTATGAGAATTGTATACTTACGATTTATTAATATATTATAAGTTATAATATATTAATATGAAGTCATGTTATTTAATTAGTTTTAGTCTTAAATTAATTATGAATTAATTTAGAGATTAAAAAGAAGACTGATTAAGTTATGGGCTATTATATTTTATATAGTGTGGGCTAATACTCATTTGTTAATGGGCTAAGCTAATATGGATGTCCATGGATGATCCATGGAGCTTTTAACCCATGGATCCTTAGAAAGGAAAAGACATGGGTTATTAGGGTTTCACCCTAACCATGCACACTATATAAAGAAGCATATGATGCAAGAAATGACACTCTAGTTGTGTGAGACTTAGTGGTGGCCGATTTCATAAGAAAGTATACTATTCTCTCAAGTTTCCAAAGTTTATGGTGATTTGTGATTCCACTTGAGGCATTCACACTATTGGTGCTAGGCTCTCAAACTCCAAGCAATCAACCACCATCAAAAGGTATGTATTTCTACTAGTAGTTTTATGATTCATAATCCTTATGCTATGCTAGTTAGGAAGAAACCTTGGAAATTATTATTTGCATGTATTTTAGAAGAAAACATAGATCCAAGGTTTATTAGGGTTGCATGCACACTTAGGAAGTGTTAGATTGATCAAAACCCAACACAACAAACCTTAACCCCTCTCACAAGAGCCTGTGAAGGGTGACTTTGTCATTTTTCCAAGTAAGCATGATTCGCAACTATCATCTGACTTTAGGTCAAATGACTCCAAGACTCCATCCTTTTGGAGTTGGCCTATGCATTTCTTGCTTATATGTCCAAGAAGACAATGCCATAATGATGCTTTATCCAAGTTATTATTAATAGAATCAATACACAATACATTATTTCCTAAGTTATCAACCACATATACTGTTTCATACACGCCATCATAAGGTAATGCTTTAAAATAAAGAACATTATTAAAGAAAGCATTAATCGAACCAACTTCATTATCAAATGAAAAGGTGAAACCTTGTTTATACAATGCATGAAAGGATATAATATTTCTTGCCATTTCTGGCGAATAACAACACTTATTCAAATCTAAGCTAAACCCACTACTTAGCGATAAAGTATAAACTCCAATCTTGGTGACAGGTAAAACTTTCCTATTCCCCATGATTAAGTTTATTCTTCCTTGCTCCACATTCTCACTTCTTCTTAGTCCCTGCAAGTCACAACAAATATGAATACCACAACCGGTATCAAGGACCCAAGATTTAGAATAGGGTGAGTTATTAGAAATGATAGTATAAATACCTGCATGGTTGGGTTTAACTTTCCCATCCTTCACATCTTGCTGGTATTTTGGGCAGTTCCGCTTCCAATGTGATTTTTCATGGCAATAGAAGCATTCAGCCTCTTTTGGGTCAGAAGAAGGAGTGATGAAACCTTTCTTGGTTCCACTTGAAGAAGAGCCATCAAGGGTCCGAGCCTTGGTACCCTTTGAAGAGCTCTTTCTCTTCTTCCCTCGACTTTTCCCAATTGCCAAAACCGGAGTGGAGTTTGGAGTAGGAGTGTTAACAACCGACTTCCCCTTAAGACCTGTTTCTGCGGTCTTGAGAAGTCCCTGAAGTTTGCTGAGTGTGACCTCTTCCTTATTCATGTGATATGTCATGCGGAATTGATCATAGCACGATGGTAAGGAGTGCAAAATGATATCTATTGCAAGCTCCTCAGGGAAGTTCACATTAAGCTTCAGCAATCGATCCACATACCTTTGCGTTTTCTGCATGTGGCTCGTGACAGATTCCTCGTCCTTCATCATGGTTGTTATCATGGAGCAGATGATTTCGTACCTCTCTTGTCATGCACTTTGATGGTATCTTTCCATCAGATCTTGGTGCATTTCATAAGGGTAGAAATCCTTATAGGACTTTTGGAGTTCCGCTGTCATCGTGGCCATCATGATGCATGCCACTTTGGTAGGATCCCTTTCATGTGCCTGAAAGTCAGCGATCTCCTGGGGAGTTGCAGTGGTCTCATCAATCTCCTTAAGCTCCCTGTCAAGGACATATTCTTTATCCTCGTAGCGGGTAATCATCCTGATGTTTCTGATCCACTCATTGAAGTTGGATCCATCAAAAGTGACTTTCCCACACAAGTTCATAAGGGTAAAGGAGCCATTAGGATTAGAGCTAGAAGCAGCATTGTTTGAAGACATCTGAAGGAAGAGGACAAGATTAGTTTAGATATTAAGAGAGTCCTTAATAAAACACCCAAATGTAATATTAAGGCTAGGATCCAATCACAATATATTATAACTTAGAAGATGTATGCCGTAATCCAAGCTATAACATATTTGAAAGGTAGGTGAATGACGATTCACCAATTTCCACCACGAAAAATGAAATATTAAATATTAGGTTTTTTGATTGGTTCTTAGAAATTCCTAGATTCTTTGAGATTCAATGAACTTTTCAAAGGCATGTTTCAATCTCGAGTGTGCCCTCCAAGTTTTGTGACTGGGATACCGAGGATCACAAAACGAGGTGTGAAGTAACCATGCAAATCACTTGGTACCCTTAAAGTTTATCACTCAATCGATGTGCCGGTAAGCTACACACGCTCCACCGATACTATAATAAACTTTAAGTCACCCTTTACCTACCTTGTTAAGTCCAAGTTAGTGTGCCGGTTAACCACACACGCTCCACCAACGACTTAAACAAAGTGTAAAGTGTAATTTCATGGATTAGCACCTTATTCACATTTTCCTAAAGTAACTAAGATTGGGAATTTAATAAAACATTTAGTTACTTTATAATATTCATCATACTTTTAATGAGAATTTATAAGTCCTTGTCCTACCCGTTCGGCTAATGACCCTCCACCAGTCAAGCGAGCGGTGGGTGAGAGTGGACACCCATTAAGTTGCCATTTTATAGGCAACAACCTTATACCCACCTTATAGACCGGCTTCGTGAATGAGGCGTACTAGCGGTAAGGCGACTTTAATCTTATACATACATATATATATATATATATATATATATATATATATATATATATATATATATATATATTATTAACTTATAATATTATAAGTATAAGGGTAGAATTTTAACTTTTAAAATTCTAAGGGTTGGAACTAAAGTTTTAGCATGACTTTACTTGTTCCAAAACTTGAGGGCAAGTTTTGTAAACTTTCAAAACTTTTCATTTCTTGTAACTTATGAGTTTATTAGAGTAATAAAAATGAAGACTCTTCATTTTTCTAACTCTTGTGTTCTTTTAATGATTTTAATTCAAGTGACTTTTGGTTTTCCATAACTTGAGGACAAGTTATGAACTCCATTAAAACACATTATGATCAAGAATTAAACTACCACATAGGTTACAAATAATTCCTATGATCATCTAAACATCATAAGATCAAGAACATGAACATGAACACTTTCATGAATCAAAATTACACTTAAAGCTTTGTAATTTTGATAACTAGTTGTTGTAAATGGATTAGGAAAGAAATTACTCCATCTAAAATCAGTTTTCAGGTACCAAAACAGTTTAGGGTAATGTTTCTAGTCCATTTCCAGCAACTAAAATCGAAAATCTGCACTCTGTGGCTCCTACTCGCCGAGTGCATGAACCTACTCGGCGAGTAGGTTGAAGATACAAGTGAACTCGACGAGTCCCCCCATGGACTCGGCGAGTTCATTAGGCAGACAGCAAGCTTTTCGACTTTTTTCAACTTTTAAGCACAAATAACAAACAAACAAGCCTAGGCTCTGATACCACTGATGGATTTTGAGCATTCTAACACTTCCTAAGTGTACATGCAAGCCTAATAACCTTGGATCTATGTTTGTCTAATTATCATGCAAAGTTGAATTCCAAGGTTATATTCCTATCTAGCATACACAGGGAACAATTTTTAACTTGAATGAAAGATAGAATAACTTACCTTGTTGTTGCTTATGTTCCTTGAAACCTTGTGAGCCTAGCACCCCAAGTGTGATGCCTCAAATGCTTCACACAACACCAAATGCTCTTGGAAAGACTTTTGAGAGAATACACACTTCTTGAAATCGGCCTAGCCCTCTTGTTTCATATGTGTAGCTGATTTTGGTGGAGAATGTGATTCTTATATAGTGTTGACACATCTAGGGTTACACCATGTAAACCCTAATGTGTCATGACTCTTCATTTCCATGACCCATGGGTTTGTAACTCCCATGGAGCATCCATGGAGCATCCTATGGGTGGAACCCAACTTGATAATCCATGGAGCCTCTTAGCCCACTATACAAGATATGAATGATTTACATAATCAACCCATATATTTAATTAGTTATCTTTTGATCACTTAATTAATTCTAAATTAATTATTTGATCAAACTAATCAAATAATATTATTAATATATTAGAACTTATAATATATTAATAATCTCCAAGTGTTATTTCTCTCATTTAGTCTATCCAATTGCATGGTGCCATGCAACCCAAATGGACCATGCCGGGTCGGGTCAAGTACCGACCAGAAATAGTTATGGACTTAGACACCTTATCCAACAGGAGGATGCCATACTCATAAGGGTCAAGAATTGGGACTAAAATGCTTCATGAATCAAGAACTAACAAGATCTAAAGAAATGCAAGCCAAGTTCAGAACTTTATACCTCTTGGAGGTTTCTAGGTAGATGAGGATTCCAGATCCAAAGCTTCTTCAAGCTTCCAAGGTGATTCTACTCCCTTCCTTCTCCTTGAAGGTCACCAAAATGCACACCAAAGGTCAAGAATTCTCAAACAAGGGAATAGGGTTTGCTAAGGTCGAATGAGGTGATGGAGATTGATGAGAGAAGAGGTTTGGAGGCCATAAGGTTGTTTAAATAGGGTCGAAACCCTAAAAATTAGGGTTTGGGATCTTACCACGTATGCCGAACGTACGTGCCCATGCCCCATTATTTACAAAAATGCCACTATGGGCCACTTTGCAACATTTCTCATACACAAGGATTAAAATGCAATAATCTTCATACTTATGGTTAAAATTGGGAATTACCTCAACATCAGGATGTTACAGTGCTCCCCCATTTGAACTAAACTTCTTCCTCGAAGTCAGCTGTTGTGAACAAGTCAGGGTAATACTCCCGCATCTCATACTTGGGTTCCCACATTCATTTGTAACCTTTCGAGTGCTGCCACTGTACCTTGACTAAAGACAACACCTTGTTGTGCAATGCCTTTGTATTCCGATCCAAGATCACCACTGGTCTCTCCATATAATTCATGCGATCATCAAATTGAATATCCTCCAAAGGAACAACCGCTAAATCATCAGCCACACACTTCCGAATCTGGGAGACATGGAAGGTGTTGTGGGTCTACCTGAGCTCCTCGGTAAAATCCAGTTTGTACGCTACTTTGCAAATCTTGGCTATCACCCGAAATGGCCCAATATATCGGGGCCCAAAATCTCTCCTCTTCCTGAAGCGTATTACACCCTTTTAGGGTGATATCTTCAGTGAGACCATATCCCTAACATGGAACTCCAACTCGGAACGACGCTTGTTGGCATAACTCTTTTGTCGACTCTGAGCTGTCTGAAGTCTCTGCCTAATCTGCTGAATGATTTCTATTGTTTGAAGAACTACCTCAGTCCTTCCCATGACTTTATGAACAACCTCTCCCCAACAAATTGGGGTACAACACTTCCTCCCATAGAGAAGCTCGAAAGACGGTGCACCGATACTAGAGTGATAACTGTTGTTGTATGAAAACTTAGCTAAGGGAAGGTAGAAGTCTAATTCCCACCAAAATCTATGCCACAAGCTCTCAACATGTTCTCAAGTTTCTGAATGGTCTGTTCGCTCTGTCCGTCCGTATGCAGATGATAAGCAGTGCTAAAGTGAAACCTTGTACCCTGTTCCTCATGGAACTTCTACCAAAAACGAGATGATAACTGAACATTTCGATTAGATATAATAGAGATTTGAATATCATGCCGAGCAACGATCTCGTGCCTGCAAATATCAGCCAATTTCTCAGACGACGAGCTCTCACGGATGGCTAAGAAGTGGGCACTCCTTGTTAACCGGTCCACAATTACCAAAATCGCATCAAACCCATTCCCGTCTTGTAACAACATGAATTTTCAAAATAATTTTTCATTTTTAAAACATTCATTCATTCATAAAATAATGTCAAACACATTGTATCAAATGTTATTGTCACAAAATATCTCCCCAGAATCTCTACAAAAACTCCAATGCGTGTGTGTACGAATCATGCCGGCGCCTTCCCGCGCTCATCACTAGTATCTGAAACACATAACACAACAACTGTAAGCATAAATGCTTAGTGAGTTTCCCAAAATACCACATACATCACATACGCCACTCGAGGCTATAAAATGACCCTCCGGTCGATGTGTCTTAGCGGGACCCTCCAGTCCCGTAGCTTGTTGGACCCTCTGGTCCGGTCATAGCTCGTTGGACCCTCCGGTCCGGTCTATATCATCATACAACATAAAAATATCACATAGCACATAATCTCATACATAACACATAAGACCCTCTGTTCATCGCATAGTACCACTCTAGGTAACGTATAGTGAAGAAGACTCACCTTGATGTCTCGGTAAATATCTGACTCGGAAGAAGTGTGATCTAGCCTCCGCCTAATCACATAAAGAAATACTCTGATAAATACAACTGTACTCAACCCTAAAAGTCCACAAGGTCAACGGTCAAACTTTGACCCGACTCGTCGAGTGCACTAGGGCGACTCGGTGAGTCTACACGTGTCCACTGACTCTCTTAGATCCTCTCTTGGCACGTCGAGTACTCCCCTTGACTCGACGAGTTCCACCTGGCATGAATCGCGGGGCCACCCTGACTCAACTCGCCGAGTCTCAAGAACAACTCGGCGAGTTCCAACTTGAACTCAGACCCTTGTCTCTCCCTGACTCAGCGAGTCATTCCCCCAACTCGACAAGTCCACTCACTGAGTGATTAACGGGCAACCTTCATACTACTCGCCGAGTCTGTTCTTTGGACTCGGCGAGTTCATGCCATGCACAAACTCAAAACAACTTCTGAGGTCAGATCTGTTCCATACAATCATAGATCTGGCCTCCCCAAGCATGATAATCATGTAAAGTTTGGACCTTGACACACATATAACATCTAAATGGTCCAAAATGATGATTTAGCCCCAAAAATGACATTCAAGCTCATGACTCCCAAAATGACTCATAAAGCTCCAAGGGTTAAGGTCTCTGGACCTCTTTGGGTCCAGATCCAGAACACAAACTCGAGAAGGGACCAAATACTCCACTTAATCAACCTCTAAAAGGGTTAGAAAACCCAAACACTAAGGATCAACACCAAAACTGAAGAAGGTCCGAGAATAATACCTCAATACAATCTCTATGAGCTCAAAAACCACCAAAATCGCACCTCCTTCAGCCTCCTCTTGCCTTGAACACTTCCTTCTTGCAAAAACACCCACAAAAGTTCAAGATTGGCCTCTCCTTCCTCACAAACGCTCTAGATCTCTTTAGGGTTCTCTCTAGGGGTTGGTGGCCGCAAATGACGGCCATAAGGCCCTTTAAATAGGTCTCAAACCCCAAAAATTAGGGTTTCATTAAACAGCGTGGATTCGCCGAGTCCACTCATGAACTCGCCGAGTCCAACTGTGAACTCGCGTACAAATCCGCGACCATACTCGGCGAGTCTAGACGCCAACTCGCCGAGTCTCCCCTCAACACCCAAAAATAAAAGAGCAAAACATCATACCTGGGAATCCGGGTGTTACACGTCTGCGGTAACTTGGTGCTGAATTCCATGGTGATTTGTTCCCATTTCCACACGGGAACGTCCAAAAGCTGAAGCTTGTCGTGCAGTATTTGGTGCTCGACCTTGGCCATCTGGCAGGTCAAGCACCTCTTAACATCCCAAGCCATCTCTCTCTTCATGCATCTCTATCAATAACTAAGACACAAATCCCAATACATCTTGGTGGCTTTAGGGTGTATCGAAAACCTGGACTTTTGTGCCTCCTCCAACATAGCCTTCCTGGTCCCACCAAAGTCTGGCAGCCAAACCCGTCCATACTAGGTCAATAATCCACGATCGTCAGTAGCAAACGTATCAATCTCACCTATGAATCTCTATCGTTTCCAATTTTCCTTCTTGACACCCTCAGTCTAAGCCTCCCTAACCAAATTCAACAACAAAAAAATAATCAAAATCCTCATACAAAGGCCCCTAATTGCAGAACTAGCCATCTTGCAGCTCAAAGCATCAGCCACCATGTTGTCTTTCCCGGGATGATACAAAATCTCATAGTCATAATCCTGAACTACGTCTAGCCACTGGTGCTGCCTCATATTCAGATTTGGTTGATCCATGAGATATCTCATACTCACGTGATCCGTGTAAGTGGTACAACGAACCCTATAAAGATAATGCAGCCAAATCTTGAGAGCGAACACCATTGCTCCCAAATCCCAATCATCAGTCAGATAGTGAACCTCATGCAACTTTAGCTGCCGAGAAGAATAAGAAATAACTCTCCCTCGCTTCATAAGAATGGATCCTAGGATGGTGATGGATGCATCACAAAATACCACAAAATCCTCAACACCCTCGGGGAGGGTCAATGCTGGGGCGACACACTTTTGTCTCAATGTCTGAAACGCAGCCTGTTGATTAGGACCCCAGCAGAAATCCACACCCATCCTCGTCATACGAGTGAGGGGTACCGCAATCTTGGAGAAGTCCTTAATAAATATCCGATAAAACCATACCAATCCCAAGAAACTCCTGATCTCTGAGGGAGACTTCGGAACCTCCCACTTAATTACAGCCTTAATCTTGGCTGGATCGACAAAAATTCCATTTTGGTTAACGAGATGTCCTAGAAACTGGACCTCTTGTAACCAAAACTCACACTTCGAGAACTTAGCGTACAACCGTTCTTGCCTCAAAACTCCTAGAACTCTCGAAGGTGCTCCTCATGCTGCTCCCTGGTCTTCGAATACACCAAGATATCATCAATGGATACAATAACTAATCGATCGAGCATCAACCTGCATACTCGATTCATCAATTCCTTAAATGCCGCAGGCGCATTAGTGATGCCAAATGGCATCACCACGAACTCGTAATGACCGTAACGAGTCCAAAATGCGATCTTCTCTATGTCCTCCTTTGTAACCCTCATCTGATGATACCCTGACCTCAAATCGATCTTGGAGAACCAAGATGCACCCTGTAACAGATCGAAGAGGTCATAAATCCGTGGAAGGGGATAACGGTTCTTCACCTTCAACTTGTTCAACTCCAGGTAATCAATGTACATCCGGTGTGAATGATCCTTCTTTTCTTGACGAACAAAATTGGTGCTCCCCACGGCAAACTGCTTGGTCTAATAAAATAATTGCCCAACAGCTCATGAAGTTGGGAGGACAACTCCTGCATCTCGGATGGTGCCAATCGATACGATGCCTTAGAAATTGGAGCCGCACCCGTAACCAAATCAGTCCTAAACTCAATCTGCTTCTCCAAAGGCACACTTGGTAACTCCTCCAGGAATACATCATCAAAATCTCTAACAACAGGAACATATGAAACCGAAGCCTGCTTCCCAACTCGAGTATCAACCACATAAGCAAGATAACCCATACAACTACCTGAATATACTGTTGAGCCCTAGCCGCATAACAAAAGGTTGATCCCAATATGGCACCCTCTCCATAAATAACCAGTTCTCCCCCGCTTGGGGTTTGAACTACTACGCGCTGACCCTCGAAATCGATCATATCCTCGAATCTACTCAGCCAGTCCATCCCTACAATCACACGCATATCTCCCATGGGAATAGGGATCAGATCAATCGGGTAAGGCACCCCAAAAATCTCTAAGACACAACCTTGAAAAACACTCGATGCAGATTTCCCGTGTTCGTTGGCGATAGAAACCCGCAACAGACACTCCAACTCCCCAAGAGTCACATCAAATACCCTACTAAAAGACTGAGATACAAAGGACCAACTTGCACCCGAGTCGAATAGCACAAAAATAGGCAAGGAATTCACTAAGAAGGAAACTAGTAGAATCATAAACATAAGAATATCATAAAATAACTGACAAAATGATAAAATAGAAACATACCAGTAACAATGTCTGACGTTGCCTTGACCTCCTCTGCTGTGAGCTGGAAAGCACGACCTCGAGCCCTCGGGGGCTCTGTCCTACTCTGGCTCCTATCTATGATCCTCAAGGTACCTGGTGTTGGAGCTTGCGCTGACCTCACAATAAGCAAGGGATAGTTAGCCTTAATATGGCCAACCTAATCACAATGGCAGCATATCCTGTTGATCGGTACTTGGGTTCGCTGGCGACAATCCTTGGCATAATGCCCCTCCTTGCCACATTTGTGGCATCCAGATGAAGATCGACAAGAAACATCATGAGCCTGGCCATACTTGCCACAAATGCGACCCTCTGTCCCCCAAGTCTCAAATCAGCGGGCTTGAACTGATATGCTGCAGGTTGTGACTGCACATTAGCCTACCTATGCTCCCTCTCTTAGAGATCTATCTCAATCTCCCGCCTCTTTGCGGCTTCCTGCAGCCCAGCACGAGTACCATAACGCTGGGTAGACACAAAATGGAGGATATTCGTATTGAGCATGCTCAAGTACCGAGTCATCTAAGCTTGTTCAGAAGCACCAAACTTAGGACAAAAAAGGGCCCTCTCAGTAAACATCTTGGTGATCTTTGTCACCGTCTCAATCCCCTGCCTCTGATCTAGATACTCTTGAGCCAGCCTCTCCCTCTCCACCAGTGGAAAATATGTCATACGAAACACCTCGAAGAATTGCTTCCAAGTCACAACATCCCTTTGCTTAGGAGTGTACAAGCCAGTCACTAATCTCCACCAATCCTTTGCCCTTGACTGGAGAAGGTTTAGGGCGTACTTGACCTTTTGGTCAGCAGGGCAAATGCATGTGTAGAAACACCCATCCACATCAGATAACTACCACATCACCATAGTTGGGTTCTGAACTCCATCGAACATCAGGGGCTTCATATTGTTGAAGTCCCGGTACCAGAAAACTCTCTCCCCATGAATCCACGCAGCAGCAACAACCGCGGTAGCTGCAATAATAGCTGCCCTAGAAAGTGCAACATAACGATCGTCGAAAACCTCAATCATTGAGGTATTGATAGACCCAAACAACTCCGTAATCGATCCCCAGACATCAGTAAGTACCTCAGCAGCAATCAACTAATGAATCTGATCCTCGGTTAATCCTGGCCTATCGTGTCCACCCGCTCTGGCTCCTGAACCTGATCCCCTCGCGAGCACCATACTGAAAATAAACCATAATATATCAGAAATTCCGCATTTCATACAATAAAATATATTCTAATTAAAAAAAATCCTTTGGGGTCTTATCTTCCTTGCTACGCGTATGGGTCCCGTGCTTCCAGTAGTATAGACCCATACTACCTTCCACAACTACCCGTATTTGTCTTGATGATCATCAAAAACTACCCTAACAATACAACATATAAGATACACATACATCCTATCCTCACTCCCTAGAGAATAGATAAACATTCCTCAATTGGCCGGCTGCTCACATATATACTCGTACATGAAAATTCCACCAACCCTGCAACACTCGTGTATGCTAATCATACATAAGAATGGATCCTATAAATAGTTGAATACTTGATTCTACCCTAAGCCCACAACCATAAAAGGAACGGGAAATAAAGCTAAAACATACATTCTCAGGCTATAAAATCTTAGTTATGTATAACTATGTTGCACATACTAAGCAACTACAGTAATGATGTCAATTTCAATCAAGAAGTAACACTAGGCTATTAGGCATCATATAACAGACAATTCTATCATGAAATTCCTGAAGACACCTAGCCTATCACTAGTATGCTGCTCTATCATAAACATCATATGAAATAATAGTGTGGTAATTTAGGGTATACTTTCTTGCTCTAGTTGATCGTACACATCACATCCTTCCTTCGTTACTTTTGAAAACAATTTTGAAAACCGTTTTAAAACTTTTTCAATTCCTTAGTTTGAGTCTTTATTCACACAAATGCTCATCCAATTCTATCAAACCAAGGCTCTGATACCAACTTGTAACAACCCAAAAATCATAGAAATTTAAAAAAATTCAAAATAAACCCATTTTATCCATACAGTGTTTACAAAACCATTGTTTTAAAAATATTATTCAAAATCAGAGTTTCCCAAGGCCCAATGTCATAAAACAGGAAGACATGCACAACCATGTCTTCACTTTCCCACAATTCTTTGAAGTACTTGAAACAATGAACTAAAACTGTAAGCCAAAGCCTAGTGAGTTCCCCCAAAGTACCACCATACAATATAACAAACAAAAGCATACAAACATTAGCCTTTAGCCTAACTGGACTGCCTCGTAGGGCCTACAACCTATCTAGACCACTCCACGGACCTTCAACCTAACTAGACCGCCTCCCAGGGCCTATAGCCTATCCGTACCATGCGGGTGTCTTGGCCTTTAGCACAAAGCAAGACCATCTCAGCCCAACCACAATATGTCAACTTATGTAACAGATAAACATAAACATAGATCAAGAAAATATAGATAATAA